>NC_092013.1:18100283-18463617 GCF_042242105.1 Pempheris klunzingeri
TGGAAAATGTAAAAAGTGAATGCTATAGTGATATTATATCATGAAAGTAGGGCATTTAAGTAGAAGCATGCAATGGTAATTTCTTCATCTTAAACAATTTATTTGAAGAAAATCTAACAACAGTGGTAGGTATACCACAACAAAAAAATTTCAGTGTCTCAATAAATTGGGATGTGGCCAAAGGACGTCCACTCCTCTCCTTTCTGTGACTCTTCCAGTCTCTGTATCACTGTTACAACCTCCTGATGACACTCTGTGACCCTCTAAGCTCAGTGAACACCTCCGTCTGAGAACTTCCTGTTTGAAGCCTCGCAATGGCGAGGTGCTGTTGATCAATTGTTAGGTGTCGTCTTGGTCTCATGATGTCAGAATGTGAACAGCATGATGAGGAGGACTGTTTAAATATCAATTCTAACTGAAATTTCACCTGAAAGCCGAATATCCCTAACTTTTTGTGAGTAGTGTAACTGCAATGTAAGCTTTCATTTATGTTTTTGAAAGTGTGCTGTTACAATTTTAAAGCAACTTTAAGAAAAACAAAACCTATTCAAAGTGAATTGATGGCCAATACCCAGTGTTTGTAAGGTCACTATAGGTGCAGATAGCAGCCCAGTTTTTAGATTAGTGCATCATTGGCACGTATTTGCATTGCGGCATTATGTTATTGTCATCCAGAAACTACCACCACCACTTTATAATCGCGATGTTATATGTCTGTAGTTATATGACTTGGAAAAGGAAAACTCCCTTCATGAAATTGCACTTGTGGAATATAAAGTCAGTTCCCAGCAGTTACCCTGCAGTAAGACTGTCGACAATCCACTAGTTTGTTATTGTGAAACACCAATCTTGTGCCCAGACTTTGTTAGCTGTGGAGTAATATGTCAGGATGCCAGTGGTGCTGCTTAAATAAACCTCCGAGGAGGGTCTTTATTGACTCGCCAAATTTGGACTTTAAAGTCCCAGCACACTCACACGTGTTTGATTTAACTCTGGCTGATTGGACCTCAGGTTGAAGTTAGATGGATTTAGTCTGGAAGTTACCTGAGATCACCAAAATCCATTTCATGAAAAGAATAGTGAAGGTATAAGTTGCCTCCCCCCTCACAGGTGCAGCGACTCGGGAAGATGTCACTCAAGTACAGTCAGTCAAGTCAAGAATGTTTTCACTTGATTTGTCAGTCAGTAAGTGAAAACATGTGTGGGAGTATTTATTTATCACCTCCTTTCCACGGTTGTTTTTCCTGTTTGTGACTTGAAAAAAGTCAAGTGCAGTGATTATCGCATTACAGGTTCCACCCTGTAATCACCCTGGTGATTACTGTAACTCAGTTTCCTCACAGCAAGCTTCCAGGCAAGTTGTCTCCCTTTCATAATATTGGCTTTAACTTGATGCCTTAGCTCAACTCTAAAGCGAGACGTCCCCTGACAATCAAATACTGTACTGTTGTAGAAGTAGAAGTTGTGCATGTGTTCACTTGCAGCCAAGGGAGTCTGGTCTTTCACTTCACTCTTCACTATCATGTAGAACAGGAAAAAAAATTTACATCCATATTTACAGTCATTGACCTCGATAGACCCAGTACCAGGTTAGATAGATAGTTTATGGTAAATTGTCCAATATCCAACATAATTTTTTTTCTATAAGGTTGAAGATCTGGGGTCAGGCTTTGCACTTTTAATAAATTGTTTTAAATTGTGTTATTTCTGAAGCCCTGTTGGATTGCAACTGAATATTGGATGAGTGGATACACTTGAATGATCTGAGCAGGCAGGGTCTTTGTCAGTGGCGCCTTGTTAGACATTAATTTAGTTACTTATAGTCCCATGTTGGATCTCAGTGATCACACAGTTGCTGTGCATAGAGTACAAACAGCTTACCCTCTGGAGGAGGGCTTTCCCTGTCTATCAAATGTAAGGCTTACCGCTTGTGTGTAAAAAAAAAAAAAAAGCAATGCAGTATGGAAACGAAGCACTGCTGAAATATAGCACAAAAACGTGAAGAGGCTGTAAATTCTCAACTCAACTCAACTCAACAGCAAAAATGTCCAAATCTAGTTTAGGAGTTTTAGTATTACTTTAGATTTTTTAGTTTACACTACAAAAGCCCTCCTCTCACAAGCGTATTAGCGGCATTGCCTCTAAAATCTGCAATCATATCTGATAAAGTGAGAGTACATTAAGCCCGACCACCATTAGGTTGCTGTATCTACTATTGTCTGCTTTGCCAGTGATTTACTATAGTCCCACTGTTTTGTCTTGCCAGTAAAGCTGGGAAACATCCACATAAACAACGTATTAAGTCCAATGGCTCCTTTCACTGGCAGCCGGGAGCTGGCTTGTCTGCATCCCTCCAGCCTCAGCGTACTGGCTGTGTGGCGGCCCACTGCTGGGTATTATCTCCATCACTGCCATATGCCTCAGTGCTGGGCCGTCTCTGGGCTGCTTGTCCGTCTTCCTGATTTTCCTCTTCATATATCTTCCCCTCCTCTCTCTTTGTCATCTCCACACTGTCTCCTTCTATCTGTGTCTCGCACACACATACAAACAGCAGTTATCTGTATCTCTGCCTTCTTTCATTCCCTATCTTACACATTCACACATGGGGTAACAACACACAGTCCAGTCGTTCCTGTTAAACATCATTCCTCATGATGTTGAAAATGTGTTAACAACTTGTGGCTTTTTTTGGGGCGTCTTTTGAAAACTAGTGGTGGGACTGTGGTGCATCAAAACACTGTCTTATTATTATATCATGAGGGATCACACATTTGACATGGATGTTATAGCAAAGTTGCTATCAAAGGAAAATACTAGTGATATTCAAGTCGTTGACATGTTTGCTAAAGACTCCAATCCCCAGCTGTTTCAGGAAATAACTTAATATATTGAAACTGTATTTGTGACCTGTTGTCAAAGGTTCAAAGGCTTGAAGCTGAGTGCTGAGAGACGGGCTAAAGCAGTGTTGGTTTTGGTATTTTAATGGGAATTGTTGACATAAAACATATGAGACTTTTCCTTCAAAGTTATCTAGCGTGTTTTATTACTTAAATGGGTTTTTAATTTCACTCATCAGTGAAGGAAGGGTATGTAGAGCATCTTTGTTTGAACCTGTCTTCTGGACAACACAACTCATAAGTATGCGCAGTGTCTAATACGTGTGTTTCTAATAGTGGCCTTTCTGTAGTTTTTAAACCTGAAATGGTAAAAAGTCACTGAGAAGTTGAAAAATCACCTCAACAGTTTAGACGTATCCACAAGGAGGGAGAGTTTGTATCTTCCGATGTACTTGGTAAGTCCTGCAGTACCCTTGTGTACTACAGATGATTGTTGGACTGGCAGTCTCTCACTGCCGGGCTGGCTGTCTGTCTGCTGCTCTGTTCTGTTCTGTTCTGTTCTTCGAAACCTATTGGGAGGTGTTGGTGAATATGCCAGAGATACAGCGCCTCAGAGTGTCTGTGTGTCTGCTTGTCTGTGCGCATGCATTTGTGTGTGAATTTCAGTATGACCATGTCACAGACAGCGGTGATTGATGTGCTACCTAGCTTGCCTGATTAATTATGCTCCAGGTCGATGTCAGGAGGCAGCAGATATTCCAACAGAATACATATATTCACACATGGCAACTGGCCTGCAGGCCCATGCACACATGATGTAGACATAGAGAACGTGTACTGTGTGTGCAGTACAAACAAACAGTGTTCCTTTATGCATGTTGCCAACCATGTGCCGTTCAATCCACCCGTGGGCCAGTAAACAGCAATTATGTTTCAGTGTTTTGAACTCAGATATCTCTACCTATAGTGCTGAGAGGCGTCATTCAAAACACAGTGCACTATCACACAGAATTAGTCACATTGTAAACAAATATACAATGCACCGAGCAATTTATCCTGGTTAGTGAAAACAAATATCATTATTAAGCACTATTAAAAAGCTGTTATTATAGCATCCACCCTCTGTTCCATTCAGTGTCGCTTTTGCCTCAGTTTGGTGGTTTGCTTCCCTCCAGCTCTCCTTCTCATCCCCCACATTGGCAACACAGCTATCCTAAGTGATAAATAGGCTTCAATTAAGGCCCTGCTTTGTAGACTGCAATGTGTCATCTGTGCCTAGGTCGCCTTAACATTTATTCAATAAGGATTCTGCAGTGAGCAAGAAAGAGCGAGGAAAGACAAATGGATCCCGAATATTCCAGGTCATGTTCGTCTGCTATCTGGGAAAGAGCTCCCCGATGATTATTGCATTGGCATCGCCACAGCGGTTTAGCATCGGTGTTATATTCATCAAAACAGGCTTGAAGGCAGCTCAATGTGATTAGGTTATTTCTCGGTTAACTAATGACTATTATTCTTTATGACAGCAGATTCACTGTGTGTGTGTCTGTGTTTCCTCAGTAAACAACCTCGGGCTTGTTCCGAAATGAGAGTTTTGGTGTTTTTCTTGCTAACTGCGTTTGAACAGGAAGGACAAAATAGCGAAATGTTGTCGAGAGGTTACAGGTTTCTATTATTTCGCACAGATGCATTTCAGAATGTACACTTCATTGAAGTATTTATGGAACTTTATGAACAAAGATTGTTCCTTTTTTTTTCTAAGATGGATGCTGGGTGTGTGATGGACACACAGTTGAGGAGACGAACAAGGGTTACCTGTCTCTGCTTTGGCTTTAAAGTGCTCATTACCGTGACTTGGTGCAAAGCATCGTAGGTCACCTTGGAGAGAATTGCTTTTCTGTAACATTTGATTAAGGACCCACTATGTCTTGTGCCATTTTGAATACCATGAAACTCTGTATCACCCAAGCCCAAACTGACATTTCAAGAGAAAAAGCTCTGTCATACATTGATGGTGTTGTAAATCTTAGGAAAGAGAAGAGAGAGGGAGGAAGAGGCAATCCCTTTTTGCCAAGGTTTATGAGAGACTTCATGAGGCCCATATCAGCTGTGCTCACAATTTGCCTTTGTAACAGTGAAAGGGTCTCACGTTTTAATGTGAAGAAGCGTGGTGTACAAACTGGTCTGGGGACCACAGTTTTAATCAACAGAAATCTGACTCTGATTAGCTAATTCTGGCTGAGTTTCCGGCCTGCATTTGTTTGTAAATGTGTGTCTTTAAGCATGACAGTGTTTGTGTGTGAATGAGTGAGTATCCCTCTGGTACATTCATTAGCTGAGACCCTTGGTAGATTGTTGCCTGCCAAAGTAATGAATGATGTGTTCTCTGTGGAGAGCGTAAGAGGAGAGACGAGGAGGGAGAGGAGAGAGGAAGTGGAAAAGGATTGTGGCGTGCAATGTTGAGGAATATATCAGTAAAGAAGCGAGGTGTTGAATTAAAAAGAGGAGAGGAGGGGAAGAGAGGATGCCAGGGGGCGAACTTAATGAGGATCTTGGCCAGAGAAAGCTTTCATTGGCTAATTTTGCAGGATCCCTCACTTGTTTTAGTCGGTACTGCTTGTTCCCAGAAGTTGGGAGAGATGAGCTTTGAGGTCTGCAACATTTATATGGATAGGGGTAGGACTGAAAGCTCGTTGGCGGTGTATGTATTTGTGTGTGTGTGTGTGTGTCTTGTGTGCGGTGTGTGTGCATAGACGCAAACTTGAAATATTATGCAGCTTGAGTTCCCTCTGCCCATCTGTTCTCCACATGTTCCACTTGCATCTCGGCTTGGCTTGTTTTTGGTTTCATGTCCCCCTGCAGGCAGTCATTTAAAGACATGCATCCATGTGTCTCTGGCTCACCTCTGTTGGTTCCGCTCAGGGTGGTTCAGCGCTGTAAGTGAATTGACCTATGAGCCCCCTCTGTGTGGGCGTATTTCCCAGAATGCTAGGTTTGGCGGCAGTGCTCACTGGGCGCCTCATTATGTTGGAAGAGGAGACTCAAGGGAGGAAGACAGGTTTTTGGGAGCAACATCCCTTCTGGCTGTTCTTCATAGAATTTTTTTTTGGCAGATAAATTTGTGTTTTTCGTAGTGTTTGTTTTTCTTTCCTCTCACTCTCGATTGCATTGTTCCCTTACAATGAATGAAACCGTTGTGCTGAATGCAAATGGAGCATTTTAATCGAGGCTTGTGCCTCAAAGGTAGGATTCACCCAATTTTAGCTGGTTTGTTAGGCAACCCTGAGGTCTGTGCTCAGTGTTAATTATTGGAAGTTCAACAAACAACTAAATACATGCACGTCTGGTGTTGCATGTGTGGAGAGAGTAAGGAGAGGCGCATAAAAATTACACCCTCTTGGAGAGTCTTTGTATCCAAAACACTTAAAAGTGGTATGAGCGGATATATTTTAATAGAAGCTGCTTAAAGGTCATCTATACGAGATTCAGAGCATTTACATAGCAAACAAGTGTTTGCTATGTAAAGATATAGAGTAGAGTAATGACGACCTGAGTAAAGAATGAAATTGCACCCACTATGTGTGTGTCCCACTACTTGTGTTTGGTTGTCGCAACAGCCACGCATGCATTTAGCATGATATATGTTAATGCTTATAGGGCTATGGTGTCCCGCTGAAGGCTACTTAAAGGCAGGGTCTGCAACTTGTCTTAGTAGCATGACAGCAATCAATAAACGAAATAGTTTGACAGAAAAAGAAAAAACTCCAGTGCCTGTGGCTGTCAGGGAACTATAATAAACTCGTCCAATCATTTTATTTGGACCAAATATAATGACAGGACGGCCAACCTTCCTGTCTACAAACAAAGTTTTCCACGAGGCTGAAACTATTGAGCTAGTTGCAAACAATGGCAGAAGAAGTGCGGCCATAATTTAAATTAAGGCTCATCAACAGACTGCCGTGATTTACCAGCATGAAGCGCACACCCACTGAGCTGAAGAACAAGAAAGAGCTGGTAGTGGCCATTACTTTCAATTATGAGCTAACAGCACAAATCACAGCCTCTGAGCGGAGTGAGTAGTTGCACTGAGCTAAAGGTAACGTTACGTTTATGAAGGCGGTTTTGCTTGTAGCATTCAACAGAGTTGTTAATTTGTCACACTTAAAAACTGTTGTGTACAGACTGAACGAGGGACCCGGCAGCGTCAGTGGCTGGTCTTCTCATTACTTTCGTGGACTCTCCCTCCAGCAGTAACGTCAGTCAGGCAGCACGTTCATGTGTTGTGGGGGAGTGGCTTTGGAGGAAAGCCTGAAGGGTCCAGCTACTCCTTTCTACTTCCTCCAATGAATGTTGAATGTAAGATTTTAGAAGACTTCAGATTGTTTATTAAACATAAACAATCTGAAGTCTTCTAAAATCTTACATTACTTGTGACAATGCTCTTTAGTTAGAGGACATGTGAACACAAGAACAGCCTGTCTTTAGATAAATCTGAAATTTAAACGAAATTTCGAACTTGTTGAATAGTGCAGGTACCGTATAGAAGCAGCAGATAATACACGTATATAGAGGGGTTCTGGCTGCAAAAGAAATTCAGTTTCACGGACACTGCAGTTTGCTGTCTAATTAGAGTAGTAGAGTATTTCAATCTGTTCATCTCCTCTCCCAGTGATGCAGGCCCTCCAGACTGACACTGTTTATGAGTTCTACAGAGCTTCTGAGTTGGCCAACTTTTCAGTTCTGATTTGTCACACATCAAGTCCTGCTCCAGAAATTGTATGGTTACACTACAAGGCACTGTGAGGTACCTGTTACCAGTCTTCCATGTCTTCCTATCCGCCACCTGTTTTCACTGTTGTCCCTCTTTTTCCTCTTTGGCTATTACTGGTGAAATACGATCCACCTGTTTTCATAGCACTTTTTTTTTCAAGCTCTGAGGATGTTATCTCAGAAGCAGACATGCCAAGCTTTTTTTCTGCTAGAGATAAGGTTACATCTAAATAATCTGAAGAAGAGGCATAGCCTCAAATACACTGTGCCTTGAAGATACAATACTGTTGTAATAACCAAGGAAAAGATAACCGTGGTCTGCACACAGTGATGTATGGTTCCTTGTTTCTTCATACAGTCATTGCTGTTGGCCAGTGTGATGAACAGTGACAGAGGCCAGGGAGACCCGTCGTGCTGAGATTATCATTCATCATTTCTTTACAGACACTCCCCTGTCTGGTACTGAGCAAGTGCCAGGCCACTTACTTGGCCCCGAGTAAGTGTCGGACCATGGTGGGCACATGTGTCACTGAGAGACACACCAAAGATAAAAGATGTCGTGATAAATAAAAACACTGACAGCAGGCAATATGCAATACATCCAGACACCCATTTCTTCTTACCACAGGGGTGTTAGTCTAGACAGTGTGGTTATGTATCTGTTCTCCCTGGAGGAACAAAGAGATGTCTCGTAATATTTGCTAATCAATTTGTTAAAAGCAAAGCAAGCCTGCAATTACTTGCAAGTTCTA
This sequence comes from Pempheris klunzingeri, assembly GCF_042242105.1. Taxonomy (NCBI): domain Eukaryota; kingdom Metazoa; phylum Chordata; class Actinopteri; order Acropomatiformes; family Pempheridae; genus Pempheris; species Pempheris klunzingeri. Next base: position 18,108,643 of record NC_092013.1, read on the forward strand.
ACTTGAATTGCACAAATGTGTGGTATAAATTGTATTTATTACACGGCTTTGCTGAATACTCATTTATGATTGGTCAATCATTAAGTCAATTAATCAATTATTGATATTATTTCTGTATATCATACCACAGCTATGGACACCGTTCTGATTATAGAAGCAATACAATCATTTTTAAATAAATAAAATCTTCAAATCAAAATTTTATGTCAAATCCTTGATTTCTTTAGCAGCTTAATACGTGTGTACAGTAAACAGTGACCTGTACCTGACATTGTACACTGTACCTGACATTGTACACAAAGGTTGTTTCAGGCAATTGACGGCATTTATTTTTTTGAGGCTGAGCAGGTGGTAACAAAGGTTTCTTTGTGTTACCTAAACTTCAATGGTAGTGTGAGTAAGTAACATTTAGTAGTAGTAAGCAGACAAGGCTGTAGCCTTGAGTAAAACTAAAGGATTTAGACTGTTGCCATGACAGTCAAGACATCTAGTGTCAAAAGGTCTATTTGTGTTGCAGATATTTCAGAAGAGTGAAGTGTAATGAGCACTGGTAAAAACTGGTATAAAAGACTATATTTCTCAAGATGAACATGATGAAGAATGCTTAGACGTTGCATTATTAGATACAAACTCAAGCTTATGACTTAAGCAGCTTTAGAACAACTATCTGAGCTAGTTTGTTTGCTTGAGCAACAAAAACTGTGGGTTTATACGTCCTTTTGGCTATGATAAATCTGGCTCTGGCAGAGGACAATGATATCTCCATTGTTATTCCTTCCTACAAAAGTCCATTTGGCTCAGTTGTTTTTTCAACCAGGGAAACAGATGTCAGTGAGCACAACACCATCATTGAATGGCTGAAATGGCACCCTATCTGGAAAAAAGCATCATCACTTTAAGTGTAGACTGTGACACTCTGACCTATGAATGAAAGTAATGGGTTTTAGCACTCCCTCTAGAAGGAGAAGCCATATTTAACTTAAGTGTGGGCATAACTACTGTCTCATCACCCTTTAGTAGCTTGTAGCATTGACGCTATCGCAACAGTGAAACAGAGATCAGGATGCTGATGTGCCAAATGAACAGAATGTAGTGAAACAAGTGAGTAACCCTGAAACATCAAGGACAGTCCAACTAAATATTGATGCAGATTGATGCTTGGAATTGAAAATGTGGGGTTCAATCTCATTTGCCAACTAGACTAGTGATCATATGTTTGAACAAGGCCTATGAGGGGGGTATTTAGATTCAGAAATGTTGCTTAATACTTCACAAAGGAAGAGTGTCGCTCAAACCAACATTGATATTGACCACCAACGTCCATTGTTAGTAGCCCCAGCTCGAGATATCTCGAGTCATATTTCTTCTTGTCTTCAATTTGTTTACTAACATTTTCCTCTTGTGCCACCATGACAGAGGTAGACAGTTTTGTTTTTATTGACATAGCTGAATGACTAGTGAATGCATTGCCTGTTTTTTCCCCTAACCTTTCATCTTGGGCCACTTTCAGGTCAAACTTTTATTTTTGAAGCAAATAGCTACAAAACGAATGACATCAGCCTCAGCTGTAGTTTGTGTTTTAAAGGTAATTTAGAATGCTCAAGTTAGCATTTCACTGCAAAAAGCTGTGCTTAAGTGCAGCCTCCTACAGCCGCAAACATGGCTGTAGACTTTTAGTATCGTTTACTTTTTAAAAGTACTTGAAGAATGAATCTCACACAAGTGAAAGCTCACTTGGCAAATGTTGTCATCAGTGAAAGCAGTGAAAGAGTTTGTTCGAACTGAAAAAGTCATATTAACCAATGGAACAACACATAGCCTGGAATATTTGTAACTGTACCCACTGAAGTGTCCTCATCACTGGTATATCTATTGATGTAGAAAACGTTCAACCGTCACGAAAAAGGAACCTTCAAAGGAGGCATTTTGCTTCCTTAAGACAATCCGAGGTCGCGTCTTGATCTTCTTCTCACAATTACCGTCAGAGATATGTTTATTTCTGTTCAAATCTTTTCGAGCTTTCAGGGATGCGGATGAAAGTTAACATTGTGTTGAAAGCAAACAAGCAGTTTCACAAAGCAAAGTCTTTTCATCAAAGAGAAGAAACACTATCTTGAAAGCTCATGTTGGCAGAAGTCTAGACTCAGCAAAGCTGTCAGTTGCTTTCACATGGGCTGATTGCCCTACTTGTTTCTGAACCTTCTGTGCAATGAAAAAAGCATCAGAAGAGAGGGTATCATATCTTAAGATGCATGGTGGTAAGTGAGTGAAAGTGTGTACATAAATACATTACAAAACTGGCCAAAGTGGTGGTGTTTTTTCTTATTCTGTGTTTCACCTGAAAATACTACAAAATCTCTTAATTCCCACTCTCTGTAAGATTGAGCATCACTTAAAGCCATAGAGCTGTATTGATAATTTATTAGTCTCTCCATTCATGTTAAACCGCTCACTCCCTCATCCACCTTCACTCATTGCACTTATTTTAATTGAAATGCCATCATGAATAATGCCAAATGGCTGTGGTGGAGGGACATTTGGCTCACCTCACATACGAATCCCCCCAAATGAATGAGTGGCAGCTGTGTGAATCAGGTTGTTATTTATAGAGGACTTTGGCAAGTGTCTTCAAAACGGTTTTTGCCATGAAAAACTCAGTGCTGGCAACAGCTTTGGAAGAAGTGGCTGAGACATGTTTGGAGTAGCAATGACTATCTGAGTGATAGGGGAGGAGAGGATAGCGCTGGTGGATAGCTCCTACTCCAGACTGCCTCCTTAACACAATTTATTTGAGAGTTTGGTTCAGTTTACTGTGATCCAGGCAGGCCATTTAGGTGGAACCGATACACATTCCCTTACCCATCACTCTGCCCATTAATCTAGATTTCTCTAGAATTCATTTGCTGGGTTCCCAATGTTTAAAGAGACCATTTGTTAATGAGACATCTCTCTCTTCCCTTGGTGGAAAATAGCATTTCATGGAAGGCTCTCTCGTGTAAAGAAAACAAACAACATACACAGTTTTATCTTCCCAACACAGACATATGCAGACTCTTATCATAGAGCATCACACGTTGGCACTGGGTCACGGATCAGCCCAGCTCAGCTTACTCTGATTTCATCTGTAAAGCAATGCAGACAGGAACTATGGCCAGTCACCAGACACCATTCTAGTAAGCCAGTTACTGTAAGACCATACAGCCATCAAGTAAATCAGGTCACTCAAACAGACAGTCCACCGGTCATGCATCTTGTCAGCCAGACCGTCAGCCACTCCGTGAGCCTACAGAGAATGCATTCATTGTCAGATCTTGCTGCCTGATTCACTGAGACAAGAAGTTGTACAGAGTGTAATTACTGCTGTCTCCTTTTCAAAGAATCAAGTTTGAACGAATGAGAACTAGCATTTACTGTATTCATTTAAATACAGCGCAACTCAAGTAGGTTATTCCCAAAAATAAATTGTAGAACTGACGTTGTGGCTCTGCTGCCCAACTGAGTAACAAGCTAACAGGTGATACAGTTAGTCCCACATTTTAGGTTAACAAAGAACAACAATTGCCTAGGTTACTGATAGTGATTTTTCTGTATTTTACCAACCTGTTTACTGAAAAATAGCTATCCTTTAAATGGTTGAATTAGACTCTGGACTGATGTAAGGCAATACTGGAGTTTTGTATACAAAAATTGAAGTGTATATGTCCCTACATAGCTTTTTGAAATTGCACCTTACTGTTAACTAGTCTGCATTCATCTTATCTTATCTTATCTTATCTTATCTTATCTTATCTTATCTCTTAATTGATTGTCCAGTAAATGTTACTTTAATGTGTCAATATTGTGATGTAAGATAAGTAACATATCTTAATAGATGATTTTTCTCCATATTTCCAACTATTTCCTCTCTTAGTAAGTGTGATTGAAAGCAGGTGGGTGGGTGGTTGAAGGGAAAGAGAAAATTTTGGCAGCGAAGGATGAAAGATATTACCGGTAGATAAATACAAGGAAATAAATACAGAGGTAGAGATGGTGAAGAACAATGATTATGGTACTTCCTCTTGATTTACCATCCCCCTTGACACTTAGGCAGATCGTGAAACACTCACATATGTTGTCATGCATGGACATACATGTGATGTGATGCATTAGACACACACACACACACACATCCTCATGCAAGCCTTCATTAGCTGTTCTCATATTGTTTACGCTGAGCAGAGGCAGAGATGCTCTGCTGCTTTTAACATCAATCTGCTACAGCAGTGGCATCACACTTCCTGCCTCTTCTCCTACTCCCCCTTTCTCTTTCTCACACACACAGAAACACACTTTATACTCTCTCTGTGTTATCTCATCCCAAGTTCCCTCTCTCAGACCAGCTGGAAAACATACAGTACATAAATACAAACAAGTTAGTGAAGCAACACTTTGCATCCGTGTCATTACTCACAGCAGAGGTGGCCTGACACACCAACACACAGACACACACATACACTCGAGCAAAATGCCCTTAGTCCTGCCAGCCTGTTTGTGGCAGATGGTGGTGGTCCCACAGCTTCTGGCACTGCTCTGATCTTGCTGGGAGGAAAGAACCAGATAAATGAACAGGTGAACCTGTGTGGAGAAAGAACCAGTTTATATGAAATGGAATTTAAGTGGATGCCTACACAACAGAGGCGTATAATGTTGAGGAATAGTGGTAAAAAGTGTAGAATAGTATGTTTAAAAATGTTAGCAATGAAATAAAAGAATTAAACTTTATTTATTTTCCAAATTTCAGTTCTAGCGGAAGAAAGAAACCTTTTTTTGCACGAAAATCAAGTAATTAAGAGATTTTGGATACAGTAAGATACTTGATAGGGTAAAGTAGGTGGAAAATGAAACGTCCCTCCTCTCTGCCATTATGGATATTTTTTTGCCCCCTGTACTCAATTTCCTCGTGTGCTCCCACCCACACTCCAGCACCCCTTCTGTCATGTTCAGTAGCACCCTCGAAAACACAAATTACAAAGTGGTGGCAACATATTAGAAGAAGACATTGCCAGTGGTGTAAATTGTCCAACATTTTTGAATATATAATGAAATCAAATGTGGCAGTTTATGTGAAGAGAATTTTTCGTCTTCTCAACCCTTTAAAGAAGAACTCCACACTAAATTTTAATCACATAAGCCCTTTTTACACAGAGATCATACAATATTTCCATAAAGAAGACTTGCAGCTAAGGTGGCTTTGATTGTTTACACCGAGGCGGAACAAAAATGCCCCCATCCACTGAACTTTTTCAGACACTGAACAGACAGAAAAGCAGAATAGCGACACAGCATTCCCGCCTTGAAGAGGCAGTGTAAAAGGGGCTGTAGATTCTCATTGGCATATGAAGTTAATACAGGTTATTTTTCCAACAATGTACACGCTGAGTGTTTTTTTTTTCTGCTCAAACCCGCCCTGTAGGAAAGACTCCAAGGTCCATTATGTAAGTGCCTCTCGAACATAGCCGCTGCGTTACCATTAGCAACCTCTACAACCTCTACACGAATGTGATATATTTCCCTGCAAATGCTCTAAATTCAACACATAACTGTGTTGTATTCAGAGCTTAACAAGATATTTAGGCCTGACAAACACATTAAAAAAAAAAATGTAACCACAATAAACATGGCTATGCCTATGGACTGTGTACTGACGTACTGACACTCCCCCACAGACACAGACAGTGAAGAGCCGTAGTACAGCTGTTAGCCCAGATATACAGGTGTCTCCACAGTGACTCTCTAAAGCCATAAATGTCCTTGTAGTGACCGTCAGTGCTCCACCAGACTCCCTGTCTGTCCACAGGAGAAACGGAAAGTCTGACAGCAGCTGCCTGTGGCAGGTTAGCTCTGACTGTCAGCTCTCTGTCACCATCCATGCTACACAGTCAGCGTGTCACACTCTCCTCACACAACGAGGCCACACCTCGTACAGTTATTGCTCTCTCAGGTACAGTTATACAGTTTGTGTTTATTCCCCACTAACAGCCAAAATAAAGATTGGACAAACTTTGCTACAATTGCATGCACTTAGACTGATATCAGAACTTTCCCTTTTCATTGTACCTCAGTATGTTTATGAAGTAGATTTTTAAAGCCCAAGTAAACATGCAAACCTTGTACTCATGTTGAAACATTTTCAACGTGCACAGCTAATACATTGTTAGGTTTGTAAAAACACTGATATGGTCCTTTGAAGGAAAATTACGACCCCTACAAAGCGATCAAAGCCTGTCAGAAGCATTTTTGTTATACCTGCTTAACGCTGATGAAATAGAATCATGTCATATATGACAGATATACTGCAGATTAACAGGCAGCTAGTTTAGCTATCGCCCCAGAAGTAGACCTCAGGTTACAAAAACAGATATACAGTATGTACATTAGTGGAAAAATACCACCTTTAAGGTGTATGCTATTTATTTATTTGTGATCCACTTCAGCAAGAATGAATGTGTCATACACAGAAAAAGGAAGGTGACTTCTAAGAAATTATGAAACACAATGCAGTAGTGTAAGCAATGACTACCCTGCAGTCACTGTGATTAATTAGTGAAATATGTCCTTGCCTTGTTCATTCAGAGGCCTGTCCATTGGCATGCACACCTGTTGAACATCTGGATGACATCTGTCTCCATGTATGATTTTTTGGGGGTTTTTTTCTTATCTATTTAGGTGGCACAAGTAGCTGTTTGTCCATTGAGAAGCAAAATAATGTGATGATGTGAATTACATGCATTCAGTGAAATGTCCTTATCTATTATTGGTATAAGAACCCAACAGCAAGCTCTTAAGTAAAAAGGTTCTAATAATTTTAGTATTACAGCAGAGATATGGTTTGATAAACTCCAGACTGTGGCAACACATCATCCCCACTCTCATCCGCCTTCACCAGCTCCCAGTCAACTCCCATATCTCATACAAAATCATCGTCCTCTCCTATAAATCCCTCCATGCCCTTGCCCCACAGTACCTATCAGACCTTCTCCATCCCAGAATCTGCAGCCCTTGGACACGGCCCTTCTCGCCACCCCACACATCGGCCTGCGGCTGAGATCCATAGCGCCAAAGCCTGTGGTCTCTAGTTAATTCTGTCGTTCTCAGCAAACATTGCTATTATTTTCTCTTCTTGTATTTTTTTTGTCAGCCTTATTATCATTCATTCATTCCTCTGGTTTTAATATACTTCGTCGAAAATCTCAGTCCTGGTCCCTGTGATGTTCACATACAGGAAATGGTATTGTGCCGTTGAGAGGAACCACTCACATTTGAATTTAGAGTGCATTAATGTGAAGTGGCACACATTTCAAAGCCAAGCAAAGGTTGACCTTATGAAATGGAGTTGTCGATGGGGACTGATGATCTTTATTTGTTTGTGAAAAGGCCAGCTAGAGAGCAACAATAATAGCTCTTCTGCTTTTTCAATAATGATATAGCAAGGCATCTGTAAAAGTCAGGCAACTGCATTCTTCCCCGCTTCGCCAAAGTAAAGAGGTACCAAGCTCCTGAACCATGACCTTTCATATGATCTGGGTTCCATTTACTTACCTTTTGTATTTAATAGCAATAAACTACCATGACATTCAGTCTGTTTAAAATTAAAGGAATTTTGAAGGCATAAATTTCAATGTTACCATATTGCTAATTATTAGTTCTATTCATATTGTCAGCACTATGGTTGCTGTTGGTATTTTGGTTGCTGTTTGTTTTGGGTCTCTCTCTTGATTAAAGAGTTTGGTCTAGACCTGCTCTTTACGTAAAGCGTCTTGAGCCTACAGTGTCATAGCCTACAGTAGACATGAATGTGTGGACCTTGGTGAATGTGAAGTACTGAAAAGTAAGTAAGCAGGTACTTTATTTGTAGTACTTTTCAAAACAGTTATTACAAATTGCTTTACGGAAGGGTGAAGATAAAGAGACGAAATAGAGGAGAGAGCCGAGAGAATGTATAAAAACATTCAACGGTGTACAGTATTAACCTCAAAGTCTTAAGTTTCAAGATCATAAAAAAACAAGGAAAAGTGACTTTAAAGGTGCTTTCTAAAAATGTGCACTGCTACTCTGAGACACTGCAGGCATGTGCTCCAAAGTCACGGCGCAAAAAACAGACAAAGGTTAATCAAAAACAGTCATTAATTCTCCCCCTAACATGCATGCAGTGTACAAATTTCTCATCTTGTATCCACTATCATAATTAAGGGATAAATATATTTCCAGAGTCGCTCTCCATAGCTGTTCATTATGCCAACAGTCCCTGTACATTCACCTATTTAACACATTGAAAAGATGCAGAAAGATGCAGAGCTGGTGCTGAGCTAAGTTATTCATAGTGTGGATTTGGGCATTTTGCCACAAAGTAATTAGTAGAAGAAGCAGTAGTGTTTCTTTTCCCTTTTTTTCTGAATCTACAATATACAACCTACATTTGAGAAATAACACCATTAACTATGCTTTTGGAGGCACATCTCTTGGATGGTACATTCAAACTGTGGCATTCTGTTGTCCTGCCAGACATGGTGATCTTTTGCATCAAAGAACAAATAGTAGGCCATTGTTTACACTTTGAAGGAATGAAGGTGGGTGAGTGTTTGCTTTGGGGGCAAATAGTAAAACCAAAGAATATTAGGAACGTGTAAATTGTTGAAAAAGTATGGTCAAACTGCCATTAAGAGATTAGTGGGAATTTGTCCATTTACCATTCCTAAGAATGCTGCCTCTCCTCTCACCTTTACATTATCATTTACTGAACATATTTGTATCGCAACCCAGGGGTCCCATTGTCAGTGTCACTCAACACTGCAGTTAGTATGATTTCTATATCAGTACTTAATGCAGTAGGTGCTGTCAGCCAGCCAATCAGTCAGAGAGCTCTGCTGTTATATAGTCGTGTTCAAATGTGTTGTTCTTTGACCCCTCCACTCTGACTGCCCCTGCCTAGCCGTCATATATCACTGATACTGCACTAACACCGCTGGACATGGGGACTCGGCAGTAGATCACACCGGGTTCAGACTCTGCACTGACAGGAGCCGAGTGGATGGCTTAAAGGAATGACCTGACTCCATCTTTAGATGCTGCACCGTGGCTAAAGGTTGCTGGCAGCAACACACATGGAGATCCTGCAGGCTGTTGGACCAGCTGTTTGGAAGTTGGGTTTTTCTTCAGTTGTTGCACACTGATGTTGACAGACTTCATGTTTTCATCATTCATGATGACACTAACATGCACGCACAGTATTGTGTGACTTTATGCTGCATTCACTCGAGATGGGAACTGCTGCTGTAGCTTTTTTTTGATGTGTTGACTTCAATTAAATCATTTTGATAAGATGGAAGTATTTCCAAATACTTTTGTTGATGTTTTTATTATTCATGAAAAGGACTGGTCTTAAATTGGGACCAGTTCTTGATTGGTCAGAGCCGTAACACAGATTAGGTCCTGCTGCATTCAGCGGTACTACTGGTATTTGAGCGTCATTTAACATTCTGCATTTTTCCGTTTGCCTGTGGTTACTTTATTTTTTAAGTTTCTCCCACATAATGATGACACTGCAAACTGCACACAGGCTGGAATGAATGCTTTAACTTGAATGGGCTTCAACTTGAATGCAAACATATTCACATAGCAAAGACTGCGTGAACATGTGAATAACTTGAGGGCAACAGTGTGAGTGATACCGTGAGTACTGATACCGACAATACTGCTAAGTACTGACACCAATAGACAGTGCCAGGATTGATTATCCTCACACTTCAGCAAAAAACATCATAGTACAACAGAAGTAATCGATAATGGATCATTGAATTATTAATGAGGTAAAAGACAAACAAGCATCGTGTAATACGCCAGCCAATTTTTTATCTATCTAGTCTATTGCACAGTAGGGCTTTTGGTTTAAATCACTAGTTAATAGCGGCTTTCTCTCCCATCTTATCCAAATAATGCACTGGGTGATAGAATCAGCATTACTATAAATGGTGCAGCCAAAAAGTTTAGTAAAATTAAGTAGGTGCATCGCAGCAGGTAGTGACTTCACACTCAAACTTAGGAACAGACTTCCATTCAGCCAGTACAACATGCTTCACAACACCTAATCTGGCTCTACTCCTTATGGTAGCTTTGACCTTGTGCCATGATATAAGCAGATTAAAACTATACTCCATGAAAATATAAAACTATAAATATGAGTTCTGGTTTATGCTTTGTACAACCTCAGAGCAGTGATCAGGCTCTTTCTTCATCAGCTTACACGGTGTATAAACTTCATGCAGGCATACAGTACACTGTGGAGGTAAAACTCCCTGCCTGATATGACAGTTGCCCTCCCATAACTGGAGTCTGAATCCCCTCTGGAAAGATGCCTGGAACTCCCACTCTCAAATGGTAGGATGCTGCGTGCTTCATTATTCAATTCCTTAGAAAATCTTTTTGATACTTGATCTGTGTAATCCCTCTTCCTGTATCTCTCTCCCTCTCTTATTCTTCTACTGTAGATACAGACAGGAGTTGGCCACACGCTCCCTTTCGAAATTGTCCTCAACAATTACTGACTTCATTGAGAGCGCACTGCAGGTAGAAGTGTTGTAGGTATGATTGACAATGAAGCACATCGAAGCTTTGAACTAAAACAATATCTGTCACACACCTTGGAGTTGCAGCAGTGAGACAGACACCAGAGGAATTACACTCACAGTCACAGCCTGTCAGCTCAGCTTAGCCTAGCTTAAAGTGAGAAAAAAAAAATCACAACAGGAGGTCTTTTCCCCACTGGCTATGCTATTGATGATGGGAGACAAGAGCCTTTGTTCCAGTGCTGTGTCTTATGTAGCATCATTGAAGTTTCTTGATATTTTATACCAGAAACTTTGAGGTCATGGTTATTTCACAACTACAACCACTCACAACTATATTTCACCTTACAATCACAACTGAATGTCCAGACTAAAAAAATGTTTTGAGGTGATATTAATGATCATCCATGGTCCTTGATGACTGTGGTGATTCTGACGCTTCATCCAGTACCACCAGCAGAAAAGTTGGTAAAAGTTTTCACTCATCCAATGAAATATCTCCACATCTACTGGATGCACACTGTCTTGAGGACGAACACTGATGACTAAAGTCATTCACTGCATTTGTCACGAACGTGCTTTGCGATCACATTTACATTCACTCATTCGCACACCATTAAGCAATTTGGGCATCTGTTTCTTGCCAAGAGCTCTTCGACTGGAGGAGCAGGAGATCAAACTGTCGAGCTTCTGATTGAGACACTCATGTTTACTTCCATCCTCTTTCTCAAATCTCATAAAAAATCACATGTTCTCTCTCCCATCATAGGACATCCATACTAAAACATGAGAGTTGTCTTTGCGGTGAAAAGGTCACTGTACGATCGGTACAATGATTTACAGTTCAAGCAATGAACTACACTGATTAGATGCATCTTCATTCATCAAATAAAACCTCCCAACTGCTCGATGAAAAACAGGTTTGTCATTGCTCACAGAGCTGGGATATGATTAATAGTGTCACCTTCGTTGATGAATGAGACATTCTGTTTTTTAAGGTAATTGAAAATTGAAGAGAGACACAGGTGTTGATACCATGCATGAGTAAGATTTAGAGCAAACTTAATTTTAATTTAATAGCCAGTGACTAATGCTGTTTGATTTGTTGCACCAGCTTACCTTAAGATAAATTTAATTACTTGAAAAAGGTATTTCATTGCAAGGGTTTTGGGTTTGCCTCAATACACAAGGTATTTTGCCAGTATTATAAACACGTAGTATTGTTGGCTCAGAGTGACTGCATTAATTTTGCTTAATTGTTTGGAGATTTATTGAAATGCAAGTGCTTTGGATGAAATTAAGCTGCAAAGAACTAATGATAATATTCAAGGTGAAAAGAGAGAAAGGAGTGAAATTGAATGCTAAATCGTTGATGACAAATCCATCAGTGAAAAGCACGTGTGTTTATTCTCTTTAAAGAGTAACTAGGAGCTCAACACTGCAGTAATGTGGCTTAAACAACCAGATGCCAATAGGACTTTTCCTGTTTCTAAGTGTTTTTTTTTAAATCATAACCTTGCTTCATCACCTTCAGCACACTCAGAATAGCCAAGGTCTACGTGTCTTGGCTTTGTTTCAGGCAGCTTCACTCTCAGTTGCCAGTACGTGTCTGACCAAATAAACAGTGGTTCCACCCCCTGACCTCCTCCCACCACCCATCAGCTTATTTGCTGGCTTCATGGTAATCGTGGGAATCGGAGAAGGAACCTACATTACATCTTACCCTAATGGGCTGTCTAGACAGTCTTAATGAACTGGTAGCACTTGTTTCACTCTGAGTGCTAAACCTTAATGTTAGCCTAAAAGTGGGGCGTGTTACTGGAATAACACGGGTCTACAAAGGTCTTGCCTAGCTTGTCAAAATCTGAAAGAGTTTGGTGGCATAGAAGTAGGGACAATAGGGAGAGACATGTTTGTTTAGTTGGCAACCAAAAGTAAGCACCTGGAAGCTAAAACCAACCAGAATATGTTTTCGCTTGAAATATTACTTAAACCATTTGCAGATTAGCCAAAAAGTTGCTTATTAACTATCTATCAATAGACTGCGTATTCCTTCAGCTCTCCCCATGTAAACAGTGCAAATTTAAGTACCTGAAAGAGCTCATAGTAGACTGCTAGACCAATAGATGGGCATGATAATACAAGTCTCCATTTTGCCTTTATCAATTGATCTCATTGATAAATTCACAAATTACATTCATTTAAACACATCAGACACTCAGGATTTTTATTAGATAAACTAGTAAGATTGTCATTAATTAGACAGCGGGTGTTACATTGATCCACGGCAATGAAGCAACTATGGATGAAGATGTACGCTCATCATAAATTTAAGATGGTGATAATGATATAGGAAGTGTGCAAATGTGGCTAATGTGCAACTGATTTCCCAAGATTAATTGTATTCTACTCTGTACTGAACGTCGTGTACATTAGCTCATGTAATGGCACCACTTTGCCATAAAATCCTTTTCATGTGACATGAAATGAACTAATATTTCCCCAATTTGGATGGTGTATTAGCCAATTGAACGCTCTGAATTACACTTACTCCCAATGATGTGCTCACATTGCATTAATACTGTATATTACTGAGCACAACGCTGAGCAGTTGTGTGGACGTTTAAAGGACATGTATGATGTTATGAGATTACATGGACATGTCATCTCAGTGATGGTCGGTGGAAAATTTGCAATTAGTATCATCTTCCAGCCTGACACAACCTCTCAAGTGCCTGTCATTTTACATCTCTTTCCCTCTAATGGCATGTCCTCAGTGTTTGGGTTGTGATTATGTGCTGCACTTGTCCCATATTACAAATGGAAGCCATGAAGGACACCATGTTTACTAAAGTAGTCCATCTAACTACAGTAGTCCTACAGTTACTACAGTAGCCCTGCTAACACCGCTGCATCACATTTCTTGTCAAACACCTTAAATTTCAAAGTAACGGGTTTAGGTATGTCTGATAATTATTCCCTGTTGTATCCAGAGGAGTTATTTTAAAAGTCAAAGTGGGAAGTGTTCAAGTCAACGTGTTTTCTACAATATAAGTGACCACTTATCCTCCATTTGGTCACCTGGTGGTAGCTTTCAGTTAATATGTCAATGGTATGCATGTTCATGCAAAGGATTGAGTGTGTGGAAGCCAAACAAAGTCTAAATGTTTGTGCTCATGTTGGAATTTATGCAAATATAGAGCCATGCTTTGTCTCTAATGAATTTCACTGGTTGTGATTTTTTTGTTTTAGTCTACACAAACTAATCCAACATCCCAAAGTCTCTTTTAAAACTTGGAGAGGGAAGAGGAATTCACACAACAACATTTTAGGAAGCATTAGTTGTTTTCCATCTCCCAGAAGAGTTATGTTTTGAATAAAATAAATAGTGGAAAGAGACAAGAGACTTCTTTTACAATATTATGATATGGTACACCAGATTTTTGGCCAGCAGAATCTCAGGAGCTGTGCTGCAGACAGGACAGCTGGTTCTGACAGCTGTATTGGAGTCCAGAGTCGGTGTGGATTGGCTGGATGGATGCTTCCAGAGCGCATACACACCGCTGATGTGTCACTTCTAGCGGGAACATGATGTGAGACTTACGTCAGGCATTATTGATGTTGCTGTTATTCTAGAAACACTGCACAAAACTTGAAATATGAAGAAAAAGGAATAGCCCTGTGTCTGTTATCTCACATTGTCACTCTCTATTCTTGTCTATTTGTTGGGGAGGGTAGTTTTTTTTCAGTGTATTTCATTACAGTTAGAAGTTAATATCAGAGGGCTTGGACTCTGTGCAGTCCTCCACCCTAATTATGTCTCTCATGCTCATCTCATTATCTAAGTGAGTTGTCATAATTGAGAAATTTCCCCACATCGCCTGGTGTGAGATAAAAGCAATATTTGTCCCGATTCTCATCAGGAGTCATTGAGCTCCACCACACAATAATAAATGACAGAAGAGAAAACACACAATTAGAGAGATGGTCTTCCGGGAAAGCGATGACATTCAGTTATTTCATCGTCTATATTTAGGTCCTGTGCTTCAATACACAGACGTCATGAGAAAACTAAGGAGACTCCTGGGATGTGTGTGCTTGTGTGTGTGTGTGTGTGCGCGTGTCTTCAGACACCCTCTCCCCGTGTAACTGAGCAAAAAAGGCTCATTTAAACAATTGTGACTCAAAGAGTGTTGCAATCAATAGAGAGGCAGAGGACCAAAGGGCAAAGAGTCATCTTCCCACTCTAATCACCGTCTTAACCTTCAGCATATCTGCAGGCCTGACAGGCTGCTAACTCCATCTTGTATGCTTGTCTTGGTGCTGCAAAGGTGTCCACACAGACACCTTCAGAGGCATTGAAAACGATAAAAGAGGCTATAGATTGAACAGAGAAAATCTCTGACAGTGGGCAAAAATCTGTGTGCTACAGAGGGAGGTTTTGAGTTAGATTTTTCTTTATTCGTACTGACTTATGACGGTTGTGACAGAAATGTTTTTTACCTTTTTAGTTCTGTTTTATGCCGACACACAAAATATGTCATGTAGAAACATTTTCACATTATTTCTATTTTTGGTACAGGTTGTAAAAATGCTTTCACTAGGTCTATGAAAAAAAAAAAAAAAAAAGATCAGGAGAGAAAGGAGCAGCTGCAGAGAACAGGGTTTGTTGTCTCCCAGGTTGGTTGTCACAGTTCTTATTACAGCCAAACTAGAGGACGCAGTTTTATATTTGCCGGGATGTCATGCTCATTTCTAACTGGTCATTTTGTGTAAGACACACGAAACATTGAACAGGACAAATTTTTTTAAGGATCAGAGTAATTTTTACTTTTACTTTTGTTTTTTGTAATAAAAGCTTGCTGGCAATTATAGAGTCGCGAACATTTATTAAAAGGTCATAGCTTTAATTTCAGTCAACTTTTCAGTTGGTAACTAAAGACGTGGTAGCTAGCATGAAACCTTTGCCATGAGGTCATGTGGGGCTGGTCGTCACACCTGTGGCATCCCTTAGATGCTATATTCATGAGGAGTTGTTATGAAACTATGGCTTTAATCAAAGCTAGAATTTTGTCAACACTGTAAATTCTTTCATTTTATTTCTTATTAAAGAGAATAATTCAAACAAATCATGATTCATAGTTTTAACAATTCCAGAAACTGATTCTATTTCTTTTTAAAACTTATTTGGTGTCTTTAGCATAAATACATAAATGCGACAGATGTTTTTTTTTTTATAAAATCACATTTTTAACTGAGACCCCATTGATAACTATAGGAACAACCAATCCTATACATTGGGACAATACGATAGTTAATAACTTCTTGTTAAAATAAATTACAGGAATGAAAGAGATACTTATTTCAACCCAATACCTCAAGCTTCCCTCTAATGTAGGAATGGCTGTTGTAAGATGTTTTGTTTATGAGCAAATCACATTAGAGTAAAAAGTGTGCCAACAAACCCCGGTCTCCCCTACAGGTAGCAAAATCCTCACACTCCGCCACAGTTTTCTTGTGCAGTTCACTGTAAGTCACTCCTGTGGTCAAACTGATTTATATCTTTGAGGCACGTATGATACACAATGTTTCTCTTAAGGAAGGATTCGACTTCCTCTTTTCCTTCCTCGGCCCTTCATCGCCTCTCGAGAGGAAAGAAATTGTATTTGTGTGTTTCCTCCTGCCATTGTGTTTGTGCTCCACATTCTCCATTTTTCTTCTTTTCTCTGTCATTGTTTTGACTGTTTCCCCTACAATCCATCTTCACAGAAAACACCAGTGCCATTGGGTTTCTCTCGCTCCATATAGTCCTCCTGCTCAGAAAAGTCAGTCTGTTTTTAATGAGCTCTGTGTCTGTGGCTCTTAGCCCGAGGCTGTCCACTACTGACCTGTTGGCATTTGCTTCTTTCTGCCTTCTCCTGTCTCTCTCCTCCTCCTCCTTCTCCTCTGCACTCTTTTCCTCTATCCCTCCCTATAAATCTCCTTTGCGTCTTAGATTAAAAATTAAATGATGGAGGTGTCCAGTCCACCAATGCATCCTCTACTGGACTCTGGACACTAGAAGCTATTACTTACCAATCATTGTTGCTAGCAGCACAGCAGCTATGGGGAGTATAGTCTTACAACCAGCGCCCTTCCACCTACAGAAAAAAACATTTACCTCAGACACATCAGCACATTTCTCCTCCTCAGCAGTTTTTAGAAACAACTTAAAATTTTCACATGCTTTTTCAATAGCAAACAACGTCAATCACTCTTAGCACCTCTCAGGTAGTATTTTAAGCACAATGAGAACGGTTAGGCTGTGGAGGTTGGAACATCTGGCCTAACAGCTAGACATTTGATCTTTAGACTGCATTCAATCAAACTCGGAGGCAGTGGGCAGCTGATGAGTACAATGACCTTTAGCAGCATATCTGCCACAGCGGCCTTCAATCACGGCTGACTGGTAGAAAAGGATCAGTCACCGGTCAGACTGGAGGTGGTGTACTGCTGCATGACTGGATGCTACAACTGCTCATTTCATTGATCTCCTTTGCAGCGCTCTGCAAATTACAGAGACACACTGTATCTGTAATCCAGCCAGACATCACACACACACCTTTGCTGGCCACACAGAAGCGTGTTCAACCCAAACCATCAACCTCCAACCATCTGTTGTCTCATTTTTTGATTTCTTTCTCCCTCTTTCTGTTTGTCTGGTCTGGTTTGTTGTTCTCTTTTTATCCCTGCCTTTTTCTTCCTATCACATGCACACAAACACACGTAGCTACCCTTTAGGTGCTCTTGAAAGTACATTTTGACCTTTCCATTCTGCTTAGCCCCCTTTTAGCCCCAAACTATTGTCTCTGCCAGGCATTAAAGCGAAGAAGTTTTTTTTTTTTTTTTTGCTCATTATTGTGCTAAGAACCTATTAAAGAACTGTGAAATCTGACAAATACAAAAGCCTCTCATCTTATGTTTTGCATAAGCTTCCCTACTTGCGCGAACTGAATTTTAATGAATATACCGGTTATGCCGTATGTAACCCCACCATTTGTTTCCTTGTTTAAGTGGATGTGTGTGACAGCTCTTTGATCAGGTGCAAAGAGGAAAAGTCACAGCAGCGTGTTAAACCTATGTATTTTTACTGGCGTCACATGGAGACGGAGTGATAGAGCACCATATGCTGAAGCATAATGTCAGTCTGAGTCTGTTTGTCGCTCCCTCTGTATCTCTGTGCAACAGAAGCCGCCCACAGAATCAACCACCATCTCTGCTCCTCCTCCTTTCATATGCCGGCACTCTTTTATCCTAAGTCACACCGGCTCCCACTCCCTGGCTGCTCCACATGCTTTAAAAGGAGCGTAGACACACATAAACATAAAGACTAATGCACACATGCACAGACTGAATTGTGCACAAATACACACAGGCATGCCATGGACAGCTTAAGATTGTGTATGAAAGCAACAGGGAATTGTTGTAGTGCCACTCTTGAGGTGGTCTTAAGAGACAAGAGGCACCCTTACATCTTCTATTTTATTTGAAGATACAAGAAATGATTAAATTCCATGGGCTTTCATGACTCTGCTACTTACTTGTGTGAGAAGGTGTGTTTGATTTTTTTCTTTTTGTCTCCTTGCTGATTTTCCGACACTGGACGGTGCACTACATTGTTGTTTTTGGCATCAGGAGAGTGTAAATAACGGAGACCGACCGTCAGCTGGTTTCGGCAGATATTGCGCATATATGTTGTCAGATATGTGCCGATATGAAAACTTTTTCTTTACAGAACATAATGCAGAAAAAATTGCTTGGGGTATTTAGAAATGGTGTAATCACTGAGTTTGTCCAGCAGAGCACGTTCAAATCCATTGTTTGCAATACTGTGTCAAGTGGTGTCTTCACAGTAACGCACGTTTCTCACTGGTTTGTGTACATTGCTGGACAGTTAATACACAAGTAGTATATCTAATATAAGCCTGTACCTGACAGCTGCCATGTCTGTTTACTATGTTAGCCAGGTAGCTAGCGTGATATACAGGTAGTTTGTCAGTGCAGTCAGTAACGTAGCAGATTGAAAGGGGAGCATCAGAGGCTTCTCTTCCCATTCATTCTTCAGCTCAGCAGACAGCCGTGGTGGTGGTTTGAGTCTGTTGAGTGTTGACCTCACCCTACCTGTCACCTAACATTAGTTGGTCCATCCTAAGAGCGATAGCCGTTAGCTTGCCAACCCCTGGTTTTACCCTCCATCAACTTCATCCTCCACTCTGTAAATTCACCAGTGAACCAAAGCAGGAACAAAACACCAAGTAATAACTCAAAGCACTATTTATTTTCAATGTCTAATATATTGTAATTGTAATCTAATTTGAAAAAGAAGGTTTGTTTTTTTTAGTACTATTTTAGTTCTTATTTTTACTTACAGCTACAATCTGAGCTCTTTGTTTTGACTGTACATTCACATTTTAATTGGATGTTGTCTTAACATTTGTTAAACATCAATAAACAAACAAATGTTTGTGCTGCTCCCTGCAAATCTAATGAACCCTCAATAATGTCTGGTTAGTGCCAATTACTGTTTGTTGTTTTATCATGCCATTCCAGAGAAAATACTTAGATAGTGACATATTCTGTATGAGGTACGGCGTTATTGAGATATAATTTATGACTACATTACCCAACCACAATCAGCAACAGTTTGGATAAACGTGAAAACATTGTGTAGAGGTCACGTTCTCGTAGAGCCAAGCACACAATACAGGTTGTTGTCTCTGATGATGTTAGATGAATAAATGCGTATAGAGTCATTAAATCGTAGTAACACTGACTGCTGGTTACAAAAGGTACAAAAGACTACAGCACAGCACTGTTATCACTGAGGGAGTCATAGAGTTACTGTGAAATTACTGATATATGGAAGTTTGTGTACACAGGCGGCCATAATTGAGAGAGAATGATGATTTGCCTTTACCAATTATACATAACTGTAGTGTGAGCGTGATCTTTAGATACTCAATGGGTCTCTGCTTTTCGCTCTTTTCTGTAAAGCCGTCATAACATTGAGGGTTTCCAGAGAATTTTTCTATGTGAAGCCAGTAACCAAGACATTTCTGCATGTCCACCCCTGCTCCCATGTGAGGTTTCTTATTTAAATCACAACATTTACTCACCATTGTATTCTTAAATTGAGTTGTGAACTCTCTGTTAAGAGACACGACAGTCAAGGTAATGAATTTCCACTCACCGTGTTTAGAGAGATAATTCTCTGCTGTGGTTTGCATAACCTACAAGCCTGACAGGAGTCTAAGCCATTTTCACGCATAGAATGCAGCTGCCCAAATAGGAGGTTTGGGGCTTTAGAGAAGCTTATACAAGCAAAAGGGATTGAGCCTTCCTCCAGCTCCTAGGAATACTCCTGAGGTTGTATATTTGTCTGCACATATGCAAGAAATAAGTTACCTTTTCCCCAGTTAAAAGTGACTGTTTATCACAGTAAAATGAACAAAAATGAATACAATGAACTGCATAGGCTTATTTTCTTACTTTTCCCATTTGTTTATGTCAGTATAAGCAAAGCAGTGGATACTCAACATACATTTATGGGTAAATTTTATTAGACATTTATGTGTGTTCCTCTCTGACTTCCTTCCCCTGCTCTGATTTATTTCCCCCCCTCTCACTCTGATGCTATCTCCCCAGGAGGTTTTGTTACCAAGGGTATATGCTGGATCAGCATTTACCCTTTTTTTTTTTTTTCCAAAATATGAAACACCCACTGGCCTGCCGAGTCAGTCAGTTGTGATTCTGAGCATTTAGTCAATAAGGACATGCAACGTGAAGCACTTCAGGACAAGTGGTGTAGTACACCGGCCAGGCAGGGGGGCATCGCTCTTGGCTGTTTAATTGGCCTTCACTGAACAGTAAATTTGTCTTTTCAAAATCACACAGTGTTTCTACAGACATCTGTCACTGATGCAGTGGGTGAGCTTGAAAAGCTGGTGTCCGACTGTTCGTGAGAATTAAAGCTGGATCTATTAACTTGGTCCACCACTTCTAGTCTCTTCAGGTTTGAAGAAAGTGGTTAAGGCACTTATTCCTCCCTGGAAAGGTGGATTTTTGCACCCACTGGCTGCCTTTGACACAATACATGCATGAATGATGTTGCGAGTCTATCTCTTGAGAACAAAAGAAGGCATAAATGCATAATGCTCATCAGATAGGTTACACCGTGTACAGCAACCCAAGAAAGCCTTCATCAGAGGTATTCCTTCATCGCCCCCTTCTCTCCGCTCTCTTTCTGTGTGCCAGCTGTAATAAAACACGAGCAGGGCCATTTGTGATATCACACATCAAAGACCAAGTAAAGTAAAGTAGCACAGAGGCTCATTTCCATACGCTTCTAAAGCAATCTGGAGAATCTGTCTGCATCTAATGTTGCAGCCATCATTACAGCAATGCAAAGGTGACAACAAGACTGTGTTTTGTTGGAGCACGGCGCTCCAAAGGTTCATTTAGAAGTTGATTTTAAGTTTGTCAGGTGCATAATAATAATGTAATGCATGAGAGAGTCAAAAACCCAACAGGGAAATTACACAGATTAATAAAACATTATTTGTAACTCTGAAATGTATTACAGTTCGAATAAAGTGTCCAGCTTAGGGAGGAATGACTGCTCATTGTTGAACCAGTGAACTACATGAGTCACAGTCAGGCATGACTCAAACTAACACATCAAATGTCATTATAAAATAATGACAAGATGAATCACACGCCTGTGTCATGTATTGCAGTATTAAATTAGGATGCTATGACCACAGGGGCCAAGAGGTATCTCCTGTTAGGTAACTGTTATAATAGAGGTGTGACGTTCATCCAAAGATGTGCCTGCAGCCTAACAGTTTACCGTGTAAAACCTTACCAATAACAGAATAGGACATTTCCTCCAGGAGAATTTTAAGAAAGTGCGGCTCTCTGGCTGAAATTGTTGAAGGTGTGAAGGAAAAGTATACTTACAGCTCAATCCTGCTTTGCTGTCAAGTCTAATATATCAAGTGCCCGCTGCTGGTGCCTAACAGTTTACTGTGTAAAACTTGACAAAAAATTAAAGAAAGAAAGAAATATAGAAAATGTCAAAATGCAGAGAATTCATTTGCCTACAAACCTGTGTTACACGTTTGGATTAGCTTGTGTGGTATATATTTTTTTAAAGAAATGAAAAATCAAGGATGTATCCTTTTTATTTTGTGTATTGAAAAACAATATATACACTATATAATCCATAGAAACAACTGGACAAAATCAGTTAATCAAATCACCGTTTGGTCATTAATATGCCAGAAATATATTCAATTTGCAATGATATAAACTGTAAAAAGCAGCAACTCCACATTCCCACATGAGAACCTGAAGCTGTAGCACGTGTTAAAATAATTAAGCAATTTTCAAAATTGATGAGTTAGTGTTTCATGTGTGCTCTAGTTTGAATGTGTGGAAGATGTCTGCTTTAACTTACGTAGATAAATCAAATGAACTAAGAGCTTCCATAAAAAAAAATTGAATGATTTCATGATGGACAGAGCTGTTCTTTGGGGATAATTGTTTTAATTTGAACTGCGCAGCTTTTATTGCCTCTAGTTAACTTCATCTCCTTTTTGTACTTTTCACTATTCTTAAAAAAAAAACGATCTGTTAACAACCAATGAAGCAGATTACTGTGAATAGTTCTCCCGTAGTAGACAAATTAATTTTATCTTGGTCTGAGGTGAGCCATAAGGTAGTCTGTTAAAAGTACATGATTACTATCCTGCTCATGTCAGTATCTTGGAGCGATGCTGTACAGATATCTGGATTTGTTAGGTTGTGCTCACTGGAAAGTTGCTGTTCAGTCAAGCTCAGACTGTCAAACTCATATATTAACATTTGGTGGAGGTTGGTGAAATGCACTAACTGTTTGTGTATGTTCCGTTTACATTTATGTGTCTGTGTGCATTTGTACATAAATTGCACAAAATACAAATGTGTATTACTACCTGTGGTTAGCGAGGTGAGACTCAGCAGTGGGTTAGCTGCGAGTCTTGCAGGCAGGGAGAGAGCTAAATGGAGACATATTGGTGCAGGTATAGTTCTACTGCGCTACTCCACAGGATGGCTAATGAGGAAGTTTAGCCACGGGGGTCTTTCTATTAAAAACAACAACTGCAAGAGATGGAAGAGAAAAAAAACACATCTAATCACAATCTCTGCAAGAAAAAACAGCCGTGAATGGCCAGTTCTCAATCAGATTGGACAGCTACATCCCTTGGGGTGTGGTTCAAAATAGGGGTAGACATGTAGGAAGACAGAGGAAAGGGTAGGTGGAGAGAAAGGAAAATGGAAGAAGAAACAACTGTGGAGGCTGATGGTGAAGGTGTGGTATGAGGGAGATGGAGGAGGTGGAAGAGAGTGGATAAAAAAAAAAAAGCAAATTGTTAAATAAAAGAATGAGAGAAAAATATGGAGCAAAGTGGATAAAAGTCCACCAGAGAGTCAAAATGAAAGAATAACAGATTTCCTCCAGGAGAATATCTTCAAACGATTTCCTCAAGGAAGAGCTGCACTCTGGCTGAAATTGTTGAAGGCGTGGAGGAAAAATATTCTTACAACTCAATCCTGATTTGCTGTCAGGTCCAATAAATCAAGGCCACATAAAATTATGGTGTCAGTGTTGTGAAAAACAGTCATATTTTTCACTATCATGTCGAGAATGTTTTACTTCAGCTTGCCCTCTACCCAGTGGCAAGGAAATGAGTTTTGTTTATAAATGCAGAATCGACCCCACTCCTTTGAGACCAAAAACCAAAGCAGTGGCATAATCTTTAGAAAATGTTTCAGCGATACTGACACACTCGTGAAAAACAAACAAAACAAAAAACAAAGGGAGAGACGGCCCATTTACTGTTTGTGCATGATATTTTGGTGGTATATTAGCAATACTGGCCTCTGGCAGAGGTATGAGACTTAACAGGAAAAATGTGTTAGATGAAGCCAAGGCAAAATCGTATTAGGTGTCTGGGACAAAAACAAGTCTTAAAGGTTGCCTGGAGATTAAAATCAAGGTCAGGAATGAACACAGTCACTCTAAGATTGTCTCTGAGGTTTAAACACAATATGTTTTCTCCGCACCTCACCACTAGTAATTCTTCTTTAAATCTAGGTCAGAGCTGATGGTTAATCCAAAGTAAACAACACTTGCATTTTAAACAAAGTTGCTGTAGACTCTTTTCTCTGATGTGTCATTTAGCTTCAGCTTTTAGTTTGAAATATGATCCAAATGAGTAAACCTTAAACACAAAAACATCCATTTGAAGCCGTGATTTACCTACAGTTCTATCTGGGATGTTGTCCTGAGGGACTCCAGTCTGTAGTTCTACACACAATTACCAAATAAAGTTAAAGTCTCTCTCTTTATTTCTCACTTTCTCTGTTGAGTCAGTTAAATTACTTTTAAATTACTTTATCTTTTGAAGAGCGCAACAAAAAGTGTTGGTGAGATTAATGGATATGGACAAAATTTTAATAGGCGCTGCAGTTTCTTTGCATGCTCACAAATTGTTGTTTAAGTTTGTGAAAACTGTGAAGGTTACAACCTCGTCGTCCTAGAACTTGGACAGTAAACCCCGGGAGCACGCTTCATCTCCCTCAGAAAGTCAAAGAAAGAAATGCTGAACGAGAGATTTCAACGAGTTACAGAAGCTAGCGGAGCAGAGACGAGCCCGGACGTCATGACTTTGGTCTTCTTCTCAAACGCCGCATGATTTTGAAAAAGGTTCCTCTACCTGTGCTTAAATCAGTGCCATCACTTTAAGTAACATTGCTACATCCCAACCTTGCCTACAGATATGAAACAGGCTTTGAATAAATGGAGGGATGTCTGTGAGCTGCTATAGCAGTCTATTAAAATGCAACTGACATGCAGTACTCACTGCAACATACCGTGAATCTGACATAGCCTTTACCATAAATTGGTCTGTATCTATTAAAGCTGCCCGCTGTATGGTTCTGTCATGTAACACTGCTGCAGAAACCTGCTTCTTCCACAGATCTGCTTGTCGGCCTCTTGTCACGCCAGCTCTCAAGCTGGAAGCAGACTTTTTCTGTCCCACTGTAGGCAGATTTGGACCATGGCAGCTCCTCCCTCAGGGTTTTCTCTCCACTGAGATGCCAGAGATCACTGTGTCACTTCACTAAGCTACATATTTGCTGCTTGTAGTAACATATATATCAAGAGTTGGTGTCTCTGTTAAGCTATGAGGATGCCAGCACCGTTTCATTGCTCTCCCGCAGATCTGCTTGTGGTTAATATATTGTTGTCTGCTTGTTTCGAATTTCTCTTATGCTGCTGCCATTTTCTGCAGGTAGCAGGTATCACAGCAGGTGTTCTTATGACATATGTTGAAAATGGGCAACTAATCCAACCAAATTCTTCTTCAAAGAGCTAAAATCTTCTTCAGATATGATGTTGCCTGCACGACTTTTAATTTCACCATCAAATGAAAGGCACAGCCACACAAGTATTAGGATTAGTGAGCAAAACACCCAACAACTATTAGCTGTTATGATAGTGGATGAACTGGATGGTTGTCAGTATTGTCTGATATTTTAAGGAGAGAAGCCCTTAACCTTTGAACGCCAAGTGTATCATGTTAGATACACACACCTCTACATCATCAGTGTGAATTTTTTTTTGTGTGTTTTATCTGTTTTATATGTTTTTGTTTGTTTAAGATAAACAAACTGTGAGCAATAAATTGCACAAAAATGTCGGATGTAGCAAAAATTATACAAATTAAAACTTTTGAAACTTTAAAAAAAATATTTTTTTTTTTGTAATTTTGTCAGAAGGTCCAATAAACACTCCAGTTTCAAAAAAATAGATTTTTCTGGCAATTATTTCATGGTTCAGGCTTTAAAGGGTTAATTAACTAATGGAGAAAACCTCTACCCCTCACAGACCACCAAAGGTGCGGTGTAAGTGTTGCCCCGCGTGCACAGTATGTGGCTTTGTTTTCTCGTGTGGATCGAGACAAAGTCACACCGGTCATTAACTCCATTGATCTTTTTTTTAAGCTGGGTAATCATGATTGATTTGCTGCTGGTCAGCTGATTGGCTCCATTGACATCTGTGGGAGTGAACTGTCCGACGGCTTGTTCCTATTTGATAATGACATATAAGGTCCCTTAAATGGTTTGACTACTTTTGAATCCTCGTGTGACGTGCAGTGACACCATTCTAAGGCAATAAAAATGATGAGTGTAGGGTTTTACAGTAGTGTATCTGAGGAAAAATTAAGTCAGGGTTTAATATATCATGCATCAAGCCTTATCAAAAGAAATCCTCTGCCGAGACGTGTCAGTAATTATAAGTGAGTGGTGATGTAACACCAGTAGACACCCTGCAGTGCAGTGTTGTTTGAGCCTGCGAGCGTCCCCTTATTTCCTCACTGCTTCCGCTCCTTCATCGCTTCCTTCATCCCTCAAGCACTCCCTTCAACCTTCTCCTTCATAGCGGTGCCTGATTCATTTTCCCAGCAACAGCCTCAGTGCCCTGTGATTTATATGTTTATGGTCATTACTGACGTTGAGTAATACATTTTCGTTTTTCCCCTCTTCTCCGTCTTCCCCCATCTCTCTTTTGGCAGAGCCCTGGGGTCCTGCGAGGAATATCAATTACTTTGGTCCCTGTTTAATCACAGTCTTTCGTTTCCTCCTACGGCACAACTTTTAAGCAGGTAGAAAGAAGTTTTGCTTTTGAGGCGTCTTTTGTTTTATTTTATCTCTGTCAAAACCACTATAAACCAGCGAAGACCAAAGGCATTCATACCCCATTTCATCTAATAATACTGGTGCAATTTGCTCTCATTAGTGATAAATCGTCTCGTCGGCTGGCTGCTGTTGAACATTGCTCACAATATCTACTGACACACTGCAATGCAAGCTAACAGCACAGAGTTATGTTTATTACTAAGGCTGTGTTCACACTGTAGTCTCTCATGCTCAATTCTGAGTTGCTGCTCATGTTTGCTTTTTCTTTTTCTGGATGACTGATTGTATCTATTTCAGGATGTGACCCATATCTGATACTATATAAACTGACAAAAAAGTAAGAGAGCAGCCATAACAAAAAAAAAAACATCACAATTTGTTTTCTTACACGTCGTGCTTCTCCCACTTATTTTGAACACATTTCAGTTACACTGCATGTCCTTTCTCAACTAAACTCAAGTGTGCTGCTTTTTTTTTTTACTGTGCTACGTCTCATTGTTTTCACTGCTGAGACTGACTCAGTCAAGCTGCCAAGGGTGCCAAAATAGGGAAAGATGCACGAGTGAACATACTGTCAAGGCGACGGTGATAATGAAAGCAAAGAATGCATTCTGACTGTCAACAGCTCAACTTGAGAGAGGCTCAGGGTTACGTGCCTGGCTCAAGAGCTGGGTCAAGTGTTGAATTTTATTTGTTAGCTTAGAAGATGTCTTATTTAATTTGGCTGCACATATTCTCCCAGCTGGTAGAGGAATTCAGTCACGAGCAGGAGGCTAATGTGACCCCCTCCAGTTCAAACAGTGACAGTTGGTGTGTGGCAGGGGAGACGAACAGACAGGGGGTATCAACAAATGGACAGTCCTGCAGGATCTGCATTCTGGCTTGCAATCATTTGATTGAAAGAGAGGAGGTTTAGTTAGGGGGGGATCCAGTGAGAGAAAAGTCAACCTCCTCATTACCGGCTCCTTGTCACCTACATCAAAGTAGCTTCACAGAGTCATTGACTTGAAAGTTCCTGGTTAGCATGAGCTTTACACTGCCTGATGGAAAACATGCTCGGGCTTTATATTTCTGCCAGCTGCAGCAAGCTTCTCTTCATAATTTCCAGCTTTTTCAGCCAGAGCCCTAATGAACCAAGACTTCTTGTACAGTATGGCCTTTTTTTCTCTTTGAATTTAAAAGCATCCAGCCAGGTAGCTGCCTGCAGCTTTTATCAAAGAGGACTGAGGCACCATCCCGTATAGGCAGGGTTTCAATCCCTTAAGTGAAGTGTCTTAAAGTTACTTGAAAAGGAAGAGGGCAGTCGGTTCGTTTCCTTACATAAGTAGCATAGTGTTTGTAAATACTAGAAGAAGAACAGTTTTATTAATGCAGACTTCGGAAGGGTAAATGCAAAGCTACGTAAGCCCTGGATCGTTGAAATCACTGAAATAAAGTGTAGACACATGGCCAATTTTAGGCTCTCAGATCCATTATTCAGTGGAAGAAAAACATACTGTATAAGGAGCTTACTCTAGAGGCGGAAAAAAAAAACTAGCAAAAGAAAAAATATAACGAAGATGCAAGTAGCTCTGTCCTTATCAGTCAGATAACAGAAGATGCTTTCTTCCCTAAGCTGTGTTTTCACCAAGGAATTTCTCTGCCTCTGATGCAAATATCATCTGGCTTGTAAATTGTGCATGGTGCTATAATACCAAGCTACTTGAAGCTGTCACTGCACCTCCTCGGGACATAGTTTAATGACTGCCTATTGTTGATGTAGACGTGGGTTTACTGTGCAAGTACTGCTATTTCGAATACACAGATTTGATTGTATTCCCTCCCTCCCATGTGAATCCCAACATATTATTTTTTTCATCTGTGTATTTGCCCCAAGAGGCTGCAAGTTGGTGAATCTACAAATGTGTTGAATCTTTGGATAGATTTGAATCACAGCCCCATTCTTAAAGGTCCCCTTTAAACGGCATTCAGCGCATTAATATAGTAGCAAACAACTATGTGCTCTGTAAAGTGGAGTAATGAGTTCTTGAGCAGTGAATAGTCCCACTCCATCTCTGTGTGTTGTAATCCGAGCTTCTCTGTCCTTTGTTTTGGCTGCATGTGCAAGGTAGTGAATGACAGTCAATAAGACCCCACTGAGCCGAAGAACTGAGCTGCTGCTCAGCAACAGACTCTCACCAGTGAACTAACACTAGCACAGTAAACTAGCGACAGCATGGCAACACTTGTTTTGGTCTGAGTTGCTGGTGCTCTAGTGTGGCATCTAGTGGTTCTGAATTTCGTTTATAGAATCTTTAATGAGATAATGCGGCAAAGAAGAAAGGTCTTCATGCAGATTAATAATAATAATTACCACACTCCCCCAGGAAAGGCGCAGAGTGATGTAGTAAGAGAACAAAACTAAAGGAGAAGAGAGGTAGAACTGTGTACTTGAAATAGAAGTGACCTTCCATCT
Organism: Pempheris klunzingeri; assembly: GCF_042242105.1. Taxonomy (NCBI): domain Eukaryota; kingdom Metazoa; phylum Chordata; class Actinopteri; order Acropomatiformes; family Pempheridae; genus Pempheris; species Pempheris klunzingeri. The sequence goes on from NC_092013.1 coordinate 18,137,485, forward strand.
CTCCGTGCTCGCTATCTTAGCGGGCTGAATTAACTTTCCCCATCATTCTCACCTCTCTGATGTGAACAGCTTATGAGCCACAGCACAACCCGCACTCTCATGTTTATTAATTTCCTTCAGCGAGAGATGCGCTAAATCATTGACCCTCTTTTAGTGCCTTGTGCTCCAACTGAGCATGGGAACGAGGAGGGCGTATTGATTTTGCCCCCTTCTCATCAGCAGCCAAGCCCTTATTTGGGATGAGGAAATGGTAAATCTCATATAGTGAGCCCCTGTCAAGACCTCTTCAGATCCTAATCTTCACTAGTTGATAGCTCTCTAATCTTTTTGCCATCTACAACTCATTAGTGGCTGAGGAGGTAAATGTAAAGTATAAAGACATCACATTAATTCCCAAGACTTTCTCTGGAACTTCATAAAAGAAAGAGTTTGTTCACATTTATATGAAATCAGTAGCAAAAACAAGCTGTTAATGTAGCTTCGGTTTCATTTTGGATGTTGAAGGCCAGGCGCACACAATGACAACATGACTCATTTTTCTGTTAATATCAGATATAACTGAACCGAACATTGCAAAGACTCTTTTTAGTATGAAATGCAAGCCAAAGCAGACCATATTCTTTTTTTTTTTTTTTTTTTCACCTCATCATCACACTCAATATGAAGATAGAAAAGAATAAAATTCACTTTCTTGTGACTTAGCAACCACAGTTCCTCTTTACAATGCGGTTTTGTGTCCGATTTGGGCCTGTTGGTTACATTTAAAGGAACAGACAGTCATTAGGGGACATGCTCATTCTGAAGTTACTGGGCACTGTGATTATTGCTGACTGAAATACCACCCACCTGCTCCTCTGGGAGATGGAAATTTATTTACCTTTTTTGGGAATTTTAGACCTGCCTGCATGCATTAACCATACTAAATGCTGTAATGCAAGTGTGCAAAATGCCACAGACAGATTAGTGATCGTCTTTCAGCCAAGAGATGGATGGATGGATGGCTAGAAGAGGAAACGCGTCCATTACATGAGCCTTCAGGACTAAGATTATTAAAGCAGCCCTGTCAGTGAAATAGAAGAGAACACCAGCCGTGTGTGATGCTTCCTCAGTTACTCTCCACGTCCCTGATAAATTTTTAGTTTTACTCAAAGATACAATATAATTCAGTTGGCAAATGAACAAAATCTAATCCTGTTTAAAAAAATGATGAGTGCATGAGGCTTCTGTGAGTGTTGGCTCTCTTAGCCCTGCAAATAAATCGAGGTACTCTCAATGATCTAGTTATAAACTCTCCCCTTGAAGCTCTTGTCATATTATCTGACATGACAAATAGACCCAAGCACAGGCATCCGGCTCCCTCCCTCTCTCCCACCTTTTATGCTTCCTCTTGTCTTGTTTCCCGCCCATTCTTTACTCCTCCTTTGCACCTTCTCTCCCTTCCTTTCCCTTCCCCCTGCTCTCCTGAGGGTTCCTTGGATACAGCACCGCTGAATACTGAAACGGGAGCAGAGATGCACCAGATGCTTTCGCTCAAACATTCGTGTGTGATTGGCTGTGGGGAGACTGGTGAATCTGGTCTCGCTTGACCGTCTATCATCTGTCAGGGAATGGCGACGGGACAAGAGAAAATGTTTGTTTGCCACCTGAAAGGGTGTTGAACATTTGGTGGCAGTGATGGAGTAGTTAACATCACTGTGTGTGTGAGCATCATGTGTGTGAGCGCGTCTTTCTGGAGTAACCGAAGGACAGATGGACAGAAAAAAAGCCCAAATTGGAACTGACTGTGCTTTTACAAAGTGCACACACTCTCTTCCAGCCTTGTCATGTGTGTGCACAACTCCGCGCTGATGTGTCCCGCAGCTACAGTGTCCCGCCTTGTTAGCCCTCTGGCCTCGGGTGCAGCAGCGATATGTGTTCCAGCTCATAACTGATGAGAGTGTCGGTGTGAGTTGGTGACTGCCAAGCTCTGAATCATCATGGCATGATCATTTCAACAGCCGAAATTATCGATTTGCCTTGTGACGCTGATGGCTAAAAAGTCAAATCTGATGATTTTTTTTTTTTTTGATCGCACACGTTTTTTACTTGCAAAATGCAAGATGACATGATTTGAACTTGATATATGACTTTGTGTGCAATAAATTATGCTAAATAATAAAAGATCTGCAAGGCTGTCACACGCACACACGCGCAAGCCACCACGTGTGGCACTGGCCTGCCCATCGTGAACAATTTTGGGTTCAGTTTCTTGCTCACGGACCCTTTGCCATGTGACAGGAGGAGTAAGGGATTGAACAGCCAACTTTGCAATTATGGGAAAAGTCGAGCCACAGTGACAAATTATCTGACTTTATCATAGTCCCATAAACTGTGAGTAACTATGTGATAGAGTCACAGTGTGATAGGACTGTCATGAGGTTGCCAATGTCGCCAGCTATGATCAATATCTCCGTATATGATCTTTTTGTGCATGAAAAAACATTTCCAAAAATGTCCAATTAATATAATTTATTTGATGTATATACACCAGCAGGGTATTTTGGTGTTGTTTCACAACTGCACATGCTTATTCCATGATATGCTATATCTCATGGATTTTGCTCGGGTGTAAACACTATGCAACTTCAAATCTGTATCTAACAAATGTAGGCATGTAGTTTTCCCTAGTTTATTAATAAAAACAATCTGTGGATGAAGCTTCTCAAGGTCTAAATTTTGAAGAAAAAAGAGCTCCTTGATATTCTTTTAAAGCTTCATTCTCTACCACGTCCTTTAAATCAGAGGAAGTGCTCATGCTGTGTGACTAGAAGGAAAGTCACAAGCCACGCTGAGTTTCAAGCAGCTCCGGTCTTATTTTAGAGCAGCGTAAACTGAATGCTATTTGTCCGGCAACTGCAATGAAAGTGATACATTGAGACCAGAGTTTCTTGCTGAATATATAACATAATTTTGACGGACTTTGAAAAATGTACTGAAAATGTAATGTGGCAATGTCTGGCAACGGGAGCAGTACAGCAAATGTCATGATTGTCACGTAATTCTTGTGCATTATTTGCATTGGTGTCAGACAGAAATAATGACAAGTCACAGACAAAAACCTATTATGTCTGAACCAGTGAAAAGACCATGGACTTTCCAATCACAGCCTCAGCACGTCCATGCATTATAATGCATACCCAAGATGACTGTTAAAACCTGCAAACACAAGCGTTATTGTCAGTTTAAAGGGTTTGAATGAATGCATGCATATCGAGGGAGCTTGCTTAGTGTTTATTGGCATGTATGAAACGCTGCAGATGAAGGTCCTGAGAGCAGACTCTGTAATCACTGATATTTGTGTTTGATTCCCCAAGCTGCGTGACTCCAGTCCTGCCCTTATGAATTGGCTTTATGAAAATGGCCCAGAGCGACATATTTAAACCATTCAGCTTGATAACTGTGTCCCTGTTGGCTCTCGTGTTAAAAGGCAGCCTGCTGCCCCACCGGTACTCATCTTAGTAATAGAGAGTGGAGAGAACCTGTAAGAGATAAAGTCACAGTGAATCAAACAGAGATAGGACTGATTTGAAACAGGTGAAAAGAAAGACGGGCGATAGAGGAGTCCTCACCGTGGAGGTAATGGGCTGAACTAAGCGATAATCACATTCAGAGGGGAGCCAGTGCTGCTGTATAATGCAGCAGGACAGAGAACCAGATCAAAAAGTGGCCATTTGCTGGCCTCTGACCCAGCTCTGCTCGTATTTGACGGAGAGAGGAAGAGACCCTCAAGTTCCTGACTGATCTGAACAGGCTGTTCCATGGATTCTATTGATTTCTAAAGCAGACATATGATATCTCCATTGATTTCATCTGTCTTCTTCTGCTATAAATCCCATCTGGCATCCATCTCCATCCCCAGTGCAGTGCTAATTGCTCTGACCTTAACAGCATCTAGCTCTCCGACTATCTCTGTTTCAGCCCAGTCTTGTGTTTTTTTACACTAAAAGCGCTTGGCAGCCTGACTGCCGCCAGCTGCACATCATCATTAGATATCCATCACTACATTTTATACTGTAACAAACATGTCATAAGCATCAGTCTGCATTACGCTAAAATCCCTCTTTAGACACGTCCTGCTGTCTACAGAGCAGCACCCTCGGTTCTCCTGTGTCATCTGCAGTCGGCTGCATTGCTGCATTATCGGAGCCCGGGAGAAGGCATGCGCTCAGTGAAGCTGGGCTGAAACCTGGAGAAGAAAGTAACCCTCTGCTGTAGAAGAGATCTTTCTTTGAAGGCTTTAGCTGGCAGCGTCTGTGCGTCGAAAGCGAGATCTGCTGTGCAGTTTTAAACAGGCAGTGACACAAACCAGCTGCTTCAGGGAATAGTTTCTACCCCACGACTGTTGGCTTTTATAGAAATGAACCAGCCACACACTGTTTCTGACATCATGTGCTGACCATGATTAGGCTTAGATGAGTAATTCTTTGCAGCCATTTTTGTTTTGTTCTCAAGATTGTTTCCTGGAATTTTATGCTTTTTTTTTTTTAGATAACAGTTCAAAGTGGAGAGAGACTGAACTATCGGTAAAGTGTGGGGATAAAACAGGCAGTTCTGGGCCAAAGCCACAATATCACATAGAGAACCTTTAGGTTGCTGTTTCTCTAGTGGCCACTGGATGCTGGCTCCAGCAGAACTGACTGAAGATTTTTTTTGTTAAAAAGGATGTTTCATGACAAAGAAGAACGTAGAGCTGAAAAAAAAGTGGTTCTTTAATCAATTAGTTGATCGATTTTAAGCAAAAATGCTGAAATTTCACTGGTTCCAGACTCTTAAATGTTATAATTTTCCACTTCTCTTTGTCTACATGATAGTAAGTTGTTGTTTGGACAAAAAAGCAATCTAACCTCTAGGACCTTGTAACCAGCATTTTCAACCAGTATGCCTCTCCAGAAGTGCTTGTCAGATGCACAAATAGCAACCTCCTCCCTTCTCACCTTTCTGACATTAGATCAAAGGGTCTGAACCCGACCATTTCTGTAACCGACAATTCACATCCACTTCACGACTGGCCAGCTCTGGCTCTTTTTTTTTTTTTTCATACTTCACACAATTATTTCGGGAGAGAGGGTTTGAAAAAAACTTGCCGTGTGTACCTGTTCTGTTCAAGCATAGCCCGAGCCTAACCGCTAATGAAAATAATTGTTAGCTGCAGCTCCGGAGGAGAGAGGTGGTGCTATGGTGGTTCCCCCTTTGCTCAGCTCTTCTCAGCACCACCCAGTGTAGATATTATGACTCCACTAACAGACAAGTCAGCAGCAAAGAATAAAATAAAATCAAAGATTCACAACATTTTCATATGTTTTAACTATTTTGATAAAAACGTGCACTGGGTTGTCATTGACTGATGCTAAATCGACTTTTCAACACTTGATGTTTATGTGAGGTTTTGTCTTCTGCCACAGAGGCCTTCGGTCTGCATGTACAATCACAACAACACGGCACACAAAGAAGCAGCACCTCCCCATTACGGCTCTGATGAAACCTCACCAGCCAACACACAGGACTGTGAATTTACCGCCGTGATTCTGTCATTTTTATCACTGTCCCTGAATCTGCTATTAGAAAAGGTCAGGTTTAAAGGAGGTGGTCGGGTGCCACTCTGTTTTCCTCATAGATCTTTTGAGCGCATGGAGAGTCATACTTTAAAACCTGTCTGCTAGTGCGTTTAGTGTGTTTATTTTGACGTTTATTTCACCTGTCATGGCTGTATCACACCAGTATTTCCCCATTTTTTTCATGCAGTGTGACAAGCCTTGAAGCGTGACACAATTACATGACCCTAAACACTTATGTTTAGACATGTGTGGCTGAAATATTTGCATTTCAGTGTTACCTGTTACCTGGAAAATTGGAATGGATAATGGTGTAGAAATTGGCACCATTTACAGAAAATTGATTTAGACTTTTTATTCACTCATTTAAAAATGTCATTTGGCACCAGTCTCTTTTGAACTTGTCACTCTACCTCCTGTCTAAATATGAACTTCTTCGAAGTGATGAAGGTTTTCCTGCAGACAGACTGACGGACTGTAGTCGATGCGAGACACCAAAACATGACACATGGCTCAAATTTTTTCTTTTAAACTTATCTTTTCTTTGTCTCAACCAAAGAATTTGTTAGACATGTTGGATCCAGATGTTTGTCTTTCAGCATGAGGAACTGGCCTCCTGAGAATACTGTGGTAAAGCCTGTTTTATTATCATTGGACAGATCATGAAATTGCATATCACCTCTGCACTGCTATAAATGAGAAATGTGTTGTTTGGCTACAGCAACGCACTTAAGAAATAGGTAATTGTTCTCTCCATATTATTTCCTCCCAGCAGGGGATTTTCTGGCTATAACACTCCATGTATCAGATAGCAGCGGCTGCCTTTGAAAGGTGAGGACAGCATATTGTGTTTTGGAGAACAGCATCATTGCCTTTGGCCTCTGCCTCATTCTACCACAGCATCTTCTGGGAATGGACGAGCTCAGTTCTTGTTTACTTGCTCTTTGTTCTTCCTGTACAGGCGTAATCCATTGAATCTACAACAATCTAAAAATATGAATGCGACGCTATTGATTGAACGCTGCCTCTGAACAAGTAAAATTACTGTGTGTCAGCTCTTTTTTGTCATCTGTCCTTTTCTCTGCACTTCAAATACCGACTCAAATCAGGTTTATGAGGTATGCATAAATTATGTCAAAGAATCCAGCGTCCATTCAGTCTGTGGGCGTGTGTGTGTGTGTGTGTGTGTGTGTGTGTGTGTGTGTGTGTGTGTGTGTGTGTGAGAAAGAGAGAAGCACTACAGAGACTGTCATGTTGTCACTCTTTCTGGGTGTTTATGAATGCTTCCATGTGTGTGCATGTGTGACTATATGCATGTTCTGAGTAAATGGGTTTTGTGCATCCTCTCTAGCTGACGGCCAAGATGTATCCATGGCAACGCCAGGTCGATCCTAGCTGTGAGCTGGTGAGAGGGACTTGAAAGGGAGCGTTAAACCTCTCCTCTCATCTGCCCTGCGCTCCTCTCACTCTGACCATGGCGAAATGCGTTGCCTTGTTGAAATCCCAGCCCCAGGGCTGTATACTGTAGCATCGACCGTGAACGCGCACATCACAACACTGCCACCTTTTGACCTGATGCGAAAATGTACTCTCAAAAAAAGTGGCGTGCTGTTTTATTTCCTATTTTCTCACTGACTTCAGGGTTCTGCTGGAGAGACAAACAAATGATTATCCTTAAAGATAAAAGCACCCCTACAGAGTCTTTTCAGGATGACGCTATTCCCCTTTTTTTCTGGGAGAGTGGCCTTTTTTAGAGAGTTGACAGCAGAGGGATGACAGGAAGTGAGTGGGAAAATGTGAAGAGGCCCCAAGGCCACCGCGGCACCCCTTTTTAGGATGATTTTACCAAGAATTAAGTGCTGGAGCTGTTCAATTTGTTCAGGGTAATTTCATGGCAGTGAAGTCAGATTTCTGTTTCAAAAAGTTTTATTAATTTGTTTTTCAGGACAATGAACTGTTAGTTTAAACTCTTTTGTGATTGTGCAAAATCAATGGTTGTTTCATCATCTGCGTTTCCACTCTTTTTTTCCGCAGTTTCTGCTTAATCAAGTTTGATTTTGGTTGCCAGGGGCAATACCTTTGTTAAACTCAATCATGTTAAGAAAGAAATAATATGATTCTGCGAGACACATGGACCAACATTTATCAAAAAAGACATTTTGTCACCATAGTTGGCATTTTCGCTCTCTCAAAACGTTGCCTTTTAAGTCCTTTGATGCTTTGTCATGGCAGTTTCAGTCCTGAGGAGAGGCCACAAGTGTAGATGTGCTGCTGCTGCCCCCTCGTGGATCTCAGTGTGCACAGCGAGGACGAGTGAACATGATGTGGGAGAGCAATGAGTGATGACAGGAAAGGGATGAGGCTTAAAAGTTATAAAAGGAGAGATAAACGGAGAAGAATGGAGCGAGACAATCATGTTTGGTGTTGGATTTATCTGGGGGGGGTTTTGTCTTTAATATAGATGCCAAAACAAACAAAGATTTATTGCAAACCTGTGTGCATCAATAAATCTGCACTGACAATGCGATTAAGATATTTTGGCACAAAGTACAAAAACTCATTCATCTAATTTTATTCAGAGGGTCACTGCACTGTTTTGCAATGCTTAATTTCCTCCACAGCAGTTTCCCAACTTGTCGTCTTGTGTTAGCGTATGTGAATATTCATGCAATAGTACCTCTAAGACGGCCAAGGGACTGCAGCTGAGGGAGCTCTGTGACCTTCTTGTTAGGTCAGGCTCGATGCCGGAGGCTATCCAGTGATCACTTATACATATTCAAGAACCCGGGGATATCAGGCGCTGCTGTTAAGCAGGCTCCAAGATACAGCAGGATCAGGGCGAAGCCACAACTCTTTGGTTTGCTCTCTTATCATCAGCAGTTTTTTTTTCTGTGATGGATAATCTTCACAGCTGCAGCTAAACACATATTGACCAAGTCTACTGCCGTTCTCACTCTCTCACTTGATATTAGAGTTTCCCCCTGGATGAAAACAAGCTGACGGGTTGTGATAGTTTAAGAGTTCAACACGATGGATCGTTTTGGGTAATGTGGTTCTATTGGGTTTGCAGGTTTAACGTGGCTGGACCTTAGAGGTATCCTATGTTCTCATTAGCTGTAGGTTTTTATTGTAAAGAGTGCTGTCATCCCCTTTAGTGCATCTAACATTTCATTTTCTGGCACCATCGTGTTTCTGAAAATAATCTCAGCAGTCTAATGGAGGTGGATCGATACAGATGGATCGGCCTCTTACATTTCCTTTTCATATCACAACCAACACCACCTCTGGGAATCTGCATTTATCTCTATATTCAATAATGAGAGGATCCATTTAAGATGTTTTTTTATGTCTTCTCTCCACTACTTGCACATATTTGGTTTCAGTTAATCTGCTTTCCACAGAACTGCCTGCAGCTATGTGGAGGGTTTGTAATTTGAAGGAGATCTGTTGGTAAAACGAGCCATTAGATTGAAATAACAATGAGCAAATGGAAGTCTTGATTAAATTCCCTGACTATTCTCCTTGGTGGTTGTTCTGTTATAGGCTATTTCTTGATTAGACATCACGCGTGAACTTAAAACTTCTTCTCTCTGAATTTTCTAAAAGGACACATCTAATTTTTTGATGTTGCTGTCTGTACTGTAAAACTCATCATGAGAGCAGATCTTGTAATGAAGCTATTGCATGTAAGGTTGTGTTATATATTCCAGTGTGTGATTCTTCTCCAGTTGCCAGTCTTTAGTCATCTCAATAACACCTAAGTATTATTTGCATTTGATTATACAACTGTGCTGAGATCATTGTGCTTTCGGGGGAGGAGTGAGGTCACGCCGAACAGTGAAATCAGCAGAAATAAACAGCCTATTTAGTGCTTTTGCATTGGCTGCTCTTCTCATATATTTTCTCTATTCCACTGCGTCAAGCCTCGCTTTTTTTTTCCTGTAAAGGGTGAAACTCTGCCCCTGCACGGTGACCTGTAGCGGGGCCCTGTGGGAGTATTCTGTGTCCCATACTCCTCGTGGCCTCACCTTCTTTCCCCTCCTCCTACTCCTTTTCTTTTTCTTCTCCTTCTTCTTCTCCCTCTGCTCTCTTTCGAAATTGCTCCAAGGGATGGATCTGCCCCCGAGACACAAGGACAAACCCAGGCAAGGCATCTCAGTCCAACTCAGAGTAGATGAATGGCAGGGAGCAGTGTGTGGTTGGCTTTCACCTTCTGCGCTTTGCTTCAGATGGTGATTTGAATTTGTCCAGAACGGTATGTGCTGGATTGGGTCAGTGTTTTGATTGACAACTAACTTTAAGGGACAGTCTAATTTAATTGATTCTCTTTAGATGTTTCTTATTGTATAGTTTCTGAATTCCAAGATTATTTCGACCGATGGTTTTGCATCAGCAGGAAGATTTAAACAAGCTTAGCACTACTTCTCCTCTTGAATGGTTTCATTGCTTCTGGATCTTGGACTCTGATTGTTTCAGGACTGCACTTCTGGCTTCATCTTATTTCTAAGCGTCATCAGCGCATTCATCCCGCCACCATGCCGGTCCGGATCATGTGCACCATCTCCTTCTCTGCTGACGATGAGCCCGGCAGAGGATATGGTAAAGACGGGTTTGAGGATCACTACAAGCGGGTGAAGAAGAATTACGGCGATGGGGACTCGCAGGAATACCTGGATGGGTGCAGTCAAGTGGATGATTACAATGACGAGGAGGACAACGTCAGCGAAGTGGACGACCTGGCCGGTTTCTTTGGCAGTTGCTCGCTCCATGGCGCCAACCACGTGTTTGTGGAGGACAAGAAGTTTGGTATTCGCCAGGGGTTATGGGCAGTGGTCTTCGTAATGGCCCTGTCCGCTTTCTTGTTCCAGGTAGCCGACAGGATCATGTACTATCTCCAATATGATCGCATCACTATGTTGGATGAGAAAGTGGCCAAAAACATGACTTTTCCAGCCGTCACCATATGTAACTACAACTTTGTTCGGAAGTCTCAGATGAGCTACAGCGACCTGATTTTCATGGGCCCTCTGCTGGGCTTCGAAGAAGGCATGGCACCGGGGTTTCCCCTCGCCCCAGAGCCAGACCGCCCGCCGGGCTCTCGCTTCAGCTTGGATGAGTTCTTCAACCGCACTCGACACCGCATGGAGGACATGCTGCTGGAGTGTGACTTCAGAGGCTTAGAGTGTGGCATCGAGAACTTCAGAGAGGTAAGTACCACAGAGACCCCACAGCGAGGAATATGTTTCGAAATGCTTTTAAATGTTTGATCTTTTTCGGATTCTAAATTGGAAACTGCCGGTGCAAGTTGGCACTTCATATATATTCCATATAGCCAAGAGGTGTTTTATATGTAGACTTGATAGTTTTGATTGATTGGTCATTTTGCATATGGGGATCTAAAATTTAAATGTAGCCCAAAAGAATGTAGAGAGGAGGCTGCTGGATGTCAGGTTCATTGTGATGAAATGAGGACATCCAATTAACCCTAATTCTAAAATCTAAACTGTAATGCCATTGGAGAGTAGTCCTCACTGACGAGGACTTTGTAGAAAATCACTGACAGGAAAGAAAGAGTTTATTTATTGCTGTGAGGTCATTCAGTTACTTACAGTCCCAAGTCTTTGCTGTAAATAAAAACGTTTTTTTTCGCAGTCAGCATGTCTGCTTTAATGAACCCATTGTAAATTTAAAAAAGAGCAGACATAATAAAAGCACATTCCATTACTTAAAGTGGCATACTTGGCGTACAGCTGTTGTTATTGAATTAAACAGGCACTTAAGGAATCTTTGCGTTGCTCAGAGGAAACTTGTGGGCAGCCTCTTTCTAGACACAGATTCCCTAAATTTTTGGTATTTGGGGTTTTGCGTCTGCTGCCCCATGTTCCCTTGAGTGTGCACACCAGACAGCACATGAATGGAATACTGAATTACCAAGCAGTGTTCACGATATCAAGCTATCGGTCTATTGATTTGCCTGACCTTTGCACAGTTATGGATAGTTATGTGTGGACTTCTAATGGATGTACTAAAGTTACATGAGCTGCAATTACATCAGAGTTTAAATGCATGTGCGTGGCACACTATTGCGTTTTAGACCAACCAGATAGCACTATGTCTTTGTTAATGTACGATTCATTTTAGCAGGGTTTGTGGTACCAAATTAGAATAGCAGTAGTGGAAGTTGTAGTTACAAGTGATAGTGATAGCAGGTTTTAGTGCCTAAATGATCAGTAAGTGGCAACTTTTTTGGTAATCGGCTACTTATTAAGTCGTCTTTTAGGCAAAAAGTTAAAAATACACTGGTTGTGGCTCCTTAGATGTCTTTATTTGTTGGTTTTATTAGTTTTCTTTGATGGTTGATTAAATATTTTGGGGGTTCAGATTGTTGGTCTGACAAAACAAGGGATCAGAATATTTCAACTTAGGCAACCTATGATGCACTTTCTTTTTACTATTTTCCGTAATCAATTACTGAGTAAAATAAATAAATAAGCATAAAATAATCCTTAGTTGCAGCCCTACTCACTTTTTATAGGTATGAATTTAAAATGAATGTCGTGAGTTATAGATTGATTATAATAAATGTTGTTTATATGTCACAGGGAAGTTTAAAAGGCGGAGAAAAAGAGAGTGGCATGACATTCAACATTAAAAGCCTGTCTTAACAGGTGATTTTTCATCAGGGCTTTCACAACGTCAGCAATGAACGCAGCTCTGACATTACGGGGTTGGGAGCTTCTGGAGTGGAGAGATGTATCCTGTCAACCAAAACACAGGAGTCTGAGTTTGAGGAAAGTGAAATGAAGGATGTGGAGTTGTGAGCGTGTAAAAGTAAATAAGAGCTGTGAACGTGTTTTATCACGCCGGGGCAGATCCTCATGTGAAAGGGCAAATAATTAAAATCACAGTGTCTGTATTTACTAAGTACAGTGTGTGCAAGCAGGATGATGTTAATGATCCTGCGGTGAAATACAATCATCGCTGCAGTGAAGAATATGATATAGTGAAGAACAAACAGCGTGAAGGTTAAAAATAGTGTCTCCATCATAGCAACACAGAGGTCTTTTTGGCTTGAAGGAATTCTCTTGAGCACAGTTTCTGAGTTTTTTTTAAATTCGCTGTCACTGTGAGGCCATGCACTGTGAATGTTGACACATGGTACAAAAAGGCAGCTGGACTTCATACTACAAGAGAAGAGAGAGCAAAATGTTGCACGACAGCAGACTGTAGATCTTACTCTACATATTTTTATTCAGGTTTCAGTGTCTTATCCAGGCAAAAATCGAAAAATGCCCACCTTGGGCAATCATAAATGAAAGAAGTGGGGTACATGGCCACTGTCCTTGAGGTGAAATAGGGCCAGCTGTCATCCTCTGTTGATGTGCTTTTTAAAAGACAAAGTACTGTGTCTGCAGTGCAGTCTGCCATTTTATTAGCATGTGAGCGAGGCAGTGACCAGGCTTTATTCAATGACAGACATTACTGCCGTGGTGCAGTTCAAAATCCATTCTTGCCTTCATAATGTCTTCCTTGTGCTGGATGTGGGGCTCCTTAAATCACATTATCACCTTGCACACGTTGTCACAGATTCTTGATTATAATCAGCAGTAACTTAAAAGCCCAAATATCCTCAAGTAGTCCATAAAAAATAATCACAGAATGGGTTATAAGGTTATAAGGAGTATGTTGTGAAACATTTGTCTCTTAGCAGCGTATTTGATACGTATATCTTCAATATCTGTTAATACCTGACTGTGCCTTCATTAAAAAATGTTGTTAAAGAGAAGTTTAACACTGCGAATCAAAAGGCGTGTGCATGCCGGCAGGTTTCAGGTGTAGTTATTACTGCTGTAATGCTAAAGACCTGACTAACACAAACGACAAGTAATCATTTCTTTGTCGGGCCTAATGGGACTAATTATAGCCGCTATCAATTTAACTTGAACCCTTCTGTATCACAGCCTCCCACTGCATTGATTGTTCCCTCAGCTGACGCACTTCCATGCAGAAATTATAAACCAATGCTGTCTCACTGGTCTGTTGCTTTGTTACCAAAGCAAATCTAACATGTTCTGCATCGCATTGAAAAATGTTAAATAACAGGTTGATAACCGGCTATTTACAGAAAAACATCCGCCGTAAGACCCTTAACCACAGCTTAAAAACAGCTATTTTGGACGTCTTTCTGGCCCATTTTGTTGTGTACTGGTGGTATAAACTGGGTCGACACTGATTACGCAATAGCACGCTGTGATATTTTAAGTGATGTTACGAAATGTAGATCAGGTGTGATGTTAGATTTCAGTACTTATAGATGAAGGGGATGTTTAAATGCTCTGACTTCCATCTAATCTGCGTTGTTTTTTCCACCTATTACAGACAGGTGCATTCCAACTACAAACTATGTTTTATATTGAGTGCAGGGTGTAGCAGTACCTGTACAGTAGATACACCTCAGTGTTGAGGAGGGCGTTAAATAGCTTAGCATACTGGATGCATACTCCCAATATGTCAATTATTGATCAAAGTTAATCATATTAAACCTGGGAGTTGTCATAGGGCAGTCTGGGAAATCACAAACTGAAGTAGACACAGATGAGATAAGCTGGAGGAGGAATGATACAGCAATAAAGCAACTGAGGGTAAAAAGAGAGGCTAGGTGAGCTATTCTCTTGTGGCACTTAGGAAAGGCTTAGTTACGTATAGAGGGCAGGGTAACTCACTCTATAGCAAACATTATGTATTCCCGCTCAACTTTTCCTCTGAACAGTAAATCAATAGTGTACTTATTTTGCGTAATGTGGTAATTGGCAGCGGCACTGGTCCTGATGTGGAGAACACTGAATTCCTGCTAGTGCCTGTTTATTATATCAGCTAAAGAGCCACTAATGGCCCGCAGACTCTATTGTTGGTGTATTGAGAAGTGGAGGGAAACGGAGTTGAGCTGATTGATTGCTTTCTGTTTCTCTTAATCTCTGGGGCTTTCACTCCCCCCCCCCCCCCCCCCCTCTGTCTGTCTCTCCGTCCGCCATCTCTGTCTGGTGTTTGTGCATGTGAAAGTATGTTTCAGTCTGTCTGGCTCAGGGACGGGTCAATAGCGATGCTTGGCTAGCGTCCTGCAGATACGCGGTTCAGGTTGCAGCGATTCTGTCCCAGAGCAGAATGTGAGCCCCCCTCAGCGCAGTGATCCAAATCCCTGCTTCCTGCTCCATCCTCAGCCCATTAGCTACAGCTTGCCTTTCTCCCAAGCTCAGCATTGTCAACAGAATCAGCCAGTGGCTCTGGTTACGCCCTTCTCCTGTCTCCTCAAGAGCATCAGTCTGTGTACCTCGGGCTCAGGCTCTGACAGACAGACAGATAGGCAGACGGGCTGCGAGGGAATATTTTCAGAGAAAGGAAAATGAAATGCCAGAGCTGGCCCAGCCATCTGGCTCTGAGCTGTAAATACTTGTTATGGTTTAGCACTTCTTTTAAGCAGCCACTGGGAAGAGATTGTATCAGGAAAAGTGTGATGTAATTATCTTCAAACATATGCCATGATGAATTAGCTGTTAGTAAATGATCTTTTAAAAAAAAGGAGCACAGTAGATCACAGTGTGTGTTCACCAACAAAGAACAAAGATTAACTGAATATAGTGCCGCCAATGCCGAGTGTGTGCCAAACTCAATTTGTTCTTGTCATTTGTGGAGCAACAGTTCCTCTACACCTTGTGCAATTTAGCTAATTAAACTGTCACTACTTCAAATGGAAATTGATTTTTTTGTGCCTCTGTTTGCAATATGTAGTCATTTTGTGATTTATTTGATTTTCCATTGTGCAACCCAAACGCATTCTTTGGAGCTTGATCTATGTTTTATTTTTGCCGTTTCACGATTTGGTTTGAAGTCCAGATCCATCAGGTGACACTAGCACAGCAGCACATTTGCCCACATTGCTGAAGTACATGCATCAGTGCCGAACACTGCCTAATGTGTCGGTTTAGTTGTTTCTCTTCCTCTGCTACACCTGACCCTGTGTGAGCAAACTGGCCCTGAAGTAATGGATTTCAAATTTCAGGTTATGGAAATGAGCTAGATTAAGTATAGACTCTGTCAGAAAATGGCCATTACGGTGTCTGTGTTTGAAAAAGCTCGCGCTGCTGAAATGCCTCCTCCCCTCTGAGAGGTGACGGCACCGGGTCGTTAAATATTTATGGTGACACTGAAATCCACATAGATGTCTGCGACTTTCTCTCATCTTCGCTGCCATTATTAGCTGTTTTCAGATCAGAAGTTCGGAGGTGCCACCTTTCATGTATATCTATAGCTTATCACATTTACATTTTAGCAAGAGAGCAGAGTGCAGAGCTCAAGAATAATTTTGCATTCACTTACATTATATCATATTTATGTATATATATAATATATAATGCATAACAGGAAGGCTTCTCTTCTCTTAATCTCCAACAGTCTGATTATCTAATTAGTGAAATTGGTACCTCTCATAGATACTCATCTCTGTTTTGTTTTCAAGGCTCTCCAGTGATTTATTTTGCTTGCCAGCATGAATAATTCCACTTATATCAAGCAGTGATCACAAGGGGGCAGTGTTTTACAATGATCTCAGAACCTAAAAGGGCTGTCATAGGGGGTCTGGGCACTGAGATGCTGCATGCTGTTCTTTTTCTCTTTTTGTTTACGAGAAATCGCCCAAAATGTTTTCTTAATCCCATCTCTAAAGACCCCTTTGATTCACACAACGGTACAACATCAGACCATCTGAGATGTAATGACCAGTATCCAGTTAAAGCTTTGTGTAGAGGCAGAGCTGCTGCCAGTGGAAACACAGTGGTTGCTTTTTTTTTTTCTGAAAGAGCTGTTTTCCGGAGGGATTAAACTCTATTTGTGTGTTGTGGGGATTAAAAAATAAATATTACAAGTCAAACATGAGCTGTTTGTTCAGTGTGGATGGCCTTGGCAGAAACCCGTCCCTCATTCTCTCTCTTCTCTCTTCTCTCTCTTCTCTCTCCCTCTCCTCAGATCCCACACTGTTTCTGTACATGAGGGACTTAGGCCCAGAAGGAGAGACACTGTGGCACTCTGTCACTATGTCCTATCTCTGTCTCTATCCAAGTGACGGGTCGGTGTTTTCAAATGCAGCCGTTTTAATTAAATCTCTCATTAGTCTCCTTGGGAGGATGGTGACGAGACACGCAGCAGCACTCACTCCCTCTTAAGATGAGGCCAATGGCATATAAAGACTGGGTCAGTTAAAATGTAATGATACCGCACGTTGCTACCTCTCTGCAGTATCAGCCAACACTTCATAACGCAGATGCTAATTAATCATCAAAGTGGCATAAATGAAATAATAGAACTTTCACTTTACTCTGAGAATAAGATAAATGGCGCCTAATGATGTGAAAATGAGGGATATACTAGTCTTGTTGGAGCAATTATATATGAATAAGACATATGACAAGTGTTCTATGCAGGGCCAATAGCCATTTACTACAAGCTAATTAGGCTGATGAGAGGGCCTTAATGGCTTCCTACAGGAGTGTTCCCCGGTACTTAATATCAGAGCTGAAGTAAAACGTTTGGCTCCAAATGGCAGAATGGATGTCAGAGGAGCTGTAAGGAGAGAGGTGGTGTGTCCTTTTAAGAGCTCCGGACTCTGGCTTAGTATTCGTTTTCTTTGCGGCCCTGTGTGTCTTTCTTCCGAACTCCTTGTGTGTGTGTGTGTGTCCACATGCCTGCATGAATGTGCAGACAGACCATCACATTTCTTTAACAATCTCTGTATTTGAGAAATTATATATTACTGTCTGTGCTGAAAAAAAATCTATTTTCATCATTGTTCAATTTGATAGAAACGTACAGAAACGAGATATTTAAGAGGTGTGTGTGTGTGTGTGTGTGTGTGTGTGTGTGTGTGTGTGTGTGTGTGAACTGGTGTTAGCTGCCTCTCCTCTCCAGAGTTTCAGATGACTGCGTCTATTGAGGTCAGCAGGACTCCATGAGGACGTGAGTGGCTCTTTGTAGCAGAATGTGGAATCAGCAGGACGCCTTATCTCAGCCCTGATATGTGTGTGCTGGTCTATGAATGTGTGTGTGCAAGAAAAAGAGGCACAAGAGAGAAGCCAGAGACAAAGGGTATAATGTTTTTGCCTATATAGTCTGTGTGTGACTTAATACCAGTTGTATCATCTCAAATGTGCCTCTCAGTAGTTGACTCTTGCTCGGTAACACTGCAGTGAGATTTAATGAAAAATTTGTATTGATCAGCGATTATATGGACCAGAGGCCATGAAGAACTAAAAGCTGCATTCATCATTTTAAAGCAAAGATGGAAGTGAGCTCTTTTACTTATGTAAAAGTGGTACTACCACAGTGTAGAAATACTCTGTTATACATACATGTCGTGCATTCAACATTTTATTAGCAGATGTTAATGTTTTAACATGAAAATATTGAAAGTAAAAGAACTCATCATGCATAATGGCTTACTTTAGGGTAATATATATAATATCATTGGATTATAATTGTCAGTACATGGTAGAAGCTTTATGTTGCAGCTGGTAAAGATATGGCTAATTTGAACTAATTAATGTGCTGCTGAGAAGCAAGTAACAAGTATGATATTTGCCTCTGAAATGCAGTGTAGAAGAAGTACACAGTAGGATAATATAGAAATGCTCAATAAAGTATAAGTGCCTCATAATTGTAATTGAGTACATTACTTGAGGAAATCTACTTAGTTACTTCCTACCACCGATTTAGGCCACTAGGTAAACCTTAAACATTTTTCAGGGCTGGCAAGCCAACACAGTTGCTTTTTACCCATCAGCAGACATGGAGCAACATTATCATCCCATGGGTGTAATGTTCTGGCCACCTGACAAATAAAGTGCTGTTTGCTGTTGGGTAGGTACAGAGGGATGCAGTGGGCTGTAAGAAAAGTGGGGGAAAAATAGAGGCATCTCTTCACAGCCAGTATGGTCAGGAGGAACTGTTACAGCAAACAGTGTCTGTTTCCACATACAAATGTCAGACTCTGTACTTAAATGCAGATTTAGATTTGAGGTGGAAGAGTGGCGTAGGGCTCAAGGGGCTGCTCTTTCTCACACCATAATATCGCAGGCTCCCTTTAACCACTGGTGCAAACATTTGCACTCTACAAACATTGTCATTTGAGACTCTGAACACATATCTGCTCAGTCACTGTGAGATGGTCTGGATAAGCGCAGCGGCCTTAAATGTAAATGGGTTCAAAATTGTAAATGAGCCTGCCCTGAGCTAATGTTAGTGGAAGGTGTATTGATTGAGCGGTCGTTGTTTCATCCCAGAATCTCCGAGTCAATCTCACAGGTCTAGTGCTGTTGCCTTTGGGCAACACTAGAGATGGGGCTGATTGTATTATTCACCTCTGCAACCTAATAATCACAGCTGATGCAGATCTCAACACCAGTAACGTCTGCATTTGTAGCAAAGTATTACAGACATCAGCGGGGAGGTGTGTGTTCTCGGTTCAACCCCCCACCTCTTTTGTTCACAGGTTTATATCAGGACATTACGGTTCAGGCTGCTGCAGACCAGGAGTTATTAGGGGGGAAAAAAGCAAATAATTTATGCCAGCAATTAGCAGCTGTGTCTGCTACTCACCTTACACACCCTCACGCAAGCACACATATACACAACACACTCTCATGGAAGACATCATCCGTCATGTTGCTTTCAGTAAATGTATCTCCAGCGGGACCATTATACTGCAGACTGAAATGAAATCAAAATGAAAGATCCATTTAGGTGCAGCCCACCATGCAGCTGGCTCTGGACCGTCTGTCTCATCCTCTGTGGCAGTCTGATCTTCATCTGTGTGTGTCTGTGTGTGCACAAGCATGTCAGTTTTTCAAGGGAGTCGGACTACCATCGACCCTCCTTCATTAGTCCTGCTTTCAAGGCATGTCTGACAGCCCCTTACACGAGGTGTTACACACACATGCACTCGCGCACACTCACCTCTGGCCTGCAGTTTAACAAGCTGCCAGTGTGTAAAGTGCTGCAGGGATTTTATAACAGATTTTTGGAGGCCAACCCGGAAATTAGCACCGCCCTGGTTCCCTCGACAAAAAGCCAATGGGATTTTTCCTTCGGGTTTTGGATTATTGTAGAAAATCAGCAAAGGTTTATAATATTGAGTCCGCATGTTTTGTACTTTTATGATATTTGAAACTGAAATGAAATCGCCAGAGGTAAAAAGCTGAGATTTGGCTATAAATGAACTACGCCGCGGTTTCATGACCACTAAGCTACACTGCAATTTCAAAAAACAATGATTGTAAAATACAATAAACTTATAAATCTGCAAGTTGGAAACATCCCTGACACCTTCTGTAGTCTCACGTAGCCACTTGTTAGCCACCACCTATTTTAAGACGTGTCGAATTCATGACGTATTTTGTGTCATAGAACAAAATAGTGAAAATACTTGAAGCTTGTGTTTCAGGACTCATTCCTGCAGCTATCTGTTTGGTGCAAAAGAATGGTAAAGGAGAACAAAGGCAGAATACAATTGTTACATGCACATGTGTAAAATCTGGCAAAGTAACTTGAATAAAAGCAATAAATTTGAGCATTTTGAATAAAATTGAGTGTTTGATTGTTTTTCCGTCTGACAGAATATGCTGTTTAATAGCAGTTGATAAGTCTGTGACTGTAAGCTGTTCCTAAGCTGGGTAGGGACTGAAATTAATAGGACGTGACAGGATATCTCCTGAGGATCTCACTGGCTGAGAAGTTCTTGATCGTACTCGGGCCGAATTAAAATTCAAAAGAAAACTCAATTTAATATTATAAAAGGGTAAGACTTGTATGATACAACTTGTCCCTTCAGGAGGGGGTTGAAGGCGCTCAAGGCGTTTATTTCCTTTAAAGGAAACTTGATTGAAAGGATGTATATCTGCAGAAGAAGAGGGAAACTTTGTTCACACTGGTGCTCTTTCAGTTTGATGTCAGTTCAAAAGTGTGCTCACTAGTTACAGTACAGGATGAGTGTGTGTTTTATGTTTTTCCTTCCATGCTTAATCATAGCAGGGCTTACGGGAGGGCTGCATGTGTGCGTAAAAGGCAAAGCCATGGGGATGGCCATTACCCCTGATACCCAGAATGTTTTCATATAGGTGGCTCTTCCCTCTTGATTTTGCTGGCAGCTGACGCTGTAAGTTTAGTCTTCTTCGCTGCAGTAAATCCAACCTCGATAACCGGCATTACAATGTTTTGTGTTGACTGCTCCACTGTGTCCCAGCCACTGGGGCGTCTGTCCTTGACTGGCAGCGAGGGGAGGCTCGCAAGGTCAAGCCCCGGGTCTGCAGTCACTCTTGTAACAAGCTCCATACATGCTCTCCTGCCATTAAAATGTTTTGATGAGGATTTTTCAGTTTAATTCAGCAACACTGTCAAATGCTTTAATTTCTGTCAATCAGTCAAGTTTTATTTTTATAGCACACTGAGAACACTTCTCAGATTACACAGAAATAAAACCCACAGTTCATAAACTACTGTTGTCATAGCTTTTAGTCAGGTGGGAGTGTACCAGTTACCTGCCTTAGCTCCACCTCGTGGGCCCATTTTTCTATTAGCTGGGAGTCAGGCAAAGTCGGGCACTTCCATGATGGTGAAGGTGGGAGCTGCCCACTGAGTTTCACTTTGGCTCTTCAGAAACTATGGGTGACGTCACCCATAGACATCCATGTTTTATACAGAGCTGAAGGCAGGCTATGTTTAGCTTGGCTTAGCATCGAGGCTGGAGGCAGAAGGAAACAGCAGCGTGGCTTTCTCCAAAGTTCAAAAAGAAGGCTAAGCAAATAAGAACATTTACAAAAATGTTGAACTACCCCATATCTGGGTTTTTTAATGTTTGCTTGAGAGATAAAGCTTTAATGTGTAACGCACTCAGTCTTGGACCCTTCCACAAAAGCCCCTGGCCACCACACCTGTACATTTCCTAAACTACCACTGCTGTGTGTGATTATAACAAACTCACGATTTTGAGCGCCAGCACAGGACAGACACCTCCACCACTAATAAAACAAATGGTCGGATTTAGTTTTACAAGAAGGATTCATTTGTGAATGTCAGACAGAAAAGGGCCGTTTATTTCACAAAGGGCCATTCATTCATTCCTCCCTGAGCGGCAAATAGGAGGCATCAGGCCCGTGGGGACTGGGAGACTGTTTGCTATAGCTAGCGTCCGTACTCTGAAAGTCATTCATCAGAACCATTTCCCCTTTTCCAAACTCTCCCCAGCTCAGCTGTCATGATGCTGCCAGGATGAATTAGCTGTGTCATCCTGTGTTTCCCTCTACAGGCAGGGATACTCACACTGCTCCGTGGGCTGTAAATATAAATCTGCCTCATCTAGTCACAATATTTATATAGGAAGACTCCTGAATCCGTTTTCAGATTAATGCATTGATGTTTCATGGTACCAACACTGTACATGGTGATGCTGCCACACTCAGTCCTTTCACAACATGAAATGAAATAAAGTGGCTTTTGAGTTCATCCTCTCACAGTGTTCTTAGGTTAACAAAGCTCGGTATCCAATTTATTGTTACCACATGCCAGCTATACACAGTATGCTGGCCTGTGCACACTGGAGAAATATTACTGTAGTTTATTTTTTTCAAGAGTTTTCAGTGCAGCACTGTGTCTCCCAAGGCAGTGCTTTACATGCTAGTTTTAAACAGCTCAAAGGCTTCACACTGTGTCTAAAACCGCCCTATAGCTTCTCTAGTGCACTATCACTGTAAAATAGGTCAACATGGGCTTTTAAAGATACAAATTTTAATATTTTATACTCAGCTTGCCTGTGCCCAATATGTTTTGCTTATATTCTGCGTTGGCAAATGTAACAAATTTCTGTGACAAAAACATACTAATAGTGTGTTTTTCTGACATTCAGGATGGAAAAACTTCTGAAACAGCTTGTGTATCTTTTGCCGCTAAAAACCAATGAGCATGTATATTAAAAAACACAACTGATCACATCACATTAGACGTAGAATAAGTGTTGCTGAGTACTGTAAATATTAGCAAAAATGTATAAGCCACAGCATAGTGATGAAAGTCTTGTCTTAAATCAGTGAAAATATAAGTAAGTATAACAACAACTATAGCAATGATTCTTCTGGTTTAGCAATATTTGAAGGGCTACTCCAGAAATGTTCATAAATTAGTCTGACCTTCAAGAGACAGATTACATAAAACAATGGTCAAAATCCAAGCGGTAGAGGCTGAGGTATTCTGACATTGCATGGGTCGTGCTCCAAAAATGCTTGTTACTACATTTCCCATAATGCAAATATGTCTCTTTGATAATGGTCAGGTTTCAGAAAGCTCCCCCTGAACTACAGAGGACATTATATAGCTATTTTAACAGGCTTAGTTGTAGATGGAAAGGTGTATTGAAATGTGTATAATTGGTGGAGCGCCCCTTTACGTAGAAGTTTCACAGGTTTTGATTAGTACAATAATTCCGCCAATGAAAGCCATTTACCAATAAATATTGTCCTCTATCTATAGTGTACTGTTTAATGAGGCTGTGTAATGTTAAATACAGCAATTTAGCATGTTTGTCTCCACACCTGGACTTTGCTGTGTTCAGATTTGTCAGATTCAATTACTATTGTTTAGAAACCAAGGACATGTGTTCACACAATATTCAATGTCACTACCTCTGTGTTCACAAGCATGCAGTGAGGTCCTGAGCTCCCTCCACCGACTCTCATCTGTCACATAGTTTTTACAGTAGTGGGGCGCTTACTGACACAGAATTTAATTCACCCTTATAACCCAGCAGATTGAGAGGCCGCTGGAGCTGTGGCCTTTGTGGCACTTCTCCCTTAGAGCACATCATGTAAACAATTATCCTCAAAATTGTCTCTGTAAATCACCACCTGCTCCTCTGTCAGCCCTCGCGGCTACAGGAGCCTGACTGCTGCTGCTCCCCATGTCTTCAGCCTGTTTCTCTCTCTCTGCTCTGTCCCTCGCCACCTCCCTCCCTTCTTCTTCTTTGCATGCTCCCTTGTGGATGCTTTGGCGCCAAACATTCCCAGCGAGAGAGAGAAGAGAGACGGCGGCAACCGAGAGAAGCAGAGAGAATACAGAGATCACAGAAAGAGAAGAGGAAAGAGGGGGGCAGAGTGGAGAACAAAGGCGTATGTGTGAGAAGGGTTGACTTAAAATGTTAAAACACACAATGGAGAATTGGCAGAGAGAGGTTGAAGTTTGTTTTCGCCCTAGTAAACAGACAGAAGGGTTGTACTGTAAGTATTGAGGGTAAACACATGTAAACACAGTATGCAGGTAATGACAGAGGCAGAGTTTACACGACCAAGTAGGTTTAACAGATAGCCGTAAGGAAAGAGGTTGTTTGACTCTACACATGTCAAGGTCCAGGCTGGCCACCCCCACCCCCATACGGACCCAGAATGACAGTTTGATTAACTGCCGAGTGCTTCGACATCCCGAAGCTCTGGCAAACAAACCTCTGTCATCAGTGCACGCGGTCAGACACACAGCAACGTGGACCCCAAAGACTTATTTACCCCTCAACGCCCACACACACCAGGCAGGATATTCATGCCGCTCCTGTCACTCCCCTTTTCTGATAAAGAATTATTAATGAAAAATCCACATTTATACACTGATTTGTTGTAGTTCTTTTTATGCAGTTATTTCTTTATTTCTAGCAGTTGGACATAATCCACTTTAATAAGCACTACGGTAAATTTATGAACTTAAATATACCACGTAAGCAGGCTGTATTACGTTATGTTATAACTTCAGCAAATTGCTTATCGCTTCATTCCCAAACCCTTTGAATAAAATATGTATATATGCACCAGTCGTGATCTTCGTGTCAGCATCTACAATGCACAACGCTAATGACTTGCTTTTTCCAACACATTCACTCCAGTGTAGACATGCGTGCATGTATACCTGAAGACCTCGGAAAAGGAAGAAAAAAAGGATAATGATTAAAAAAAGAGAGAGAAGCTAACAAAAAGACAGAAATGGCAGTCATTAAGGAGACTGAGAGAGAATCTTGCATGCGTGTAAAGCTACGTGTAAATACATTAATGGTGACAACTGTCCAGCAGGTAGTTCTGTGATGTGCGTCACTTTCAAATTTGCATCACAAG
Source organism: Pempheris klunzingeri (assembly GCF_042242105.1). NCBI lineage: Eukaryota > Metazoa > Chordata > Actinopteri > Acropomatiformes > Pempheridae > Pempheris > Pempheris klunzingeri. The sequence continues at coordinate 18,162,263 of NC_092013.1, forward strand.
CGTGAAGGTGGCATTTAAAGAAAAGTATACAGCATGTAATTCTGCTCTTAGCATGACACACACTGCATGCTAAAAGGTGTAATCCAGGCTGGATTGCTGAAATGACTGATAAGATATGACGTCAAGTGGCAGCTATTACATTTCTGTGCTTGACTGTGCCTTTTCATTCATCTCCAGTTGGCTTTTAAGCATTCACTGCTTCACTGGCTTCAGTGATTGAAACCGAAGTCTTTTTCTCATTTAGGGGAACTGTCAAAGCAAAACTCCACCCAAAAAACAGCCATCTACTGATTACTCTTATTCACACGAGTTCCCAGCGATCAAGCAACTAATAATCTGTGGTGTTCAATAGCCTGCAATGGAAATTTGTGGCATCACTTTGAAATGGATACTGACATTTGTGGAGTGAGAATGTTTTCCGTAATTACACGCCTTTTTGTTTCATTGTGGTGCTGCTGACAGGTCTGAACTCCGAAATGTGTCCATAAATGCATGCTGTGCAGTGCGAGTGTGTTAATGAAAGTCCCCGTCAGCTTTACGTTTAACAGCTCAAAGATTTGTCTCAACAACATCGTCGAAATTACTTTGCAAGAGAGAGATTCGTAGTCTAAAATAAAGATTGGGCTGTCTGTGATTAGTAATGTCATATGTGTATTTTCCTTTAAGGCAGCAGTCTTGGGATGCCTGAACTCTTTAGTCTTTGAAGAAATACGCAAGCAGGCGTTTTATAGACTCAAAAGTTCTACTAGGGGAGTATACTGGCAAATCAATGGCCTTTTAGCCAAACGTCTGCCCTTTTCTTCTCGGTACTAATCAAGGGAACTGCCGTTTTTAAATGGGATTTATTTTTTATTTGGCTTTATTCACTCTTTGAAAAAGTGTGCCCCCTTTATCCATTAATAAATTCAAAGTTCATTTTGGGAACCAGTCAATCAAACACAAAGTTTATTTACATCTCAGATGTTTAAGTATTAATAGACTCGAGATATGTGCCCAAGGTCCCTGAACGAATATCCCTGTTTGCTTTTATAATGGCTTCATTAGTGAAACTCTTAACCGCAGTTTCACAGCAGCATGCATTTGTTATTCTGTTGTTGCTACACTTGTCGTGGGATTGTGTTTCTCTGTCAAGGCAGTACATCATTATCCCTTCACCCAGACGGATTAGCTTGTTGCACAGAGCCTCTGCTCTGATATGTCTCTCTGTTGATGAGCTGACTGGGGAAACGGGGTAGAACAAATGCAGTTAAATGCCAAAAGTGTCCAAAGTGTCAATTCTGATGCACCGCCCACCAAGCTTTTAAATCTAAGGTACTGAATAATCTATACTTGCCCCAAACGTTTATGCTTAGACTTCAGTTAGTCTTAAATTTGCTCCGAATCAAAAAAATCTTTCTTTGTGTGTCATGTTCCCTCACTTTCTCCTTTTTACAGGTATGCAGGTTCTGCACACAGCCACACTCAGTCCAGCACATCTTGATATCCATGGTATGACTCTCGAATGACGCCATCACGGGCCCACATTCCCCATGACACCTCGCTCATTAAAACATGAGTGACGACCCCTGTAGAAGACTTGATTGTCCTCAGAAGGGACATAATGACGGGCGTTACAGTAAATTGCTAGCGAGAGAATCGGAGTGAAAAGTACGAGTAAGCAGGCTGGTCCCTGTATGAACCCAGAAACACAGAGAGAGAGAGAGATATTACACTGCTGGTGGTCGCCTGATCTCATCTGTTAGTAGTAGTGCTTGACTCTCCTATCATGTACGCTCTGTGTGCACTGTCATGTGGCCTGTGAGTGGGTGAGGTATCGACTGGACACAAAAGCAGCCCGGTATTCCAAGGAATTACACCAATGTAGGAGGTAGTGTGTGACCTCTATGTGTGGAGATTGGGGTTGTGTGTGAGTCATGTAGGAGACTGGAGTTAGCATCTTTCTCCGTCTTTAACCAAGCGGTTCAGTTGTCAAACCCTAATCACGGCTTATTTTGCCATAACCACAGCCTTTTCCTGCCATAGTTGCCATGTGCAGGTGTAGCACCAAAGCCGTATTGTTATTTATATCTTGGATCTTATTTTTGTAGTCTTTTTTTTTTTTTTTATGTTGCAACATTACTAAAAATGAGCCTTTTTACAGGAATTATCAGTTGTGATCATACCTGCAGGGCTGTTCGGTAAACTGTTGTAACGGCTGAGCTAACTCACCCGCCAGCTGGGCTAGCGCTAGTCAGTAACAACAGCTCGCGGAGCTTCTCTATTTCCTCCGTCCTGTTCTGTTTACTCCATCTGACATTTTGGTCAATACTGGTTCATCTTTTTATTCAATGAAAAGTCATTGAGAATAAAGTCTACCTGACCGTTTGTGGGCTCCGTCGCTCATGGAACAAATGCTAATGGGATATCAGTCAGCACAGTTTATTCAGACCTACCTGTACCATTGACTGGTGGTGTGTTTCTCATAACTGTCTGCAAGCCTTTGTTCTTTTGTGGAGCAGTTTCTAGTCTGACAGAGGAGGTTAAAGACAAGGTCAGAACTTTGACGACAGCTTGCTATTGGTCAAATTTGTGGGTCAAATTCCAGCGAAGTCGAAGAAGTTGTGTGCAGACTTACTTCACTCTTTACTGCCCGGCCTGACTTCTTTGTAGAGATGTCACCATGTTCCTCAGGCCTCAGCCATTAAGATTTCAGGGAGAGAAAGACAAGAAAAATTGATTCCCTAAGTACATGTCATTCACGTTCCCTTTGTCCTCTCATTTACACCATTTCCCTCTCACCTCTTCGACCTCAGTCGCACAGTAAACTACAGTCGCACACACACACACTCACACACCGTCCTCATAAGTGGGAGCAGAGAGTGAGATTCAGGAGTGCATGGTGTCCAACTTTTTACTCTGGACTGGACCACTATGTGATGACAACCAACCAAGCATGAACTACCACTTAACCGACACCACCCCCAGAGAGAGGGATGGTGTTCGTAAAATGCTTCGTCAATGGTGCATTCGAGCCTCTGTCGCCTGCCTGAAACAGGTTTCCCTAATCACAGCCAAACTGGGGCACCGCAGGGTCAAAAAACCCATTAAATCCAAGTTATGGCTCTTCGAGACTTCGGGAGATGCTTTGAAGACGTGCAGCATGATTTGCATTAATTAATCAGCACAATCTTGACCTTTTTGTTTTCTCCCTAACATTTAACATCCTCCACCGAAACACACCGGAGAATAGACAGCGGGGAATGTCAACTAGCTCACACCTGAGTGTCAATAAAATGTTAGGTAGCCAGTGGACGTTTTTCTCGTTGAATCTGCAATACTTAAAATTCAACTTGAGGAACAGTAATGAAAGAGACTATAGTCTCTGCAGCACCACATCCTACAGGCCTAATGCAGTGTTCAATTTTGACAAAGAATACAAATTGCGAGCCAGGAGGGATTACTGTGGGTGTGTGTGTGTGTGTGTGTGTGTGTGTGTGTGTGTGTGTGTGTGTGTGTGTGTGTGTGCGACAGGCTTTAAAAGGAAGACAAATGTTCTGTAGTTTCTGAGGCCAATGATTTCATTCAGCAAACAGCACTGAGGATATTCTGGAGAGAGAGAGAGAGAGAGTGTGTGTGAGTGTGTGGATTGAGGGTGGAGGGAGAGGCGGAGAAAGTTATAAAATCAAGATAGGGAGGCAAACAGAATGAACATGTTATGACAAAATGACTGTGATTGTAACCAAATCCATCGTCTCTGGAGCATTTCTGCGGATTTCCAGAGCCTAACTGCTTTTAATTTTGATGAAATATCCCCAGGACTCCTGTTGCTGCACAGTTGTGCATTAAATCATTCGGAATAACTTCGCTTCCCCCCGGACAAGCTCAGGGAGCGCTGTGCGACTGACAAAATACTCCTCCATCAGCGCCACAAGCTGGTGCTCAGCGCCCGAGAGGACCGCGCAGAGCTGCGTGCGCTCCGCTCGCCCCTCTCTCTCTCTCTCTCTCTCTCTCTCTCCTTCTCTCTCCCTCTCTTTCCCTCTCCCTCTCCAAAGTCTCTGACAAACAGCAGCCATCTGAGAGCGCAGAGGCGAGTTTGGGCTCATTCACTGTGACCACGGCGGGACCGATGTTGAAAGCGCGCAAAAGGCTTCCTCCAAAATGTGCCAGAGCGACTCATCTGGATCGAAACCGAGACAGGGCTCCTTCGCCGAAGCCGGGAAGCTCTTCTTGAAACACACCACCTTGCATGGCCTCAGGCACATCTTCCTCAGCGGCTCCTACCCCCGGAGAGTTGCGTGGCTGCTGGCTTTCCTGGCGGCTCTGGCTCTGCTCTTCACCTGGTCCTCGAACAGAGTGCGGTACCTGCTCTCCTCGCCCGTGTACACCAAGGCGCACATGGTTTACGCCAAGCGGCTGGTTTTCCCCGCCGTCACCATCTGCAACCAGAACCTGCTGCTGCCGCGGCGCATGAAGAAGACGGACATATTCAGCGCGGGGAGGTGGCTGGGACTTTTTGGGAGGAACTGGCAGGTCTCCCCCGCTGCGAGGGAGGCGCTCACGCCTCTCAGGGGCGACGGTGGAGGGGGCGCGGGGGGCGAGCCGCCCTGGTCCCCGCTGTCACGGATTCTGGACTTCAACCACTTTCTTCCTCCTCCGCGGGAGTCCCAGCCGTCCATGAGGCAGCTGCTGGACCGGCTGGGACACCAGCTGGAGGAGATGCTGCTGTACTGTCGGTACCAGGGGGAGCTCTGCGGGCCGCGCAATTTCAGCACCGTGAGTGTGTCGCCAAAGTTCAGCTCTTTGTTTTAACTCCCCCACCCCCTCCCAACAGGTTGATGCAGCTTCTAGAGGCGGATGCAGCTTTTTTTTTTTTTTTTTTTCAATTATTTCGCTGAGTCAGAAGAGGGACTCTTCGTAATTGCCTTTCAGTATGTTCTGCGTGTCGCCTAGATAGATATTAACTCTCAATGTAATTAATTTTCCTTGAACACATGCAATCACCGGGCTGCACAGAATGCGCATTCCTCTGCGCTGATTGAGCTTCAGTACTCCAATTAACTCTCTCTCTCTCTCTACCTCTCTCTCTACCTCTCTCTGTCTCTCTCTCTCTCTCTCTCTCTCCACCTCTGAAGCTCTCCCTTATAAATATAAAAATGCTGTGTTGCACTCCAAAGTGGTTTATCTTATATAATTGGATTTCAGCCCACAATATATCTCCATAATATTGCTCTATTATGGTTTTGCTAAATTGACTGACTTGAAGACACTGGTGTCGGTGTGATATTTGCATTTGAAATTTATCACAGAATGGCATTTATTTCATTAGCTCTGTTCTTTCTTCACTCTCTCTCTCTCTCTCTCTCTCTCTCTCTCTTGCTCATTTACATTCTCTTTTTTGTCTCAACCCACAGACACACTGTGGAGAAACTATGATTGTAAACACAGAAATGAATAACAGACAATATCAGAGGCTGAATGATTTTATTGGCGATGATTGCACAAGCCAGCAGTGTTCTGCGTTCACCATATGGTCTGAAGGGGTCCCTCCGCTGTCGTCCATCACTGCTGGATCAATGTGCACACAGTCCTATGCTCACAGACCAGTCTGCCACTAATGAAGAGTTTTGATTCATTTAGCATCGCTTTACAACACTCCCTGACACTGTGATGGAAAACAGTTAGCGTTGGCCTCATTGGTAAACTGCAGCCCCATTGATTACACTCCCATCATCGCCTGAAGAACAATGTGAAAAGCAGCAGTCCTCTCTCTCCCACCTCATTACCCAAATTTGTTTTCAGTTAAGTAGATTTTCTTCTGGTGTTAGAAACACAGTTTGATGCTGGGAAAATGTTTTTTTTGTTGTTTTTTTGCTATTTACAGCTGGCATGACTGAGGGTTATTTTATGTTGTGAGGGAAATTCTTAATCTGAAACCGCTTGCCTCGGTGGCAGCCCTCAGTCTCTGTGTCATCCATCCATATCTCCAGATAATGCATCAAACAGATGCTTTCATTTCCTAACAAATTTGAACGCAACGCATCTAGAACCATAAAACAAGTTATCACAGTCAAACACATTTCTTGCTACCAACATCTTTAGGAACGCTTCATGTTGTGCAGAGTCTTATAAACGGCGACCGAGCAGCAGCGACATATTTCGGAGGTAAACATAATGCAGAGGTCTGAGTTTTGGGGATATTTGCTAGTGCATAGATAATCGATGACGCCGTGCCTGGCCTCAGGGCAGGCAAGACGAGTCGCTGGCATGAGTCAGACCAATAGAATCAGTCACACTTGAGAAGTTAGGTGTGGAGGAGGATGGTGAGCCTGTCTTCATACAATAGGTTTCAGGATGTATTGACTTTTGTACAGAGCCCTTCCCCCAATGTTCCCGGGTCTCTCCTGAAACTCTGTAAATTTGGTCCACTGGTCTCATCAACCAAACCTTCCCTTCCCGAACCTTCTTTATTCGTGCTTTAACAGCACACATGTTTAATTCACATCGAGCAGGCCTCTTCCCACTTGCAGGTGTCATGTATTGACTTCTTTTACAAAACCCATCTGCGAACATGCAGTCAGTGTCTGTCCCTCCTGTGCAGCCTATTGATTGACCAACAGGTTCTCACTAAATCTCACTGTGAGGTCTAACGAAAGGTTGGTTTCCTGTCTGGGTAATCAGTGTAATGGATGCTTTCTTTGTAGATTTTTGGATGAAATGCTAAGAGAAAAACCCTAAAACTTTTAAGCCTTGTTGGAAAACTACAGCTACTGGCAACAACTTTGTATTCATGGGCTTGATATGTATTTGTTTTTTGGTCTTTATCTGATTTAAGTAGCTTGCCAGAAATTCAAAGCTACAGTAACTTATAACCTTTGCCAGCGGCACTAAGTGCAACTTGTTTTGTATTAGCAATAAGCAATATGACAACGTGATTAACATAATATTTTGTTTGTTTAGGCTATAAACAGAGCAACTAGTGTCTGAGTGCAAAAAAACATGACTATGCGCAGGGCACAGTGTGTTTTTTACTAGAAAGTTCATCTGACATGGCAGAGTTAATGTCAAAGAAAACCAACATGGCAACATTTTGGATTCAAAGCCAACGAAAGAGGCGAGCTGAAATACATAAAACGAGGTAACAAATAAACACTGCATGAAAAAAGTCATGGCAAAAGGTGATAATACATCTAACTTCCATCCCCACCTTTGATGCCATGCCTCTGTTGCTGCACAAGGAGCAAGGAGCTCCCCAACAAAAGAGGGGCAGCTTTAGCACTACTACAATCAGCACTACAATGACATTCATGGACTCTCATTATCTTCCACTCAGGGTCGGCAAAGTCATGTGTGACATCCACCAGTAAAATCTGGTGTAAATGGTCCAATCAGGTATTTTCCTTAGTGTCAAACAGGTCTAAAAACGTTTACATCAGTTTCTTTCACCTGCATCAGCTGATGTTTTTGCCATGTGGGGGCAATACTACAAGCTCTAAACACAACATTAACGTGTTATCATCTTAATAAGCTGTCATGGTTGTTTTCAAACAGTATTTACACACAGAGCAACTTTAACGTTCATTTGGGGGTTGTGATTCTGGCCACCTGATGACTGTAAGTCCAATATTCCCTGTCTTTTAGCTCACTGATCAGTGCAGTTTTAAAGGTGCAGTGTGTGGGATTTATTGGGATCTACTGGCAGATAGAAATTTTATAGTCATGATTGTGTATAATCACCTGAAACTAAGAATCATTGTGTTTACGTTGAACCACCGTGTTTCTACAGCAGCCCAGAAGGGGCAAACAGAGCCTTTGCACTTTTACGTTGAAATAGCAGCTTAACTTTGGTGGTGCAAATGCAGCGGTTGGAAGACAAAAAAGATGAAAAAAAGAAAAGGAGCACCATTTTGTGCTGTGAAAAGTTTGGGAGCCCAACTTTCGACAGATGAAGGAACCTACTTATTGTTTAGCACAAGAAAAAGCAACGGGAACGTGAACTGGACACCGTAGATTCTCCTAAGCACTTGGAAAGGGTGGGGTGACTGGAAGGGTGTTTAGTTGATTGCAATCTGCAACGTCACCACTAAATCGTGCACACTGCACTTTTAATGACCTTGAAGAGGAAAATGCAACAATATTCGTATCTACCAGCAGCAGCATAATTAGTCCATAAAGCGGTGCAACCATGCACATTTTATTCAACAGGTGTGGTTCCTCTGATTGTCTGAGTGGAAAAAATCCCTCTTTACTCTCAGTGGGGGTTCAGAGGCATTTTGGAGAGTGTGGAACAACAGATGGACTCAATCATCCCCGATAATATAATGTAAATAATATGTGAAATTGTATTCGTAAAGGTATCAAAACACTCTCAATTCGTGGTCCATTTAGTAGCTGTTTCGAAGCTGTTGCAGTATCACACATTCTCACATGTTGACAGTGTTGGCAACCTCCCATGATTCTGAGCACCTTTAGAACTTGTCGTTCCTATTTTTAGCTGAGTTGATTCTGTGTAAAGCAAGTATAACCCACACAAATGTTCATAGGTGTGTGTTTTTGTAGCTGTCATGACACATTGCACCTTTGTGCTCAGCTCTGATGGAGAGGGTGGGGAAGTGGTTCCCTGGCAACTTAAGGGAACAGCTTGTGCATCCTTGTCACATTGTCATGTGAAGGATAGCCGAGGGCCATCTCAACAGTCTCGGGCTGTCTGTCTGTGAATTATTTATCGAAGAGAGAGACGATGACATTTCTACGCCCTGTTATAACGAGAGAGGGTAATATCTCTCTCAATGTTTTTTCCCCATAGGTGGAACCGATTTAAATATTTGATTTCTGCATTTACAAGTTAAGAAGACCCGGTGGTTCTCGTTTTAAATGAAACATATAGGGCTCAGTTATGAGTAGTGTAAGAACCAAATGCAGCACCAGGTTTATCCCCTCAGAAAAGCCAGTTAGGCATCACAAATATATGCTAACCTCTAACCTCAAGCAACGCAGTTAACAGCAACAAGTGTCAAATGTTTGCTGTAACTGTCTAGAGCCATTTAAGCTATTTAATACTGCCCTGGTTGTTCCACTTATGTTAGAACTAGCAGGGGTGGGGTTTCTGCCTCTGGTCAAATATTGCACTTCTCCAAAATAAGAGAGTCAGCAAATCAATAGACAGACATGAAGAAGCATGTTCAGGCTTGTGCAAACCTCAGAGCTACAGAACACAATGAAGATCCCGACTCCCCAAGGTCACCACAGGCACCCACTGCTGCTACTTTTCACTCAATGCAGCCAGCACAATCTCCTGGTTACCACAGCAACTCTGACTACAGGCCTTGTCGCTCACAACATTATCAACACGTACACACACATATGGCAAGAAGGGGCGGCTGCACACATGCACGCAAATACTGTACACAATACACACGCTCTCCCATGTAAGCGCGCCCATTGAAATTCTCGTTCAGATGTAGCGCGTGCACACTGAGAAACAGATGCTCACACTTCCACACAATCACGGACAATCTTATCACTGTTTTCTTGATGTGCATCTCTGCAAATGCTATTCTCTTTTCAGCGTGAGCAGCGTTGCCTCTGTCTCTGAATGTTCAGACTTGTCTCCTGAAAAATCAGTCTTGGTAAGCTGCAAACGGACAAAACCTTGGAAAGAAATTGTCCTAACAAATTGTTTTAGACTTTTATGTAGAAATGTGTCGTGTTTGGCTGTTCCGGGGTCTAACTGGGAACATCTGTGTTTCTAAAGGGCTTCAGAATAAAAGCAAAGACCTTTTTTTGCATTCTTATTGTGAGACATTTTATGCAGCTGATGCTGGTGGTGCCGTATTATCACAAGATTTCCCTGCCTTAGATCCTAAAGAGTAATGATGAACATAGGTGTGATTATGATGAGAGGCGACTGCAGGACTAAGATAGATTTCATGGGCGTTTTATTGATGTTTGTATCCTGCTCTGGAGTCACTGCACATAGGCGGGTGTTGCAGGCACCGCTTTTGACTCAGTTTTGCCACTTAAGTACTTGAAAGGTCACATCTTATATTATGTCCGAATATCAGAAGGCTTTGTAATACCCTTCACCACTCTGTGTCTTAAAAGCTGCTGTATTGCGTCCTGGGAGGCAATCGTGTGATCGAATGATTTGTGCACCCCTATTTCGCACACACTTCGGTGAACAGGATTCACATTATACTAACTTTTCCTTTGTGAGACATGGCTGCAATTTTCCAGGCTGTGTGCATCTGGTGTTTGTGACATTTGAATAATTTGTCATGAGGTGCTAACGTCAGACTCATAAGTCACCCAAGTGATAAACGCCTCCTTGTGTGTTCCCAAGGTCTTCGTAATGCATTCACAAGAAATAAAGCTCCGACTCTTTTATGCAGTCTCAGCTAAAAAAAAAAAAGCCTTTTGTACAAACTATCTGTGTTGTGATGTAGTTATTTGTACTGCTATCTTACATCAAAGCCATGCCTCTATTGTATGTTGTGAGCACAGAAGACAAAGAGACGAGGACAAAAAGAGGGAGACTTACTCACTTATTATTATTTTTCTGCTCCTATTGTCATCTCTTCTCTGCGCACGCCTTCTCCGCTTCCTTTTACCATTTCCTGATATGAATGTCAAAATGTTGAAGGTTAATAATAAGTTAATTGTGAGCTAGGATGCTTTGATACAGGGCTCACAATCACTAGAGGAACGGTTTGTTTTGGATCCTTGCCATGTTTTTCCATTTCCTAATGTCTATGATTTGATTACATATCCATTAGTTCACTGGCAATCATGTCTTTGTCAATAGGTCACAGTTCCCTGCTATGTTCTACAGTAGCAAACACTACTGTGCAGCATGTGACCCGATCAGCTAAAAAGACAGAACACCCTACAGGCATGTAATCTGAGGGCAGGTGTAGCTGGGATTTGGCAAGACTGCACCATGTTCATTGAACTGCAGATTTGTGTCACACTGTGGAGATAAAAGTGAAAGCGGAGTATGTTGAGCTCGCTTGATCTGCCTCCTTTTTTTTTTGAAAGAGGCTTTGAATCCAGCTAGGAGAGAAAAATGGTAAATTCTATGATTGTTAGATTAGAGCTGAAACATTTAGTCAACTAAAACAAAAATGCCAAAAATTCACTCATTCCAGCTTCTTGAGGGTGAATACGTGCTGTTTTATAGCATAATAACTGTTGACTTGGGTATGTGCAGGACATTATACTATACTACATACTATTTTCTGACATTTTTAAAAAAATCAACAGATTATAATGATATAAATAATTGTTGCATTTGAGATAATCTGTCTTGCAACAAAACATTATTTTCATAATCAATAGATCTGGCAATTATTTTCTTGATTTGTTGATCAATCACTTGATCCATAAAAATGTCACACAATATTAAAAAATTAAGTTAGATTTTCATGTGTCAGAGCTCAAAGTGATGTATTGTAAGTACTTGTTTTATCTGACCAACAGTCCAAAAATGTTGCGTTTACTGTCATATGTGACAAAGAAATGCACATTGAAGAATGTTTAGCACTTTTGCTTGAAATGTATTTAATCAATTATCAAAATAGTTGCTATTGATTTATCAACTAATAGCTTCAGCTCTAACAATAATAATTCTTATTATTATTATTATTATTATATTGTAGAAATGATTACAATCTCTAATATATTGATAGTTTATATCTGGAGAAAGAAAGAAAGAAGTTCACTTTTTGCAAGATTTACCTTATTGCCAGCAGTTGTTGTTGTGCGTGAGACTTCTCAGGCACAGGATATCCCACTCTAAAATAAAAGTCATGTCATATTCACTTAAGCACACCCTGCATCATGCATCACTGGCAGGGGTGAAGGCTCAGTTTGTCAGCAGCATCTCAACAAAAAGACCTCTGAGGTCTGTGGCTGACAGCGTAACAACAACGGGTTACTGTAGGTGCTTTACAGCTGCTTTTGAAGCAATCCCCTGCCCGGTAATACCTTTATCTCCTCTTCTTAAATGTGTACAGCTGCAGACTTTCCTTTTGGGTCAGAACTGAGATTCAGACTTAGATGCAGCCCAAACGCTCCCTTTCATCTTGTTGCGATCAGCGATCACTAAAATCCCTGTATTTGTCTCTTTGTGTGTTTCAGATATTCACACGCTATGGGAAGTGCTACACCTTTAATTCAGGCCAAGATGGACGACCCCTCCTTGTCACGATGAAGGGTGGGATGGGCAACGGCCTGGAGCTGATGTTGGATATCCAGCAGGATGAATACTTGCCCGTATGGGGAGAGACTGGTAAGCTTTTCCTGGAGGATGCATCACATGAAACACACCCGTTCCCGGTTCTGAAGACCTCAGCTAAACTCACAAAATTAGTTTATTTTGGCCCCAAGGCGAAGACTGGAGTTAAGAGAGATTTTTTAAAAACAACTAAACACGAAAGTAGCCTGTTCATTTCAGTGCCAGTGCTCTGAGAAGTCTTAGGGGATATAACCTATCACAGAGATCCCCTTCTTACCCCTGAGATAGAGAAACACAAGCTTGATTGCACTCATGCAGGCACTTCTGATGTAATTGTGAACCTCGAAATCCATTTAATGTAGTGAGCATGTGCACACTTTGGACCAAATCGTAAATTCAACTAAAATATGAAATGCTCTCCACAGTTTAATTGATTATGAGTGATGATCCTGAAAAATGCACCGTCTGATCTTTTGAAATGCACCTGCTGTGTCCACGGAATGTTATCGACTAATCTGTATAAAAACAGATGGATATTGATCAAGAAAACTTTATTTCATTGTAATATAATTGTGTCACTTGTCAGTGAGGCTTCAAGTCCACATGAATCAAACAAGAGCAGAACTATTTGCCAGATATAAAATCAATACAGCCCACAGACGCCTCCATTCAGGGCCGACCCCTCATCAACATCGTCGACTCTCCTCTGTGCTCCTCCAGGAGACCCTGTGACTCTGAATTTAATGCAGCTGCATATGCTGCATTGATGTGTTTGCATCAATATTTTATATGCACGGGGCAATGATTGTAAAGAGACAGTTCACGATGGTCGCTGAAACACTCTGCTCACGATCATCATTAAACATGAAGCACAAAGCTTTGATGTAACTATAATTTTTAAATGCAGTATAAAGCTGCCTCTGCTCTGAGCCTAAATGATTTAATAATATTAATAAGTAATGCTCTTTATGTAAGATCATTAAATGGTTAAACACTGTGGATGGGATGGAGATGTGGAGAAACCGAGTGTAATATCAGTAACTACAATACACACACTGTCATACATGATAATATATATATTATTTTAGTGTTGTTTCATGATTGTTTATATCATTTTCACAGATTTTTGTTTTGTTTTTTTCGAGGGGATTTGAGGGCAGTTTTTTTTATATGTTTTGTTTATAACGCTCAATGACAAAGCAAAACGTTATTGTCTTCAGATCAGGAAAAGTATCAACCACTCACTCCTTGAATATCAGACTTTTATTATTTCTCCAAAGACCTCCATCTTGTGTTGTTAAGGCCAAAATGGTGCAAATTAGTCATTGATTAGTCCTATTATAACATAATTTATTACCTTTAATCTGGCTGGGTGCCATGCAACACGTAGTTCAAACACCTGGGGCCTCATTTATCAAAGCGTGTAAGTTCTGAATCTTGGCATAAGAACCAGAAAAATGGCATCTATTAGACATGAACACAATAAACAGTGATGAATCTCATGTTGTGCTTTAACAAGTGGTAATGTTCAATTTGGCTATCAGAAATAATTAATAATTATCAAAGATAATTAATAATTATTAAAATAAATGAACTTTGATTAAAGTCCACCTCGATTGGGGCACCACCTCGAAAAACGAGGAAAAGACAGCCGTTTTAATTGATTTAGTCTCATAAAAATACTAAACTATCAATTTGGAATTATGTTTTATAATTAATTTAATAATTACTACCAAAATTACCACATTGATAGCTAGCTGAAGGATTTTTGGAGTTCTTGACAGTGTAGAGGTTGGCAGTGTCCACAATTGTACAACATTAACGGAGACAGCAAGTATTAAAACATTTATTAAAACAGAGCAAAATTCAGGGACATCATTTGTTATGCATTAAGGACTTGTACTTCGGTTGTAAGTACGGCTGAAGCAGAGTAGGTGTTGAAGACATCTGCTGTTGCAGAAACAAAATCAATCAAACAATCTAACTAAATCTCTATGACTAAACTAAAATAATATGAGTGTAAGAGTGTATGTGTGTGTGTGTGTGTGTGTGTGTGATAAGGCTGAGGAATGTGAGATGGGTCCCACAAAGGTGGGGGAGAGAGACCAAATGGTGATGGCCAGACCCCCTGGGGTGTGGGTCAGAGGCAGACAAAGGAAAGCTAAGTGCTGTTAGCTTAGCCTTGTCCCTCAGTGGCCTGTTGCCAGACTGTGTGTGTGAGAGAGATAAAGGTGCAGGTTAAGACAGGATGGTTAGTTTGTAGGCTAACATCAACTAAACTTAATGGATGCACAGTAATCTACAACACATCACAATAATCAAACTCACTGAACATTAAAACAAGTCAATACATTAACAAGGGTAAACCATGTATGCAGTAATGCTATGCTAATTATGCCCAGTTAGAGTTTGTTACCAGTCCTTAAAGGGGTAGGAGAAGTGTCCTTGAGGGTGCTGCTTTCTCAGCTTGTTGCTGGAGGAAAGGTGTGGTTCGTGTCCGTGCTGTGGTTGCAGGCTGGAGGAATCCGGTCGCTCCTTTGTTCCTGTTAGTTAGCAGCTCTGTGCTAACTTGCTGGTGTGCTCCTGTTGTTGGTTCTGGTTATCAGCTGGCAGACTCTGGGTCGTGCCTGCTGGCGCTGATCTGCTTACTTCAGGCAGGACCTTGTGTCGCTACCATGAAGGAGGTGGCTGCTCTGGACAGACCACACTGAGGCAGAGCTTAGCTGAGTTGAGCTGGTCTCTCCTCTTCAGGAAAGATCAGGAGAGCTGGTCTCTCCTCTGCAGGAGGAGAGGGAGCAGGGAAGACCTGGTCTCTCCACTTCAGGAGAGACGATGAGAAAGAGAGCTGGTCTCTCCACTTCAGGAGAGACGATGAGAAAGAGAGCTGGTCTCTCCACTTCAGGAGAGACGATGAGAAAGAGAGCTGGTCTCTCCTCTGCAGGAGGAGAGGGAGCAGGGAAGAGCTCAGTGGGGGTGAACTGGTTTTGTGGGCCTGCGGTCGTAAAATCATGTGTCCCCTCCGGCCAATGGTGACAGTGGAGCTGGGCGCGGGGGTGATTTCACACCTATCTGTGAAACTGGGGGGCATTGGGGAAAGGAGCCCAATAGTTTTAAGGACAAAGAAACATGCGGTCCTCACTGTATAGTGGAGCCCAACATCCCCCCTGCCATCAGGATGTCACCTGATGTGGGATGCTGATGGGATAATTGTGCATGTTTCGGCCATTGTTCATTTTTGTCAGTCCAGGTGAAACAAGTTGGTAACTACTGGGCAGTTTGTTGTCCAACTGGGCATATGCTGAATCTATCTTGGCTAAGCTAGAACAGACATACGTTACAAAACAGTTCTTTATACACAACAATGACATACTGCATCCTAATAACCTGTGTTTCTCAGTTGTTAGTGAGGGTTAGTGGGAACAAGAAATGTCAGTGTGTTATGTAGCAGAGATAGAGGCACCTAAAATGACAAAGTCATAACAGTGTGTCCTACGTGTGTTTTGTATGATTTTACTGACAAAATATGAAGTTGGTCCAAGTGTACTTGGAAGTTGAGCAGTGGTGTTGAATCCAATCAGAATTTAGGCTTTCAGTAATGTTTGTTTATTACTGAGTGCTCAAATGAGTTTGTTGCTGTTGCTAACAAATTCAAATTTGCCTAAATAACTGTAGTGAAGGTGAGATGCAAGATTGGGTGTCTGTCATCAGGTCAGTGCTGCCATGACCAAAAAGAGTGCGCTCTAGAGCTCTTATTCTTTCTTGGCCCAGGGCTGTAACGCTCCTGGTAGCCAGAGGGAGAGAGACATTCAGAGTCACTGTCAGTGTCTGGAAGATTATTACCATGTTCTGAGCTGCAGTCAGAGATGCTGTAGTCATCATCTGACCCGTACGCTACCTGGTCACTGTTCCTTGCCTGGATTTCTGCGTATGGCAGTCTCCTGCTCCTATGCTGGGAGTGTCTATCCCTGGGCAGTGGATGGACCTGGTGGTTACGCTCAGTGTCCCTATGTGGTCTTTTGTCACCCCCCTTTCGTCTGTTGTGAGGGTGAACTTTTGGGGCAGCTGACCTGTCTGACACCTTGGTGTGTGAGCTGGGTGGCTCACTTGTCCCCCCTCTTGCTTTGGAAGAGACAATAGTTTCCCAGACTACCTGTGTCATCTTCCGGATCTCCTGCAATGAGGGGTCACCTTCCTGTGTCCTGAGTACAACGTGAGTACGCACACATGGGTGGAGGTTTCTCAAGAATAAAGCTTTGAAGGTGGAGCTTTCTTCTAAGCCTGGTGCATTCTTTCCCTGGAAATATGCGTGTCTCAAACGTTGGTAGTACTCTTTTGGATGCTCACGACGGGCATGCTTAATTTGTAGGGCTGCAACTATTGCTGTGGTGTCGTCAGTAGCACAGGAAAATTCTTCTGTCAGTGCTTGACGTAGCAATTTATACTCATTTCTGACACTGGGAGGTCGTGACTGTATAAACTTGTGGACCGCTTTAGAGCTGGTTTTCCACACAAGTCTAACTTTCTCCCTTTCAGTTGCATGGGGTAAGTCAATTAAGTTGTAGTCTAGCTCCCTGAAATAGTCCTCAACTTGGTGATCACAGTTATCTGGATCAAACCTGTCAATGCTTCTAGCTAGAAGCTCAAGCTCTTCAAGGCGGGGACTCTGTGAAGGCGAGACTAAGCTAGTGTCATTGATATGTAAATCATGCCCTACACTTCTCTGTGGTGGAAGAACAGGGGCTGAACAGCGGCCACTCTGACGGTGATGCAGAGAGGAGGCTGAGCAGTCCTGGACTGTTCTAGTCCCATCTTTGGAGGGACAAGCATGGAGAAATGTGTCGTGCAATGATGTGAATGAGGGACTTGGGACGGAATATCTTCTAGAAGATATGCTAGACAACTCCTCTATGTCTGTTTCAGAGGGATGGGAAGTCAGGTGGCTTTGAGCTCGGTCTCTCAGCGGAGGCTGAGGAGCTGACTTCATTCCCAAGAACTTGTGTTCAGGTGGGAATAGCTCATGTCCTCTGTTTGGAGAAAAACTGAACCTGTCACTGATAGAAGAGTGTGAATCGGAGTAACCGGAATCACACTGGCTGATCGACTCTGGTCGGGCCAAATGTTCTGACTTCAGTCTATACATTTCTTCCTTCTGCGAACAGAGATCTAACTCTGCTGTGTGCAGGTCTTCTAAGTAGCGCAGGGCTTTCTTATTAGCCATCTGAACCTCATGGAAGAGGCTAGCATTTTGCGCTCTCAGGATTTCTACCTCCTTCTCTATGGCTGCTCTGCTCTGAAGGGCGAGGCTGGTTTGCCTGTGGAAAGTCAAAAGCAAGCATTTTAACAAGGAGCCCTTGGATGCAGTCTGTGCATCACACCTGTCGTTTAGTAGGGAGTCTATCTCTTCTGTACACTCACGGAAATTCAATTTGTTAATGAATTCGGGGTAGCCAGGCTTTAGGCTCTGTGCTAGGGAAGAAATAAACTGTTCTACACAGGGGTTCTCCATTGTTGCCTGAAAAGGGGTGAGGTAAAACAAGTTAAAATGCGATGATTTTAAAAGTGGTTGGCTGTGGTGTTGCGGTAGCAGACACCTTGAAGTGTAGCTTGGGGAATACTACTAGCCTAACACTGTGGTGGCCTACACTAGAAGGTAGCTATACACTATCTAGTGGAACTGGTGGGGATAGCAAACTGAGGCCAATTAAGGTAAATGTAGATTTACACAAAATAAGTTTACTCACCAAAATTATGACTCTCTAACTGAAATGCACGGCAGTAACAGTCAGGAATGTCTCTTTAAGTTACTCAAGCTGGAACACGTGGCAGTTGCAGCTAGGTACTAACTTCACAGGGCTGATAGCACACTGTGGCTCTCTCTCAGGCTCTATTTCTTAATCAGGCTGAAATGCACGGCAGTAACAGCCAGGTTCAAGCTCTAAGTTCACAGGGCCGGTGGCACGCTGTGTCTTAACAAACAGGAAGCACTTTAGTTAACAGCGAATGGACAGATTGCATTGAATGTGTGACATTCAAATGCCGAACCAAATTCTTCCTACAGGATAGGTTTACCTGAAAGGTTAGCAGCAGTAGCAAGCTCTAAATGTAACACTATGGGGCTTTCAATGTTTGCTTTCAAACATAGGCACCAGTATTAGCATTAGCTTTAGCCTTAATTCACAGTACACTACACTAACTCTTCAAATTGCTTTTAGCTTAATTTAGTTAGATTGATTTTCACCACAATGCACTTGAAAGTACAGCTGGAAGTACTTCTGTGACTGACTAGTGGTTAAAAATGATAATTTTGCTCGTTTTAAAGTTTTTTCAAAAATTTTGGTTTTGACCAAAATTTTGCTGAAAATTAATATTGTACAAATATGAACAATTGCCAACAGTACTCTGCCTCACACGGGGCACCATTTGTTGTGCTTTAACAAGTGGTAATGTTCAATTTGGCTATCAGAAATAATTAATAATTATCAAAGATAATTAATAATTATTAAAATAAATGAACTTTGATTAAAGTCCACCTCGATTGGGGCACCACCTCGAAAAACGAGGAAAAGACAGCCGTTTTAATTGATTTAGTCTCATAAAAATACTAAACTATCAATTTGGAATTATGTTTTATAATTAATTTAATAATTACTACCAAAATTACCACATTGATAGCTAGCTGAAGGATTTTTGGAGTTCTTGACAGTGTAGAGGTTGGCAGTGTCCACAATTGTACAACATTAACGGAGACAGCAAGTATTAAAACATTTATTAAAACAGAGCAAAATTCAGGGACATCATTTGTTATGCATTAAGGACTTGTACTTCGGTTGTAAGTACGGCTGAAGCAGAGTAGGTGTTGAAGACATCTGCTGTTGCAGAAACAAAATCAATCAAACAATCTAACTAAATCTCTATGACTAAACTAAAATAATATGAGTGTAAGAGTGTATGTGTGTGTGTGTGTGTGTGTGTGTGATAAGGCTGAGGAATGTGAGATGGGTCCCACAAAGGTGGGGGAGAGAGACCAAATGGTGATGGCCAGACCCCCTGGGGTGTGGGTCAGAGGCAGACAAAGGAAAGCTAAGTGCTGTTAGCTTAGCCTTGTCCCTCAGTGGCCTGTTGC
The DNA here is from genome assembly GCF_042242105.1 of Pempheris klunzingeri. Classification (NCBI taxonomy): domain Eukaryota; kingdom Metazoa; phylum Chordata; class Actinopteri; order Acropomatiformes; family Pempheridae; genus Pempheris; species Pempheris klunzingeri. The sequence continues at coordinate 18,181,597 of NC_092013.1, forward strand.
CAGACTGTGTGTGTGAGAGAGATAAAGGTGCAGGTTAAGACAGGATGGTTAGTTTGTAGGCTAACATCAACTAAACTTAATGGATGCACAGTAATCTACAACACATCACAATAATCAAACTCACTGAACATTAAAACAAGTCAATACATTAACAAGGGTAAACCATGTATGCAGTAATGCTATGCTAATTATGCCCAGTTAGAGTTTGTTACCAGTCCTTAAAGGGGTAGGAGAAGTGTCCTTGAGGGTGCTGCTTTCTCAGCTTGTTGCTGGAGGAAAGGTGTGGTTCGTGTCCGTGCTGTGGTTGCAGGCTGGAGGAATCCGGTCGCTCCTTTGTTCCTGTTAGTTAGCAGCTCTGTGCTAACTTGCTGGTGTGCTCCTGTTGTTGGTTCTGGTTATCAGCTGGCAGACTCTGGGTCGTGCCTGCTGGCGCTGATCTGCTTACTTCAGGCAGGACCTTGTGTCGCTACCATGAAGGAGGTGGCTGCTCTGGACAGACCACACTGAGGCAGAGCTTAGCTGAGTTGAGCTGGTCTCTCCTCTTCAGGAAAGATCAGGAGAGCTGGTCTCTCCTCTGCAGGAGGAGAGGGAGCAGGGAAGACCTGGTCTCTCCACTTCAGGAGAGACGATGAGAAAGAGAGCTGGTCTCTCCACTTCAGGAGAGACGATGAGAAAGAGAGCTGGTCTCTCCACTTCAGGAGAGACGATGAGAAAGAGAGCTGGTCTCTCCTCTGCAGGAGGAGAGGGAGCAGGGAAGAGCTCAGTGGGGGTGAACTGGTTTTGTGGGCCTGCGGTCGTAAAATCATGTGTCCCCTCCGGCCAATGGTGACAGTGGAGCTGGGCGCGGGGGTGATTTCACACCTATCTGTGAAACTGGGGGGCATTGGGGAAAGGAGCCCAATAGTTTTAAGGACAAAGAAACATGCGGTCCTCACTGTATAGTGGAGCCCAACACTCACCTATTCATTCAGTACATACGGGCTAATTTACATGACGTCTCGTGGCTGAGAACCTGAGATAACCACAAGTATAGATGAAAAGTAGTAAATCAAACTACTACTACAAACTACAGCACTGACCCTTCATTACTCAGACTAGTTAAGCATAATGTAACAGCAGCCAGCTCCGACTAGGGTCCGACTACTGCACGTCTGTGTTCCATAGACTTTCATGCTATGCTTTCAGACTTCCCTTTAGGAGGAAGGAGACACATGTTTCTAGTTTCCAGCACTTCAATTCTAACATTATGTTCGCTACTGAAGGTATACTGAATATATACACACGCTGCTTTTGCCTCATAATGATTTTAACAGTGTATGAAGACCTACTTGCTTTATAGGAGCAGTGTTGCTCCTTAAAGGGAAACTTGTTTTCAATCAGCTTTGTGTCATTACAATATGTGTGTATATGCAAATGAACAGTGTTTAACGAGCTCCCTGCTCGTCATCCAGCTTTGGCGGACATTTACCAGCTTTAGGGTTGTTAAATTGATTGAAGTTGATTGAATAATCAGTTTACAAAATAAATATGGATGTTACTTTTCTGTTAAGTCAGTTATTCAATCATCCATAAAGCTGGTAAATTACCACCAGATGACGAGGACAACAAGTGGGGAGCTACAGGGAGCTCTGGCTGCAGCCACCACAGAGAAAAGTTAAGTATTGTTCATTTACATATGCTACAGTATGCAAATTAGACATTAGACATGATAACACTCACAAATGTGCACTTAGCTTGCCTTTTAAATGTTGTACCCTGTAACAGAAAATATACATAAGTGAATATATACCTTGCTTAGTTAAAATAATTAAAATCAAAACACGATTTTTGATCATTATTGCAAATTTTTTACAATTGAATCTCACTAACAGATCCTCTGGGTCTCTTATTATATGTGCTTATTGATCCAGTAGTAGAGAAAAAAGCGATTACCTTGTTTTCTAAATCTTTTTCACAATCTATTTATTATTACATGGTTGACAATAGATTGTGGGTTTGTGCGTCTTAATTCAAGAGTCGGTTTGCCCATGATTACACTTCTGCACCACTAAGGGTTTGTTGGTATGCCTGGTCAGGAGTGTTTCTAAGCCAACGCACGGTCTTAATCACTATAAGACAAAGTTGATTAATCAGACTCTGTGTGTAGAAATGAGTGCGTGCGTGGTTTAAAATTGTGAGTCTGCACAGCTGATAGACGAGCCCCCAGGTCTGAATAGCTGCCAATGAAAAAATCCTGGATATTCCATCCTTTCCAATTTTTATGCCCACATATCCTCTTCACAAGGTCTCAGCATGCATAAGGTGAGTGGTCAGTTATTCTCCGGACTGGACGTCAGTCAATGGAAGTCTCAGTCTAGCACATACAATTCAGTTTCACACCGTCTGTATGGACTATGGGCGGAAACAGGAGCAGCAAGAGGGAACCCCTGGTAGACGTAGGGAGAACGTGCAAACTACTCACAAAAATAACACCACTGGGAGCGTCACACCCCTCGTGCTGAGAGGCAACAGTGGCTCTGTCCTGATCAAGTAGTACCAAGAGAGCTCAGCATGATGATGAAATTGAAAACAGAAACCCTAGACAATGCGAGTGGGCACGTGTGATGATTCAGTTTGATAGCTATAGTATGTCTTGAGGTTATATCGACTATTTTAATGAGAACATTTCTGTGAAATTGTTGCATACATGAAATGATTTCACAACAAAGCAGAGGCAGTGAGTGAACTTTGATGCAGCTGAGCATGCTTATATATTGTAAGTATGATCCAGTTTTCATTTAAGTCCAAGGTTCAGCCCAAAAATCATTGTTCCAATCCTTTAAGGATGACAGATGGCCATGGCTTAAAAATGACATGCGCTCTTACGAGCAGGAGCTTGGGCACTACTTATGTATATGTAGCTGCTCCAAGCCTCGAGCATTTGTCTTGGCAGCAACAGAAAATGGCTTTGTATCGAGTCTCAGAAGAGCAACGTGTAACGGTTAAAGTCTGTCGCTCTTTGTCGAAGCTCTCTCGCTGAATCCTAGTCGCATCCTTGAGCCCTTTAATTGAAAATCGTGAGAAAGCCTGGCACTTAGAAGACGTTACCGAGTGACAAGCCAGGAGGAAAGGCGACAGGAAACAGACATCCTACTTTATCCCCAAGCCAGCGCTCAAAGGAACAAAATCTCTTGAATCCAACCTGCCATCACCATGATAAGCAGTACCAGGTCTCTGCATATGTGATAGAAATATGTTTAGTATAGTAATAGTGAGTAAAGGTTTGAGTCACCGTGTCATTGTGACGTTCTCCCAATCTCAGTATCAAACAGACCCATCTGCTTCATTTATAATCTATACAGCAGACTGCTGTAGCAAAGGAAGCTGTCAGCTGTATTGATTTTCCTTTATCCTCATCATCATTTATTTATTAATTTATCCATTCACTTTCATTCCCCCCCCGCAGTAAATAAGACTCCTGTGGGACACCTATTGCACATATTATCAACCGCCATACTTAGGAAGTCCATCTTCTTTATCCTTTCACTCCTCGCTCCAGCTATTGAACTCCTCACAGGCCATAACACTCCCTGGAAGTCCATCGACATAACTAATGAATAAGCAGTTGTCCCTTAGGAATGGTCCCATCCAGCTCAAATGAGACCTTCTCATGTTCATTTATTTTTTTAGCCTCTGTTTCTGGTTTGTTTTTTTTTCTCACTGGCGTAAAGATATTCCACCACTGCAAAGCTTTTTCTCTATTTGATTAGTAACAACTGCTGCAGGGTAGATCATGTAGGCCAATGTTTGCATACAAATCATCATCCCTGTTGTAAATGTCCTAACCTCTTCTTGTCAACAGACGAGACATCGTTTGAAGCTGGGATCAAAGTTCAGATCCACACCCAGGACGAGCCGCCGTTCATAGATCAGCTGGGATTTGGAGTGGCGCCGGGGTTTCAGACCTTTGTCTCCTGTCAGGAACAACGGGTACGTCTTCGGAAAGATGACAGAAATGAAACACAGAAAACACAAAAATACGTCTCAGCACATTTTCTCAGAGAGAATCCACAAGTTGTTATAGTTGCACATTATTTTAAGGATTTACGAGAGGTTGTCTATACATCAAATAACCCCTTGCATTGACAAAAGGATGCAAACATAAAATGCCACTCCTGTTTTAACAACAAAAATTACAATAACCCTTATTTGTAAGAGTTTGTTTTTTTGTTCAAAACAATGTTACGAATTGCTTTACAAAACCAACCAAACTCACAAATCCAAAAATACCACACATTAATGTGGCAAAGAGTAAAGATTATTGCAGCAAGTTGAACAACCTGAGTTTTTAGTAGTAGATCTGTAAGGTCCAATGTTCTGCTCATTTTAAAGTTCATGGAGGTCCTACTGGAACAGGTTTAATTGGTTTAATGTTCAAAAAACACATTAACTTTCCCGTATCAGACATGGCTACTGCAGCTGTTTTCAGTCTTCATGCTCCGTTTTAGTGGAACTAACTAAACTAACTACATCTTCATGTCACCGCGAGAAAGCGTTAGTGAGGAAATAACAGTGGTGGACTTCGAGGTGGATTCAGGAGGTTTTCAGTGGGCAAGGATAGTCAACCCTCTGTGGAGCTAGAGGAGGTCACATGATCAACAGAGCCCCTTATGACATCACAAGGGGAGCCAAATCTAGATGGAGCATTTTCACACACGTTAATTGAGAGAAGGAGAAAGAGAGAGAGAGATGACCTTTTGTCAGAGTTTGCCAGTCTCTATGCACACCAGGGACACACATTTATGTTGAAAAGACATTAAAAAGTGCATTTTGCAATATATGGAACCTTTAATTGAAGTCACTGAGGTAGTAAGATGCATTTCAACAAGCAAGTTTAAGGGCCCTGACAGCAAATGCACAGTCACTTTAAGTTTAGTCTCGATGATGGGAGTCCCCTAAGAGAACAGACTTGTGTTGCATGATCTGAGCTTAAGTGCTGGTACATATGGTCACAGAAGGACACAGATGTATGCTGGAGCATGGAGTGATTTAAAAGTAATGAGTAAGACTTCAGAGAATTGAAAAAAAAAGTAGCTGATTTTTTTTTAAATAAAACAGACTACCTTTTTAATATGATAATGATAACAAAGGTAGGAGAAATTATTTCTGGCTCCAGGCTTAATGGAGAGAAGCAAATTTATCATTACATTTCAGTGAGTTTAAAGACCCAAACAGGATCATATCAGATTTTTCTTCTCCGAGCATATGCTGATTTTACAGATACATAAAGTTGTGTGTCATCGGCATAGCAATGAAAAGAAATTATTTTGCATAATATTTTGCCAAGCGTCTTTGAGCAAAGTCTTCACAATACAAACCTGTCTAGAGATCGTGACACCACCAGCTGCATAGTTGCAGTCTTCAGCTTTAAATCTTGCGTCCAGAGATGTTTGTCACAATCTGTATATGTTTACACGTGCAAACCCCTTGTTTACAGTGAACATACACTTGCTAATCATCACTGATGCATCCCACAATTATTTGGGGGTTTTCTGGGCTTTCTATGTCAGACATCCTGCACTGCCCCGGTAACCCTGCCAGGGTTGATCAAGCCCTGGCCTGTGTCCCAGTAGCACTCACTTGACTGCTCATTCCCCTTCATCTACAACCATCTGGAGGATCTTTCTGCTGCCCCTGAGGTACTTCTGATGGCTTTTGCTGAACTTTCACAGGCCTCTCAGCATCTCAGTCATTTGAAATCTAAACAGTGAGCTCAAGCTGTTCAGTTAGTGAGCTTATCAGAACCCCTCTCTGTGGGTTTAACAATGTCAAGGCAAATGGGACACATGTTGAATTATTTAAAGCTCCCCTAAGTGATATTTTTATATAAATATTCAATCTAATGACTCCCTGTAATCTGAAATGGGGAGCTAGTGCTGAGACCACTGAGACCTATCACCCAACTCTCTGCTCTACACTGAACACACGCTGCATTCAGTGTACACAAACAGCAGGCTGTTGGTGCTGACTGCAAACCACTTTTCATATAACAAGTAATCTATGAACCGAACGCTTGGCAGTATTTAGAAGGGCTGAAATGAAAAACACTGTCAGTGACAATGCTTATTAACTTAAGGATTTTTTCCTCCATTATATACATTTCACGGGCAGCTGTTGTACATTTTACTCCACTACAATTAACTTACAGCTGGTGGCAAGCTTAGAAGACTATTTTTGGCTTGTGACCTGTTATCTTAAATGCAGTACGTAGCTCAGCCCCCGTGGTTCATATCAGACATCTGTCGGTTGTTAGCAGTTCCACCAAAAGTGATTTCCTTTCTAAACTCCTTAGATGGGTTCAGTTAAATAGCTGTTTTGTGAACCAAAGAGCTAAAATGATCTAATATTTCACAGAAACAGCAAAGATTACAGAAACGTCAAAAGAATGAATACAAATTTGTGCAACAGAACTTTGCTTTTGCTACTTTCCTTCACCATTAATCATCTCACAAGCCCTCCGATTTATTTTGTGAATAAATGGAGAGGGACAAAAACCAGGGCTGGGAACCACTGGACTAAACTGCCTAATGATGCATAAAGTAGTTAAAAGTAAATTGCTACTTACACATTATTACATCGGTATTAGCAATACAGTAGTGTAATATATAGTAATCATACACACACACATAATTTACTTGTGACACGTGTGACAAGATTCTGAAGACTTTACTTGTAGGGGAGTCTTTTGCTACTGTTTCTGTATCGATACCTTTGCTTTAGTAAAGCATCTGAATACTTTTTTCACCACTTTCCTGAATCTGGGTATTCACCGTGGTCAGGTCACACTGTGCTTGTGCCTCAACGATTGAGCCACCCAGGAGAGAAGCTGGCATGTTCAAAGCTTTAGTTGGACCCCAGGGAGTAGAAATGAGGTGTCCCACGGCACTGCACTATGCCGTGTTTTTAAGGATAAATGCTAGTCTGCTTTGACACAAAGGAGGTTAAAAACATAATTTTGGTAGGAAATCAATCAGTGCCTCACATAGAAGGCAAAAAAGTCTGCCATAGGCCCATCAATAACGCAAGCTGCTACTTTTTATTGTCCTTTAAAATGATGGCAGTTGAAAAGGGTGGGTTTTTTTTTTTTAGCTGGAAATTGAACGCTGAGCCTTTACTGTTAAGACATATGCACAAATTTACCAATCCTACAGCACAATTGAAGGGACTGTTCATGACTGTGAGTCCCTTGGAGACCTTGGCCTGTATGCAGTTCTGATAGTTACACACTTGGGGCCTCAACATTATTACAGAAACACAAGCTCTACCCAGTCAGCTCGCGGAAGCCTGTCGTGCTCAGTGAATCAATTCCACTGAAATGTGAATAATTCTGCGGGTGTGATAGCGAGCATACAGCCAGACAAATCATACACTCCTGCCCCTAATATGCTACAGAACCATGCATAATGGACGGGGGAGAGAAAGAGATGGATTTGGGAGTGATCTCAGTCCTTCCACGTCCACCCTACCAGAGAGTGTGTTCCAGTGTCGGCGGGCTGCAGCAGGATTTTGCATGCTGCCAATGTCGCGTCTGCAGGAAACTGTCCCTCTTTGTTTTTGTCTATTTCTCACTCGCTCCCTTACTTGTTTCCCCTCCAACAGTCATTACAATTCCTGTAATACAGTTCTTCTAATATAATTATCCTCTCTATCTCTCTCTCTCTCTCTCTCTCTCTCCACGTCTCTGTCTCTCTATCTCTGTCTGTCTGTCTCTATTTATCTATTTATTTCATTTGCTGGCAGGCTCACTCTTCATTAATCTAATGCAGTTTCATTCAACTCCCCGCTTCAGCAGTCCTGTAGTGTAAAACTGCCGGGGTCTTTTCAGAAAGCCAAACTGTCACTGAGGCGACTATCTTAACATGACTTGTTTTCATCTTCATGGTCGTTAGACAGCTAACACTAACATGTCCTGAAGTCTCTTGCGGGAGATTCACTTTTGTCCACACTTGCAGAATTAAGGCTTTCACAGAGGTTTAACCAGTGGTACGTAATGTTCCCACAAGGTGGCTTAGGATGGCTGAGTAGAGCTTTTGAAAGTGCAGACAAATCGAAATAGCTGAACTCTGAGCACGAGAGCCATTAGCCATTCATATAGCTCCTCCCGTTTGTCTAATCCATGTGATGAGGTGAATAAATATACAAGTTCCTATTATTGATTACCACATCTTACCCAGCTCTGATGGTTTTTATGTTCTGTTTGACTTTGTGGGACGTCCTTGATGTGAAAATAAGCAGAGGAATCGTTACAGTCTCCTGATTAGACTTTAGTCAAAGCTATCTGGTCTTCTTAAGCGTGCTTGTCTGCATGTGCGCATGTATGAAGACTGTATGTGCATGTTGAACATCGCCGTGGGTTATTAGTAACCAGATCCAGTGTGCTGACACACGTGGCTGCCCTCTGCACTCCAGTACAAATTGTAAAATGCAGCTCTCTAAATCATGACAGTGGCCTTTAATTTATTGCTGTGTGAGCACTCAGTGATGCACTGTTTGAACTGATGAGACGGAAACACACAGGGGCTGTTTTATAGCCTCGTACTTCATTTAATGCATCAAAATCTGCCCTTCTTGTTCAATGCAGCCGAACTGTAAATTAATATTGCCAATATTTTAATGTGATATGCAAATTGAAAAAATGGACTTTACTTTTTCTACATGATCACTCTGTTGCAACTTCATGTGTTAACAAGATTCATTGGCTTGCTTTGGAGTAGGAGGTACATATTTTTATATATGTCTTACTGCATATATGATGATAACAACATATTTTTTAAATTAATTCTTTACCTGGTTATTTTCTTGCTATTGTCTGTATTTTTTCCCTGTTTTCGCACCATGCACAGAGACCCTGATGATGGAGGTGAGGGATTTTTGGTGCCTGTAGTTGTGATCTCTCCAGGGGTCAAGCAGTATGCTCTTCATTATCCATCTCCATTTTTTGGATGGTTTTCTAGCCCAGACTTCTATTAGTTTTTGTTAATGGTTTATTGGTTGTGTGAATATATGCTGCTTAAGTGGGTCTCTGTGTGCTTTATTCTAACTTTACCAGTTATGGCCAAATTTGTAAAAACTGGACAAAAAAAAATATATTCAAAAGTTGTCTTTCCAACATGAAGAGCTAAAACAATGAATCAATTATTTGATCTTATTAGTTGTTATAAGTAATTCTTTGAACAACAATGCCAGAAACTCGCTGGTATCAGCTTCTCAAAAGGAAATATTTGCTGGTTCTCTGAGCCTTCTTTTATAGTTTTATGTCTTTGGGTTTTGGACAATTGCTTTTACAAAACAAGTAATCTGATTATGTCGACTTGGGCCTTAGGAAGATATGTTGGGCATTTTTTACTGTTTTCTGAAATTTAATATTATAATAAAAATTTAAAGACAAAGAACTTAACTGCTAGAGTTTATGTTGGCCCGGTGTTGTAAGTGGGTTGTTGTTTTTCAGTATATAAAAATGTTACCTTTATTTATGTTACAGTTGTTTAGCAAACTGTGTGTAATATACCCTGGAGTGCGTGTCCACTCTGACGGAAAAAGCTTTTTCTGAGCCTCTCTGTGCTGGACTGTCTACATCAAACGAATATTTCATTGTACAGGTTGCACAAAAGTGAGAGAAGATGTACATTTCTGAATCAAAACAGAAGAAATGCACTGTCCTCCGGCAAAGCAAGAGTGTAACTTCTTCACATCACAGCTCCTCTATACAGCTGATACTATTCAGTTCCTGCATGGAGAGTGGGCAGAACAATGAAACCACAGATGGAGAATAGTACAAGCGTAGGAGAGAAGCTCCCACAATAAGCGCTGCTATGCGCATGTACTCGCCATGGAGTAAGAACGAGATTCCTTTTCTGTGCCAAATTCAATAAATGTACATTGGCCGCTGATATAGGCAGAGTAATAAGTTTATCATCATATTGATGGAAAGCAAAAGGTCAAATGGCTCCATTAAAGCGGGCGCCGGAGAGGACGTTCAACAGATATTTTGCTCTGTAGCTAAAGTGGCTCTGCGTTCTTGCTTCTCTCTCTCTCAGCTGACGTATCTGCCTCCACCGTGGGGGGACTGCAAGGCCACGCCGATGGACTCAGACTTCTTCAGCACTTACAGCATCACAGCCTGCCGGATTGACTGTGAGACACGGTACCTGGTGGAGAACTGCAACTGCAGGATGGTTCACATGCCTGGTAGGAACCACAAGGGCATCTCAGTGTTGGAAACACTGCGTATCTGCATGAACTAATGATGATGTAGATGTTATGGTGCCTGTCGTTGCGGTTTGAAGTGCTTTCATTTAAAATCATGGCGACAATAACAGTCCTTAAGGAACTTTTTGCCAGAGACTGCAGAAAATCAGACACTTTCACACTCCAGTGAATTGGAAAACTCCACTATTTTCACTTTGTGTTTGTGCTGTGATTACTGCTGGTGTTTTCTGTCTACCTCCTACATTTAATCACTGTGTGGCATCAAATTGAAACAGAGTTTGGCACAGAGGAAACATTTGGATTTGGCCTCCGTTAACCCGCGCTCACCTGTCCAATGATTGTTAATGTCTCTCACTTCAGTCGGGGTCACTTTCAGCTCTGTGTTTGCATATTAATAGCCTGACAATCTGTCTCTGTGTGATAATCAGGATTAGCTGCTATCTTATAGTGATTGTGCAGTTGATTAATGTGAGTCTATAGAGAACCCTCCCGCTAAAATACTCTGCCCAGTGAATTGGGCTCTGCTCCTATTCATCTCCCCTATCTCCCTGCCATTAGAGTGATTTCACAAGTATGAACTAAAATGCAGTGATTCATTGCATCTGGGGAATAATCCTCTCTACATCTAGGACGTGTGTTTTTCCTGTGTTGTCCTAAGAGAGGGGGAGAGGGAGAGAGGGAGAGAGGGATGGATACAAGGGTGACTGAACTGAAAGTGGTAATGAGAGGCAGCGAAAGTACAAAAGTTAATTAAACCAATCACGAGATGGAATCTAATTTGTAACAAATATCCAGTCGCGATAAGGACCGTAATGACAGTCTAAGACAAAATTAATTATAAGTGCAGATCTGGTGATCTTTTGTGCTTCTCTGAAATCTTCTTCCGTCCTCGCTGGTTGTTTTTGTTCAGGCTGAGAACATTGTGTATCTTCTGCCTGTCCTTAGGAGATGCCCCATACTGCACCCCGGAGCAGTACAAGGAGTGTGCAGATCCTGCCTTGGGTAAGGAGATAACCCAGCATGCTGCGTGTGTGTGCATGTGTGTGTGTCTACACTGCCCAATGTGTATGTCCCACTGTTCAGAGCCCCTGATCCAAGCTGATAACGGATAATAGTCTTCAGCCTTCAGCCTGATGATAGCCGTTCTCAAATAGTAAACCTCAGACTGAGGCTCTACTTTTCACACTCCCCTGTCTCTCCATCAACTGATACCTTTCAGGCCTTTCATGTCTGTTGCTTGTTTTCTTATTAACTTGCAATCGCTCGCTCTTTCATGACATCGACTCACGTGTCAGCCTGCGGCTGTTGCTGTCTCTCTGGCTCTGTCAATGTGTGTCTTATATCTTTTGTATTTCTTTGAAGGGTCTCTGGGGTGTCTCCTCACGGCGTCTTTCCGCAACTTTTCTTTGACGCCTTTCACTCTGCTTGGCATTTCGTTTGTCATCCTCGGGTGACGATACATCTATCCATCCCCGAGTCTTCTCTCTTTCAATCTCTCCATCTTCCTTCTCTCTCCCTGTCTGTGTGCTTTATTTTCCAGACTTTCTTGTCGAGAGAGACAATGACTATTGTGTGTGTGAGACGCCATGCAACTTGACACGGTACGGTAAAGAGATGTCCTTTGTCAAGATACCCAGCAAAGCGTCAGCCAAGTACCTTGCCAAGAAATTCAACAAGACAGAGCAGTACATAGCGTAAGTCACATTTTTATGTCTTATTTATCCAATGAAGAGCTTGAATTTTGCAGCACTGCTTCACTTTTTTTCCCAGTTTTACATATTATCAGCTTGGTGCTACTCAGCGTAACCAGTCTTGTATTACTGGCTGCTAAGCTGCCACACATGACACAGTATAAAAATACTCTGCTTATATATATATGAATAATAATTTGCGCCTTGTTAAATATTCCTAAAAGCACTATTGAAAAATCCAGAATCTATGATTATGCAAATATTTTTTGTCACTGAAAAGTCCTTTCTCAGTGTTTGTCTCCTTGAGGTTTCAAGTTTCCACATCGCTGTTGTGTAAGTTGCATATTAGACTTCGACTGGCTTCCAAACTGGTCGTGATGTTACAAAGTCATAGCCGCAGGTCCACGTCTTAAACTCAGATTTGAGGTGATGAAAACGGCCTGTTAGTGTCAAATTCTGCACACACACATTAGTCTGCACCATGAAGCTCAAACACCCAAGTATCAATAAACAGAACACATTTCTGAGTGGATGGTGAAGTGTTGCCTTTTCTAGTGCAGAGGGGTAATGCGGGACTTTAATTATGTTAATTATTGTTAATCAAATTTCAGTGGAATCATATTGTGATAATATTGTACTATCATGTTATGGCTTTACTAGATGAATGAATTTATTAGATTAAATGCATGATACTGGGACACTGTGTTCAGTCTATTTTGTATCAATTTGATCATTTTACGTGTTGTTTTCCATGCATTTGCCATAATGTGATTTAAACAAATCACAAGAGATTTAAGAAAATGTACTTTTCTCTGGCTTTTCATTGTTGGGGAATAATTATTTTTTTAAAAACAGGTTGTTCTTAATATGTAACTTGTTAAGGCTCCGTCATATTATGGGTTAATGCTGCACACTTGCTGCCAGACAGTGCTGACAAATCTCAAATGTAGCCTGAGGAACCTGGTGTTTACTGTTGTTTTAAGGGCGTCAAACCACATCTTTGTCAGTCACCAGTTAGTTAGATTCCCCACACATTTTCTATATAACAGAATTTAAGTGTTTTTAGGTTGATTTCCTTTAAAATAACTTGCTTAATGGTTGCACAGTAACTGCTGTAACCAGTTCACCTGTTCTTTTTTTTTATTGAGGTGGGGTAATAAAGTAAGGAGCTTCCAGTCAGAGCTTAACGTGATTAATCAGCCAAATATTAAGTGTTTCTTTGAGGAAAAAATCAGAAGTAGTTTAAGGAAACGAGAGGGTGGAAGAATTGTTGAATCTTTTATCTGTCATTCCCATCGGAGCTCTTGAGGACAAGATAATTACACCATATGTAGTCATGGTGGTGCAAAAACCTTTCACTTCTCCCTTCAGAATATTTTTCTAATTCCCTGTGGATAGATGATGAGTCCATCCAGCTCATTTTTTGACTGGCCATATTTCCATGCAGTGTCAGTCTGATGAACATTAGCAGGGAGTATCTGGGCTGAACAGGGTTTACTGGCGTGAAGCTGAAGTCTGTCACAGTGGACTGTCTGTCTGTCCGTCTGCCTGTCTACCGGGAACCATAAACACAGCCAGAGAGAAAGAGGCACAAAGGCATACAGCTTCATCTGCTCTTTGACAGCAGTTCTGATCAGACATATTGGTTATGCACAAAGCAATGAGAACAACAAACAGCGAGGACGCATACTTCAAGCTGCAGGCTGACACCTCACAACAGGTGGGCCCACAAATCAGGAGAAAAGACTCAGGAATGTCAGTAATAACAAGATGAAAAACACCTAGATCAGTGATTCCCTACCAGGGTACTAGTACCTAGAGGGTAACTACTTCTGCAGCTGCCAGGGGGTACGTGGAAAGACTGTAGAGAAGCTCAGCTCATTTAAAAAATATATCCACGCATTGAGTTAGCTTGTAACACCTGAACACTATGTGCTGCAATTTTGTATGCATGAAAACTAGTTAGCAAACAGAGAGAGGTATACAGAGAGAAGTATAACAGTTGGCTCAAAGTAATGGACACACAGTAGAAATGTATAGCTAAAAGAAATGGATAACCACTTCAAATGCCTGAAATGTATGCATAAAGAGTTGAAATAGTTAGTTAATGTTAAAAGTAGTAATAATAATTAGAAAAGGTTACAGTCCTTTACAGAAAATATCAGATAAAACCAAAAACATTACAACATAGAAACACTGTGAGAAATGTAAAATAACAATGTATTGGATAAACAATTGAAAATGAAAATGAAAATAGCTAAAAGTTAGCTAAATTGTTTACTTCATCAAGAGGATAGACAGTTGAAATGGATAAAAATGATGTATGAATAAATGGTTGAAGCATCAGCTTCCAGAAGTAGAAGTCTACGATTGCAAACATGATCAAAACAACTAATTATCCACTGTTATATAATTAATAGTGTTAAATTACATCCAGTGTTACTTTAACACAAACGGGCACATTTATGATACACAGGTGTAATTAGCATTTATGAGGACTGAATGCCATTTAGGTGAGCCAGGTCCAGGGTCCTGGTATTGTACATGCTGGCTCAATGGAAAGGTTTCCTGGGACACTCGCTGGAGCAGAGCCATCACTAAAGCTGGTTGTTCCACATGTGCTTTTCCTCTTATGATATGTCAACATGTCCGTAAAGGGCTACTCGAGCTCATCTGACAGGTCTGTGGCTGTGCGTGTGATAAAAAAGATTATGAACAAAAAATACTGAACCACGCGAGGAGTTCAGTGCATGATGATTGCTTTTCATGGTGTTTACTAGGAATGTTTGATGTGCTTTTAATACAGTTAGCGCAGTCAAACTGCAGGAGCTGCAAGTATATCCCCCACACTTAACATGAAACGAGCAGATGCTGTGTGTTCATTTTGTATCAGTGCATCTCCATCTACGTTACCAATTTGAATTAAGTCGTTTAAACTGAGCCCTCGGCTTTACCAGAGTCTCTTTTAATACTGTGAGATCATCGTTGTCGTGACTTAAAATGAAGTAATAAAATAGTGCGCCGAGTACACAAAAAGACAGCGCAAAGTCAAATTACGGTTTTGATCTCAACTCTAATGGGATGTGAAGTCTGATTCGGCCCACAGAGAGGATATTCAGGAATCAAAGTAATAGTCTGCCTTGCCTTCAGCCTTTTTCTCTCTGCTTAAGTCACGAGTTTTAGACATTACCACAGTATGAAATCATATAATCATGAAAGCTGTAATCATTTCCCTTGTTTTCCTCAATGACCAGACCCACCTAAGGGAAATTAGTCGGTGGCGGCAGGTTATTTGCTCAACTTGACGCGTCTGCTCTGTTATCTGCAGGAAGTGGCAGGCTCACCAGTCACTCACCGCCTGAGGACACTCTGATAGAAAGCTGTGCAAGATATAAAGACAGAAGACATCTGAATATGTGGCCATAAGACTGTATGCTTTTCCTCTCTGTTTACAGTGATAACATTCTGGTTCTGGATATCTACTTTGAAGCGCTGAACTATGAAACCATTGAGCAAAAGAAAGCCTACGAATTGGCAGGCCTTCTGGGTAAGGAAATGGCTGTCAAGTGTTTTCATGGGAGTAGAAAATATGCAAGATGTAACATGACAGATGCTTTGTATCCAAAGTGACAGTAATGCAAGTGCTTGCATTTTCAAAAGTCTTCAGGTCCCAGAAGACAAAAAACAAATTGCCCCTTTAATCTATTGTGGCTTTTCAACTACATTTTTGCAAACATCTGCTTTTTTTTGTTACATTTCTCACCTTCAGACCTTAATAAATACAAAAGAGAGGTTTCAAAGCTGACCTCACAGTACAGCGATGCCTTCGGCCTGTGTCTTGTATTAACTTAGAATTTGTGGTTTCTCATTTATCTTTCCAGGTGATATTGGGGGTCAGATGGGTCTCTTCATCGGAGCCAGCATCCTTACTATTCTCGAACTGTTTGACTATCTATATGAGGTAAAATAGTTCTCCTCTCAGTGGGAGCCTCTCGCTTAGACACAACATCCAGTGCAATGTCTTGTTTATGGATATTCAAACTGCTCCAATATTATGGAATTAACGCTACTTGCTCACAAAATGGAGTTTCTCACACAATGTTACCATCCGCACAAGGACGTGTTCTAGTGAGTGTGACGAACGCTCTGTCCCTCACAACCCCGCAGCCCATCTCTGTGCGACACACACGCACACACATATCTCAGCCACAGCGACGCTGAATACATTAACATTTTGGATGTATTATATTTTAGATTAGTCAGGATGTCTCTGTCTGTTCTCATTAGAATAACTCTGTGTTGCATGCTTCCTCTGTGCCTTCGCTACTGCCAGCAATGCAGAAAGACGTTTCATGTGTCTGTTAGTCCTTGATTTTAGATGTGTGTGTGCATGTGTGCTTGTTTGTGTGCGTGCGTGAGAGAGAGAGAGAGAGAGAGAGAGAGACATAGAGCAAAAAGCAACACCTGTTCATGTGTAGGATCAATGGACATATTTTTAGATGCATAAAATCAGTCTAATTGGAATTTGCTTTTGAGGTTGCCCGATCTTTCATAGTTTTCTGTTGCTCTCGACAAGAAAAAAAGAAGAATCTGAATATTGTGTTTGGATCGCACAAGGTCAGCAGTGTGTGTCCTCGCCTATTTTCAGGTGATCAAGTACAAGCTGTGCCGATGCGCGAAGAAGAAACACAAAGGCCGCAACAACAATGACCGGGGAGCTGTGCTGAGCCTGGATGATGTGAAACGCCATGTCAGTAGGCTGCTGCTAAGTACTTTCACTGTGTCAGGCTACATTGCTTTGACAGGGGCACACTCTCTTCCTTGTCTTCACTGTCTCGACTGCAGCCGGGGAGAAGGAGGACGAGACGGTGGTGGTTGGGAAGAGTAAGCATAAGAGAGGGAAGAGATAGAGACGGAGGAGGCCAGGAAGGGGAAGACTTGAGATATGCGAAAGGGAGCGAAAAAAAAAGATTGGGATGAGAAGAAGAGAAAATTGAGAGAGAGAGAGAGAGAGAGAGAAGCTGGAGAGCAGAAAGTGGCTTGAATTTAATCAAAGCTGGGGGACAGGACCAGCAGGGACAGGCTGGAATTAGAGCTCTGGAAGGTGTGACAGCTCACTTATTTCCAAGTGTAAATGAAGTCAGCTCACTTTAATTGTAAGCCTGAGCCCGGGCAGAGAAAAAGGCAAAGATCCTCCTCCTCTACTGACTTATTTGGTAGTCTACTGTCTCCTTCCACCTTCATTATTCTCATCTCGTGAGGTGCTTTTTTGAGTGATTCTTAGGAATCTATTTCCTTTCGCCTTCTGGCCCAGCTTGTTGCTCATGTCATGTTTGTGACTTCAAGGATTCCTCGAATGCATTTTATTTTCTCTTTTATTTTGGGTGTGATGATTCCCCCTCTGCGCATTTGCCTTCAATCTATCTCAGTGTTTCCTCTCCTGGTGATCATTTCTCTCCTCTGTCTGTATACTCCTCTCTACTTTATCTTAACAGCCTTTTTACAGTCTGTCTCTCTCTCTCTCTCTCTCTCTCTCACCTCATTTCTCTCTCAGGCTCCTTGCGAGAACCTGCGTACACCATCAACATATCCTGGCAACATGCTACCTCATCACCCAGGCCAGGGCAACTTTGAAGACTTCACTTGTTGAGCAGACCGGGGTGAAGAATCAAAGTGCGTGTTATGCAACCAAAGCCAACCATACAACAAGAACTATCCAACACGGGGAGTGTGAGGAACTGATACAAAGTCTAACAGAGGCACTTTTTACATAGAAACGGAGCAAAGCAGACAAATCAAATACGACAAATACGGCGAAAGAACTTTCACCAGAGGCAAAGTGGAGAGGATATCCCAAAAATAAAAATATCTCTTAATTTTTCTGAGAATATTTCACGCAGCACTCTAAACTCTTCTTTCTGTCTCTGTGTTTCCCTCTGGAATAATACTGCCGCAAAGGATGCTCATGGAGAAACCTTGCCAACACGGACCTCTGTTTCAAAAGACTAAAAAAAGTGTATTAAAAAAAAAACAAGGGAAAATGTACAGTTATCTCACCATAGACAGCAGATCAGAAAAAGAGCCCCCATGCCTTTATATAACACAGCAACACACGATGGTTTCACACAACGCCGGCCTGCTAGTGGGACAAATATTCATACTTGCTTACTCCACTGTACATGTAGCAACATCTGTAACTGTTGCAGCGCTCCATGAAACAACAGCTGGACTCTGTGTCGTTCGTAAGAGAATGTATCAATGTTCGCAATGAGTGTAGTCGGGTGTGCTGGGAAGAAGGTCGGGGCGTCGTGGCGGCAGTGGTAGTGGTAGAGGTGCATCATCTACCGTTTGAAATGTACTGGTGATGATTTCAGGTCTCATCATGTAAATGCATGCTTGTATTTGTCCAGTGCATGTTCCTCATTTCATTTATAATTTAGTTTTTTCATAAATACACACACATATATATATATCTATATATATATAAATATTATAATTACCAAGTTTGCCTCAATGATATACAGGAAAAGGAAAATACATCCCATATATTTCTGTGGACGTGAGTATCTGTGTGTGTGTGTGTGTGTGTGTGTTTGCGTGCGCACTCACTTGTATTGATGGGTGCCAAACATCAGTGCCCAAGCAGGTCCAGCGCGTGTTTGTTGATTGTGCAAATGAATGAGCTGCACCTAATTTAATTTCTCATCCGTTCATTTGATCGTTTTCCGGCGTGCCCGATGAGTGGAGGAGTTTTCATTCAACTTCATTTTCTCTTATCTCGACTCCGGGATGAGCTGAGGTGAATTCTGATTGGTGAAATCCTTGGAGTTTTGTGGGGCTGGTAAAAAAAAATTTCTGTATCTGTGTTCTAGTTGCAAAAGTCTTTATCAAAGCACAATATTGCCAGTATGTAGAGGTGATGTAAAAGACAACGTACTATTCTTCTTGATATATTGTCATATAATTAATATCGTGTTGATCCGACTGTTTTTTTGGTTGTTTTTTTCTTTCATATAAAACATACTGGATATTGCCTGATAATCCTGTCTCCATCTTCCAGGTAATAGGCTGGTCTATTTAGTTATCAAAGCATAAATAAAATGTAAATATCATTTTGGAAATTGTTATTCTTCTGAAGTTTTATTCTTATCAGTGAATTTCCTCGCCGAAGCCTTTATTTGTTTGTTTGGTAATAGGTAAACAGAGGCAAAGCAATGTATTTTTCAACACCAGATACTGTGCAAATGTTCATTTTTAATCACAAGTAGCTCTCAGAAAATCTGTTTAAGCATTCTGCCCTTCAATGAAGGCATTTTGCTATCTCTATTTTCACTAATCAACATGTTATCTCTTGTTCTGCTTCATACGACATTTTCTTGGAATTAAATCAGCATTAAGCGAAAGGTTTTGGGGCAGGAGCCTGGCATTAAAATAGATATTACTTATCTTCTTCAACCCTTCATTTGGGCTGCAAGCCACAACATTGGTGTTTGGGAGCTCCACACTCTTAAAATGTAATTACAGTTTCAGCTGTTGTATGACAAAAGGATGGATGAGAAATATCCTGCAAAGCCAATACAAGTTTATCTAGATTGTCAGTCAGCAGCTGCACATTATGGACGGCTTCTCTCGTATTCCACTGTACATCTGGTGCTGCCAACTGCTTCACTCATATTAGAAAAGCAGCTTGGTGATGCATGACTCTGAATATTAGAGCCCAGTTATCCGCCCTGAAACATGGTCTGCCTCGAAATCATGTTTGTTGCTCAGTCGGCTGCACATCAGTCCACGGCTACCAGACACTGAGGGTTACTCTAGGACGAGAAGTTTACTTTTGCCTTATCATTTTTTCATGGTTTCTCAAAGTGGGAAACCAAACATCAACATTGTTCATCAAATGTGAGCGTGCATTCATGTTTTATTATTCAGAGGAGAAACCTCAGCTGGTAGCCGCGCATTAATATAAGTGTTAAATTTCCTGGGCACCAGCTCCAGCATCTAATGAAGATTTTTCCTGTTTTGAATGTCTGAAACATGATTTTGCTCCCTAATGGTTTTATTATTTTCTGTTGTACCTGCCAAGAAGACAAATTAATCAAGAAATAAAAGATGATGCTGTTTATTTCCCGCTTGCATTCGTGTCTTTGTCTGAGCGACAGTCTGCGGCTCAGAAGATTGCAGGGGAGGGTCAGAGTACAGGAGAGCTGCCTCCCACTTACAGAGATCCTGCAGAAGGTGTTTGCTGCATCCTGATAAGGCTGCAGGGCAAAGCAGGACCCCACCTGCTTTTCCCCTGCTGCCTTATAAGTGTTGGAGGTGGCAATACCACTGGAAATCTTTCCAAAAATGTTGGATTTGCAAGGGTTTCCTGCAGTCTTCTGATCTTAATTGTTAGTTTCCGCATGTCGTTAGCAGATCCAAAAATTTTGGCAGCACCACTTTTCCTCTCTGAATGAGGTTAAATCATTACGTGCCCTCATTCAGCTCCCTAGTAAACATCTCAGAGATGACTGCACCCTGCTCGCTTTCACCTTGCTGGTTGACACACAGCCAATGTGCGGACAGCACAAGAGAGACGCTCCCGTAATGAAATCCATCCCAAACTGCCTGCCCTTCTTAAATGGCTCTAACACCCTCCGCTAATCACCTCAGACGGCTGGATGTGATTTACAGGGGGCTGTTTTCATGCAGTGAACTTATAATGTTTGTTATATTTTAATGAGTCTTGTTGTGCGCATGTTTGCTCTCGCATCCATCAGTTTAATCATGCCTTCTGCTGTCACTGAACATGCACTCACACTCAAGATCTTAGGAGGTAATTTCCTGCTAATCCTATTATCACACCTTGTTATCTACACCAACAAGGAGATTATGCTCTTGTTTTACAATTTCTTAATGTGCTGCACAGTGTTGCCTGATTTTCAGTAACTAGACGAGCACACACTAAAAATCACTGGTCCAGTTTTGTGTCATTATACTGCAGCTCTGAGGCAATACTGGGTCAGCCAGTTTACCCAGTACCAAAGGGCTGTTGTGACCCAGCGTTGGTCTTATCTTTTATTTTACTGTTGCTGGTATTTTAGAATGAACAGAAAATATGACCATTTTGACCCACCGTTAGACAAAGCAAGCTCAATATTTACCTTCACACTGTCGGCGTTCAAAAGTGCAAACACGTATCATTAATAACCACCGACAAGATGAGAATAACACAATGTGCAGACACTGGATAGACATTTACTCAGTACTGTACAATTTTGAGGAACTTGGGTGCTTCCATTTTATGCTACTTTATACTTCTGCTCCACTACATTTGAGACGTGAAAACCGAGACTCTGCTTCATGTATATGCCTGCTTTAGTTATTTTGCTCCTTTAGATTATTATGACCAAGTATAATCGACAAATAGATTAGGATGTATCATCATAGATTAAGCTACATGGCAGTATATAAAATAGTTAAATTACTTCAAATTTTACCAACTGCAACATTAACAGGATGTCGCTTACACATTCATTTACCAGTGATTACAAACCAGTAATATAATAAGCACATACAGTATTATTCCAACCTGGGCTACTCTGCATGAGGACTTTTACTTTTGGTACTTTAAGTATATTTTTATACTAATACTCATGTACATTTTGTATTTTGACTTGTAACATACTATTTCCTCACTTTTACTGCATTACATTAGTAAAATTTCTGAATATTTGTTCCACAACTTAAGTTTTTTTTTTAAATAATGCTAACACTGGATCAAAACAACCCATTTTCTCCCCATGGTTAACGGGTAAAGTTAACCTATACATTGACCCTATGGCCAACTATGGCCAGTTTTGACCCAATGATCTTTAGCGTGTGTTAGACATATTGTACATTAAATGCATCATATTGCTGGATCTGTAATCATTTCTTAAAGCAGACTCTCCGGCTCGCTTTCACTCTCACTCCTGCCAGCATGTCAGATGAGTCACGTTTCTGGTATAAATTTATCCTGTCAGATCTCACAGTGCAATTAGGATGCTCAGACGTTTGTCATAGATAAAGCTGCGGCCAGCTCCTCTGGGCTCCACTTAACATTCTGCTCGTTAAGAGGATTAATAATTACAGCGCAGTCAAGTTTCTCAGCGCTGAAAGACGCTGTATTCGATTCGATGGTTGTTCTTTGTGTAAAGTATGAACCCTTGTTAATTTGTTTAATATACAGGCTGTCAGGAGGCCTGTACAAAGTAGACATGATCAGCCATCTCACACACACAGGATGTAAAATCCTCTCTGGGGATCTGAAGCACAATGCAGGAGATCTGATTCTCTCTTGTCCCTGGAATGAGGATTTTTCTACTAATTCCAAAAAAACATAATGCATCCCCCCCTCCTCCCTCGTATACACTCACACAAGCACACTCAGATCAAACACAAACAGGGCTATGCAACCAGATGGGTTGCCATGTTTTGTACTGTTGTAGCTCCAGACTAATTGGGGGGAAGTGAAATGACATCAAAGTTTGGAAACAAGAAAGTGTTTGATTCTGTGGCTGACTTACAGGACCCCAGTCGCTCCACTCTTAGCTTGTTGTTTACTTGTTAATGCATAAACCACTTCAGAGGACCAACTTCCTCCCTCGGTGTCTCTCTCCATAAACATAATATTGATGATGTGCATTCAAAGACTGCCGTGTAAAACTGTTTTACTTCAGGCTGGAGGTGCAGCGGTTGTGATTTACATCAGCTAATAATCCTGAAAGGAGCTGATGTACTAATGTATGATCCCCAACTGTGATGGGAAAAAAAAAAAAGTTTTGATTTTAACTCCCCAGAATATATAATGTCTGTGATTTTTGTGATGACTCAGGCTGCGTGTTGATACAAGTGACTTGACATTCAAGTTATGAAACCAAAAATAAAATAAACACTCCACATGTTCAGAGTGTTCCTCCTCCTCATCAGGCATTTCGGTTGTGTTTGCTCAGTACCTCTCAGCAATAAATAAAAGACACTTACTGTCATGTTTTTTCCTTTTTTGTCATTAAGTTCTGTGTCCATTAAATGTTAAGATGTCACATGTTAGAATTAACTTTCAAAACCATTTTTCTTTCAGTGTATTCCCCCTTATATCCCCTGTGAGGTGAACATTTCTTCTACTGGTGTCTGTGAGAGCCTCAGAAGCTGTTTGGTTTGGTTGTAATTCAGTTTTTGCTGGGTTCAGCAGACAGGTGTGCTCGGTGACATTACAAACAGAGGAAGGTTAACCTCTTGGTGCTCCTCTGACAAACCCAGACAGGCCTGTCTGGGTCGGCTTTGCTTTACATCAACAGATCAAGCGGGCACTGAGCAGACTGATTTATTTAAGTCATATTTCAAGGGAATAGAAAAATATTCTGTAAAGTCATACTGCATGCTGTGGAAGCAAACTTATCAACTAACTTTCCCACTGTCATTCTTATATGTATAACATCATTTGACACCAGAGTTGGGTCTCAAACAAAGTTAGGATAACAAAATAAAGGTATGAAAAAAGTGTAAGCTGCATCTGAATGTTCAAATAAAGTGCATGTAACAGAGCGCTGTACATACTGTATACATATAAACATAATCATGCATGTTTATAAAGTAGCAATGGGATGAATATGTTTTAATCCTTATTAATTTGTTTGATTACTAATTTTGATGTTTTTTTATTGTAATCCGGTGGATATAATTCATTCTGATGTGCTGTGCTTTCTGTGCAGTAGCTTACTGTATTTCAGAATAGCGTTGCTGTGGCTTGTTTGGGGTTTTTACACTGTTTTAACTGGATTCCTTTATGTTTTCTACTAGTTTCTACTAGGAGACGTGCCTACCCACCGCCCAGCCCCCACAGGTTTGCTGTAGTACCACCGACATGCCGCAGGGGTCGCTGGGGGACCGCCACCACCGCCAAACCTCTGTTCCCGCTCTCGCGGTAGCTCCGTGCCTCCACCGGCGGCGACACTCAGAGAGGAGATGGCGGCCAGAGGGGGGTTTCAGTCGGCACCGACGGGAGGTGGTGGTGGAGCAATGGGACCTGGACCACCGGTACCGGGCGCAGGACCAGGCATGGGGCCCGGGACTCCTTCTGGGAGGATGGGGCCGTCGTCGGCCGCGCAGAACCACATGTACCGCTCCCCGATGCCCGGGCCTGGATACCCGGTGAGATATCGCTCCATCTTTGAGCTGACGCGTTAGCCAGTCCGCTAGAACAAAGCCTCTCACCGCTGCTTTGTCACTGCTAGCGGCTAACCGTAGCAGCCGTCCCCGGTGCGGGCCGCGGCCCACAGCGGCCAGCAGCCCCGCCGGACTGTGCTCCCCCGGTAGAGGCGTTTTATCCGGACACTTTGAGCGACCGTGAAAGTTTGTTTGTTGTTTGAATCGTTGACCCTCCCGCCCGCTAACAGTGAGGTTAGCTACTTAGTCACGGTGGCCAATTAGCTTAGCCTGCTAGCGCTGCTAGCTGCTCACTCTGCTTCGCTCAGTTTGCTAAAATAACATGAAGTTTGTTTGAGTAGTTTCTAAACACCGCGATGAAGGAAGCCTTCAGTGTTTGTCTCGTACTTCAGAAAGTTAAAGCTGTAGCGTTTGATTCATTGATTTGCTGAAGAGGCACCATGCCCTGTCCACTTCTGAATGAATAGCCTGCATTAAGCTGCAGCTTGTGTCCCTGCAAATTATCACAAGTAAAAACGACGGTTTTCAGCTGAGGCTCAAACTGGTACCAGACTGAACTGTCTCTCTCTGTGTGTGAAGATAGTTCATGCTGTTTGTTTTCCACTCAGCTGTGGGCAACACCAGTGCCCGCATTTGGTAAACTCACTATCGCCTGGCTTGTAAAGGTATCATACAATAAAATGGGTGGACTGAGATGGTTACAAGACAGAAAATTCATTCTGAACTTTTAAAGCTTTCACTGTGGACACGTGCTGTAACTTTTAAGCTGCCACGAGTCTGAGTACATTTTGTTAAAATGCTTCCAGTTACATGCATCAATCCAAATGTATTGTGTTTTGTATCAGGGACTTGAACGTGGCATATAGTTGTCTTTTATGTCCCTGTTGTAAGTCAGGGTTCATGAGGCAGAAACCTGTTGTTTCCTGTTGATTTAGTATTATTTGCCATCTTCTGCCTCAACTCAAATTCCTGTGAGCTGGAACGAGCTACAAACACAAAACTTGACCAGGTATCTGAACATGATGTGCATTCACTTCCCAAGAAACAACAGCCCAAATGGCCACATGGTGGCGCTGTATTTAAGGCCCAAAAACACTTCTTTGGAAAGGCCAAACCCCTCACACACAGTGACTCTGATTGACTAGAAATTTGACACACGAGTCCGGCACAGTGGGCTCTACAAAAAGCTTCTTGGATCACTAAAGTCTGCCATGTTGGATTTTTGTTAATTGGCATAATGTGAAAGTGACATACCCATATACATCTACCCATATATTTTTATATTTTGACTGGATCAACAGCAGTTCTGGTGTACACCTTTGCAGGACTGAGACACACATTTCTATCATAAATTAACAAGATTGGTCCTAAAACATCATCTTTGCAAAAGGTGGGAGGTGGCAGAAAATAATTCATGAACCACTGGTCCAGTCATCATGAAACTTGGCACATATGTTCAGAACTCATGTGGGAATAGGTCTGCCAAAGCAAAACAAAGCCCGACCCGTATGTGGCATTTGTGGGGCACCACGAACCTAGATTACCTAAACTGGTGTGCACCTTCTGGGTGCCAAAATCTGCAATGGCCAGTTGACTGTTGCGAGTGGGCGTGGCCTATCACATCATTGCTCATAACTCAAAATGTCTTTGAGCAGTCCAGATGAAAGTCACCGGCGACATCCCACACAGCTTGAATGTACCCGGCAAGTTTTGTTCATATCCAATAAACTGCAAACGAATGGCAGAACTTGGAGTGCTAAATTATTTAGACGCTGCAGGCTCTCT
Source organism: Pempheris klunzingeri (assembly GCF_042242105.1). Classification (NCBI taxonomy): domain Eukaryota; kingdom Metazoa; phylum Chordata; class Actinopteri; order Acropomatiformes; family Pempheridae; genus Pempheris; species Pempheris klunzingeri. The sequence continues at coordinate 18,207,507 of NC_092013.1, forward strand.
GATGATGAAACAAGTGTGTGATTGGTGTCACTACTCCTTTAAACCAAATTAAACTAGCTGATGTGACTTTTCTCGTCTTTAAGCTCATAATCAGCCTGATGCCACCAGCGGCCTTTCTGTATTTAGAAAATGAGTCACAGTTATTAACCTACAACAAATATCAACCTTCATTTGTCTTGTCTCAAGCTATTTTAAAAGAGGTTTTCCACATGGACAGACATTTTCACATTGTTAAATAATTTACAAATGTATAACAAATCAGCTCCAGTAACAATCTCTGTTGTCCCCCAGTCTTTGAGACTCAGTTGTTTGGTTAGCAGCGTGTCTGTCATCACAGCTGATTGCACAGCAGAGTGAGTCCTCGTGGAAAATGATTCATTTATATGCAGGGGGAAAAATGCCAAAAATATTAAACAAAAAAACCACTGAGCATTCCCAAAAGTAATCTTGCACAGAGGGGGTTCCCATCCTCACTATCTCAGTCACTGTGGGTAATGATCTGATTGCGTCTCTTCAGACTGGTATTGTGATTGAGGTTCAGTGTTTTTTTCCCCCTTTTGTATTTTTCACTGTACACAAGCAATAAATCGTTCTGTAATTTGAGCAACACAACACTGGATACAGTGCTCTTTCCTGTAGGCCAGGCTTACATCTTATGATGAAACTGATGCATGAATTGACATAACAACATACTGATTTGTAAAGCAATCACAGCAGAATATTGATAACTTAAAGCCACTAATTATCATGACTTAACTTTTTAATGTGAAAAAAAAAAATAGGCCTATATTAATCTGAACATGAATATATGAAAAATAGAAATGATCTCCAGTCAGTTTCAGTAACAGATCACACAAACTAAAGTGCAGAAATATACAAAAGAACAAATGTCCACACACGAGTGGTAGTCTACTTGACATGCAGGTCAAGACAAGTCCAGATAAATAACATCCTGTTCATCTTGGACAATAGTCATCTCTTGCTGTTTGGTTCTGCTGTTTTTTTTAATACAGAATCAAAACATACCCACACATTATACAAGTTATTTTCTTCACCTGCTCTCTCATATGTCACGTGGAGCGTGGTGGCAGCAGCATGTGTGCATGTGAAGTCCACAGGATCGTGTGTTTTCAACACTTGGCATTCATTAAAAAAGCTTGTTTTAATTGCCGCGTTTGCAGTTTGAAAATTGCATTCTATTACAAGGCATGGTTGGCTTGAATTAGATTATTCGTTCAGCCCTAATGTAAACACAATCTGCACGGCATGCCGGCACCTGTGCCCGTGTTATTATTCTGATGGGGAAACCCGCCACTGCTGTTGCTGTGTCTCACCCTGCTCCTGCTCAGCATCCTTCTCCAGCAGCCAATGCTCTGCACCACTTTTCTGCCAGAAGCGGGCATCCATCCTGCACCTGGTCCGACCTGTTTGCTGAACCACCTCACAAAGAGTAGTTTCCTCCCATGGGCTGTGTAGAGCGAGCATTCGGCTCACAGTGGCAGGGAGGGCTAATCACTGGCAGTGTCCACACAGGCTCCTCAGATGTTTACTCGCCCACTTTCAGAGCACTGCTCAGTTTGGCAAAGTTAATAAAAAGGGTTACGCTGCCCTCCCCCACTCCAGCTCTGGAGCTGTCTCAATGTGGATAACTTGAATTCATACAAAATGCCACATGTAAAGGCAAAGTCAAGATACAGGTTGCACTTTAATATCAGGTTTAAATGGGATGTAGATGCCCTTGCTGTGCCAGTCCTTATCATCTTAATAATCAAGGCTGCAGACTTGGTATTGGTAAATTAACACACACGGCCACTGATCCGATTCACTCATGTCGTTGAGAAAATGTTGCCAGCCGCCATTTTCTTGTCATTTCATCTAGCAGATTGTTGCGGTCTTTTATATTTTGATCTTTGTTTTAATGCTTGTTTTTTTTACCAGTTTACTGTTGATTTGGAGCTCAAGCTAATAACAAATTAGCTCTAGATGCTCAATGTTCCTTAGAATGGCACATTTGTTAAATCTATCGAGAAAAATGATCCATCATTTATCACCGGTCCACAGCAGTTACAGTGCCTTGCTGCTTAGTTACTGCCAACCAGAAACATGGTTCAGTGAAAGGATGTTACACATTTTTTTCTCCGACGTCCTTGACTGCTTTCGCTCACACAAACTGCCTTTAACAACACAGTCAGAGGCTTCATACTCTGAATACCACAGAACTCCAGTTGTTGTCAAGTAAACCAAGGTTGTACTGATGTATAGCGTAAAGAGCACTTAATGATCAACACGCAGGAGATTACTGCCCACACTGCGCTGTGTGGAAAAGGCAGAGCACATTCATCCAGGCTTTATTGTTGAAACATCGATGTCCGTCACTCTTTCTCCCTTCCACCCTCCACTGTAGGCTGAGGAGAGAGTGTGCTTTGCTTTCATCTCTCATTTGTCGAACTGACTGCTGGAGAGAACGCTGCAATCAGTGACTTATTTGTTCTTCTCACCTGCACTCATGCAGTCAGGTACACGAAGTCGCTTGTTTGAGTTCTTGGCGCTTGGCTTGGTGAGTTGGAAGTGGAGGTTGTTCTGTATTAACTTGTTTGAAGTTGTCAAAATGCACATTGTTGCTACCTTTTTTTATTAGTGTTGAAGTGGATTTGATGGTAAAAAGCAAGGTTTGCATTGTAGGTACAGGGCTCTTATGTGCTGCTGAGCTATTTTTTCGTGTACTCAACAATGTCTTGATGCAAAACAGTTTTTGATTAGTTTAGAATTAATCATTTACATCTGGAGATCGTATGCCAATGTTTTGCTGCCACATTTTTGTTGACATTTCTGAAACTAATCTGTGTGGTATTTAGTTAATTTTATGTCTTGCAGTAAACATAACCATCGCATGAGACAACATCCGTATAGACTAAAATGAAAGGACAACAGGATGGTAGACTGATCTGCTTTTTCCACAAAAGCTCTTTCTAGACTTTGATCACAGACATCAGCCTTTAATCGCAGGCAGTTGGCTCAGAAAAGAACTGCTGTGTCTGACAGCAGCCCAATCAGGAGGCTTTGCACTTTTAGCATCTTGAGTGTTTTAGATGCATGAATGATGTGTGGCATGGTGTGTAATGTAAATTATGTTTAAGAATGTTTGTGTTTCCCCTATGATTTTTTTATTTATTTATTTATTTTTTGCAGCAGTGGTGCAGAAGAGCATATGTTTTATTTTGTGCCACCTGAAGATATTCAGGGCATCTGCTGACACACCAAAGGCTCAACACACGTTTGTACGCAGTTATAGATGTCGTATTACATGTAATGAAATGCTTCAAGAACATGGCTGCCAAGTTTTACATAGGAGTGACATTTGTTTTTGGTGACAGCCTTTTAAAAAAACTTTCAGCATCCAGCACAGTATGTGAATCCCACTTTACACAGCATGGGAGCATAGAGGATTTGCTTTAACAGAAGTGCATTTTGTCGTACACCAGAAAGACACAGACAGGCAATATGGCCGTAGGTGTGGCATCATCAGTGCACAGCCGGGTGGTACGTTGGTCAGACTGATGATGATTCAACGGTAGGACGACCAGCAGTTCAGCCTTCATTCCCACCAACTGCTCTTCCGATCGGCCAATAACCAATGACAAGCTGCTGATCAGTGGGAATGTCTGCAGGGGTTTGATTTATTTTCGTCGCTTGCCCCTCTCTGGCCACTTAAATTAGACATAACAAGTACGATAAACGCTGTGATTGACACACCAAGTGAATCACTATGTCACACGCATAGTCTTAAAAGGCAGGGAGGGGTCTACTGATCTGTGTGTGTGAAATGACAGTTGCATGTCTTCATTGGGGGGGATTAAAACAAATTGTAATGCAGATTTTATCTGGACAAGCCAACCAGTGTTATGCTGATGCATAACAACTGATGGACCCGAAAAGTAAATAAAAAATACAGACATTATTTTTTAATTAATCTGCTGATTTGCAGCCATAATTGGCCTGTCTGCCCAGTTGAGTGATGATGATGTCCACAGATGTCACTGACGAAGTATTTACTTGCTTTTCCTAAATACTTTGCATCTGTGACTGATGTGTATCTGTTTTCTTTGGCTTTTTACACACTGCGTTTCAACGGGGTGTGCGGTTTCTTTTTTGCAACAGCAGTTAGCATCATTCAGTGAAACATTATTAAGATGCAATGCATTAGTTGCAGCCACAGCACTAGATCTGTTTCTTCAAAAAAGGAAATCCAGGTTTGCTGTGCAAGGGGTGGTACCAGGACTCCTGGGGTTACATTGCCAGCGGTATAAGTGTCCGTGTTTGAGTAGGAAGCCAGGGAGGCGTCGTGTCCTAGTGACTGTCGACATGTTGTACAGGGATGGAATATTCTTTGATCTGCTTTGGCAATGGATTTACATTACAATGTTGTACATTGTTTACATTGATGTGATTTGGTTTACATTGAAAACGGTAAAAAAAAAAAAAGACTAACAGCAAATTCTCAAATTTGAGAGGATGAACCCATCAAACATCTTTACCAATCAGTTGATTATCACAATAGTTGTTGATTAGTTTTCAGTACACCTACTAAAACTGGGTCTGGTTGTAACGCATAACGTCGGTGCACAGACCAGATTCCTGCTGACTGAACAAACCTGGCAATGCAAATGGCCATCAGTTATCTTCAATGCTTCAGACATGCATGATGTAAAGTGACTTGTAGAATAGAAGTCTTAGAAATCTTTCTGTCCAATATATCTGAAGTTTTCAGAAAATGAATTGTCTCCATATGTTCTATGCAGAGACCGGGCATGCCTCCATCCAGCCGAATGACCCCGCAGGGACCAGCCATGGGACCCCCAGGATATGGCAACAGCCCAGTGTCTCGTCCTGTAATGCCTGGTGTGATGGACCCGTCTCGCAAGAGGCCTGCCCCCCAACAGATTCAGCAGGTGCAGCAGCAGAACCGCAACCAGCAGTAAGTCCGCACCCCATGCAGAAGCAGTGCTGCACCTCAAAGAGAACAAGATCAATATGTGGAGCTAAACTTTGATTGTCTTCTTTATTACACACGACAGTTGATGTAACAGAAGCATTTGATTATCAGCCTGTACTTAAATCCAAAGACTGAAAAAGGGACGTGAAGCTTTTTTAATAAAAGATTTTACAGTTAAGAAACGGTAACTTGATAAATGGAAACTGAAAATTGTTTTTATTAAATGTCTTTAAACGTACTTAAGCTTTGATGCAGTGGGACCTATAGGTGGATGAAATTGTGATCACCTCAAACCAGATTTTGTTAAATGTTATTGATTACATCTGAAACAATTACAAAGCAAAACAGCAGAAATCTAATAGGCAACCATCCTGATAGTTTAATCAATTTTTCATTTTAGGTTTCTTATGAGCAAAAATGCGAATCATTCTCTGGCTTCTTACACACTTTTCTCTGTTTTGTGTAATTATACATTGAATATCTTTGGATTTTTGCCCATTGATTTGTCAAAACAAGCTTTTTTAAATACATTATCTTGGACTTTAGAAACTTCTAGCAGGTATTTTGCTGTATTTCTGACAGTTTGTTGACTAAACCATGAATAGATAAATTTAGTGAGATTAATAAGCAGGAGCCCTTTTATTTGCATTTAAATTAGATTTATGTAACGGACTTATCAGATAGTTCGTGCACAAGAGAAACATTTGTCACCTGTGTGATCCCACCAGCCGTTTGGATCAAGGACTGAAATATTGTCAATGCTGTATTGCTTCACTGACTCACACTAACTTATCTTGTTTTAATAATTTGTTTTACAGCACAAAGAAGAAGAAGATGGCTGATAAAATTCTACCTCAGAGGGTGAGCATTAAGCAAACAGCAGTCCATGGACATCCATTAATTCTGGCCATCATTGTGTTGGAGAGATTACATTTGCTTGGTCATTTGAATTTTAATTCAGGTGGCTCCAAACAAAGGGAAGTTGGTCTTTAGAGGGCCCTTTTTTGAAGTACTAGAATTAAGAGTGCACTGACTGAGTGCTTGAGATTACTTACTTGACATTTTAGAACTGGACAACTAAAATTTTCTTGTACTTTTCTCTAACATCAGGAAAGATTTTTCGAAGAATTTTGTGGCTTTTTTTATCATAATTGAGCACGTTGGCTCCATTTTTAATGTTTCCTGTACGTTGTTTTTGAACTGAATCCCCCCAAATTTACCCTTTATTGGATAAGAGATGTTTTCTACTTACTATAAAACCCGAGTTCCGAACAGTAGTACTGGGTTGTACCACTAGGCGTCACACATAACTCAGCTGCTCCGATTGGAGGATAATCAGAGCCCATGAACGAGAGTGTAGCGGCACCACAATCAGAACAATAGAACATCCATTAAACTTAACTTTTTGTCCTCTAAAGTTTAACTTAAGTCCGATTGGGTAATTATGGAGGGTTCTACCAGATAAAAACATTGTACGGAGCTCTGTCGTGACTATTTGTCTGCTTGTTTGGTAGTTTTTCAAGTTTTATTCAGTGAAATCCTGCGTAGTCACCGGACGGTACTGTACAGATTAGTCTGTGGCAAAAAAACAAAGATCTGCTCACTGTCATATTCTTGTCACTACAACAGGGCAGGTCAACAAAACCGGTGCTATAATGGTTACTGAAGAGCACTTTATTGAGATAAAATTGAAAATTGACAGTTTGTTCCTGTTAGCGTTCTCTGTTTATATTTGTTGAGTGTTGCACCAGTGCTCATCAGTGTTTTTTGTCGTGTCCCAGATCAGGGAACTAGTCCCAGAGTCTCAGGCTTACATGGATCTGCTGGCTTTTGAGAGGAAGCTGGACCAGACCATCATGCGCAAGAGGCTGGACATTCAGGAGGCTCTCAAGAGGCCCATTAAGGTATTTCAATTTTTCATTTTAAGGGATTTCAAATAAAGTCCTCACCTATGGATTTCCTCAGTCAATGCGGTTCAGACCTGAAATTTATTTCAAAACCACTCAGAACCCTTAAGAGGCCTCCATGTTCCCTGTAAATTGACATTTAATAGTAGTCATTTTTTTAACCCTTGTTAATCCAGTGAAGGTGGGCTTCTTCTTTGTGATTTTACTGTGGCGTAAGATACTGATGCTACTATGTTTTCATTTCTGCAGAAGATAAATGACGATTGTTTTCATGTAGTGAACAAGAAGATGTTGTTATACTGACTGATGCACTTCCTAAGTGTTCATGTTCAGCAAACCATTGAATTGATGTAACCTTAAATATACACTGTCACAGTTCAGATATCTCATCTTTCCCCTTGACAGTAGACTTTGTCAAATGAAACAGAACGTGACTTTTTTTTAAGGATGATAAGCACATCAATTTAAAGTTTCTCTTGACTTCCAGCAAAAGAGGAAGCTCCGGATCTTCATATCAAACACCTTCAACCCAGCAAAGCCAGATGCTGAGGATGGAGAAGGCACAGTTGCATCATGGGAGCTGCGTGTTGAAGGGCGTCTGCTCGAAGATGTAAGCTTCATTAATGAAATATGTCGGTTTTATTCTCTAAAATATTCATGTTTTCTGTGTGTGCAGTATTTATTTATGGCAACAGAGCATCTTTACACTTAAAACTTAAGTTTTAAAGTTTTACTGATACAAATTTTATACAGATATTTTAACAGAATTGCTTGAAATTTGCTTTGCAGACGGCCGTGTCCAAGTATGAAGCCACCAAGCAGAAGCGGAAGTTCTCCTCTTTCTTCAAGTCTCTGGTGATTGAGTTGGACAAGGACCTTTACGGCCCAGATAATCACCTTGTGGAAGTAAGATGGCTTACTTTATTTCTCTGAATATATATATATATATATATATATATATATATATATATATACATATATATATATATCTGCACATGTTTAACCCCTCTAGGTTTATTTATTGTGCATTTTTTGACCCTTCATTTGGAAATTTCTAAACATTTTACTGTAGTTAAAACAACATTGGCAACAATTAGGCAAATGATTTATTCATCACATTTACTTTATTGGTAATTTAATACCAGGATTTGTAGATTGATCAGTACATAACTATGTGTTATTAAAAAGTTTTGATGTCCTTTTAGTGGCACAGGACTGCCACCACCCAGGAGACTGATGGTTTCCAGGTGAAGAGGCCCGGTGATGTGGGTGTTCGCTGCACCGTCCTGCTCATGCTTGACTACCAGGTAAATGCTCAGGGGTTCACTCTGCCTGTCGGTAGGCAGGTCATTGTAATGTGGCAGTGTTGCCTTGAAGTGCTCTTCAAACATTTGTTGAGACCCAAAGCTTCAGTAGTTTCGCCTTGCATCAGTCCACTTTACATTCCCGCATTTTCTCTGTGAACCAAACAGCCCCCTCAGTTCAAGCTGGACCCCCGGCTGGCTCGTATGCTGGGTATCCACACCCAGACCAGACCAGTCATCATTCAGGCCCTGTGGCAGTACGTCAAGACCCACAAACTTCAAGACCCCCATGAGCGCGAGTTCATCAACTGTGACAAATATCTGCAGCAGGTGAGAGGAGTCCTCCTGTAAAACAAGTGATCCATTTTGTTACTCTACAACAAACAAGGCCTCTCCGTTCTGTAAACCTGTTGAATTCAAGCTGCATGAAGCTGGAATGGTCGACAGTCACATAACTGTTGTGGTTCATTCCTGCTCATGTTGTACAGTCTGTCTCTCTACCCTTCTCGCTGTCCTTGTAAGGAGACTCGTGCTTTCTGGGTCACGGACTGGTTTCCCAGTGCATTTCTTTTCTACTGTGTCAAGATAAACAGAGGCTTGTGAAAGGCTTACAGTGAATTTCTTCAAAGTTAACACATGAAATAAATTAGATCACAGTTTCTTTTAACTAAATTAATAGCTTTTGGATTGTGCTAAAGATGGGATTGTTTTTTTTTTGCTCTTGTATCCACAATCAGTAAAAATAGGCTGATATGGGAGAGACAACACTCCCTAGGACAAGAGAGGAGAGAGGACAGAGTGGATTATAGCAGATGTTTGTACAGAGGTTAGGTTGGTTAATGCGATATGCTCTCTAAAAATAAACAAAGTAACTGCCACATTAGTGGCTGAGTTGCAAAGCAAAGACAGGGCTGCCACATGCAAGTAGCTCAGTTGTTAGTGATTCATGAATAGGTAATGCAGCTGGAATATAATGTATTGTGCGTAAAAGGGCAATTCAATGCACTGTGAACATAAAGATGCCCCATTAGCCTTTTGGCTAAATCTGACATTTTTCCATTATATTGATGATGATTAATGTGTGTCGCCCCTGATGAAATAAATGAATTAAGCAAAGTAGCTCAATTAGCTTAATTGCCTTCATAATTGGAGGGTCCACATTTGTTCGCCACTTGAGTCCAAAGACCATTTTCAAGCTAAAACTTTGGATGACTGAAAGGCTGTACTGTAATTTTGTTTGGCCTCCCCGTTTGTCCAGTTAGCATTTGCTACATTAAGTGCTTTGGTTTAATTTTGCAGATCTTTGAGACTCAGCGAATGAAGTTCTCTGAGATCCCACAGCGCTTGCATGCTCTCCTGATGCCCCCAGAGCCCATCATCATCAACCATGTGATCAGGTAACGTCATTACAGTGAATGCATGAGTCCCCATCGGTGGCACAGGTCTCCATGGGTTATTTCATCGCATGCTGCTAATGCGACGTGTCCACATCCTACTAAAACTAAATTTACTGTCTTCCTTTATAGTGTGGACCCCAATGATCAAAAGAAGACTGCTTGTTATGACATTGACGTGGAGGTGGACGACACGCTGAAGACCCAGATGAACTCCTTCCTGCTCTCCACGGCCAGTCAGCAGGAAATAGCAGGACTGGACAACAAGGTACAAACAAGTCACCAGCTGTTTTTCCCTTTTTCTCTTTTTGTCCCAGGGGGTTTCAGACAGGCACATCCCATGCCGGTGTAATGAAAGGGAGTTGTTTCCTGTTTCCTGCCATATTTCTGTGTTTTTTTGTGAGGTTTTGATGGATTAAATGATTAAATTCTTTCCATCTGTAAAAGAAAAACTTGCACTCCAACGTGACACAGAGGAGGAATTTTTTTTTTTGGTTAAGTAGTTTAAAATGGCACTTAATTCTTTGTGACACCTTCCAACTGCTGTGTAAATGCCATTTTAAGCACACTCAATTTAGATGTAATGTGAAGGGGCAGCTTTTCCATTGAGCCACTGTGTACATTTTTTTTTTTTTTTTTTGCCATTTTGTGAGCCTGCTGAGGTCAATTTCACACATGTCTGCTCTTCCAAATTGTTGCCCATGAATTATTGCCTTCTTTCTAGCCAGTTTTGAGGTCAGTCAGGTCTTCTTGACCTCCTGCTAGCAGCCATTACATTGGCTGGGATGGCTGTAATCACATTGATAAGGCACAGAGCCGTTCCACCGAAAGACGTCCTCCTGTGTCGCCTTTGTTCTGAGACAAGTCAACAATGTAAATACAGAGAGGTTGTTTAGTTTATAGTCGCCTTTCATCTTGTTGTTTTATTTAGGCTTTGGTGGCGATTACTGATATACACCCAGTTCCTGCGAGCCTGATATCAGAAACAGTTTCTGTCCTTTGACGCTCCAGAAAAAGTCAGATCCATGTAATCGTGGGACAGGACAGAGATTCCTATTATGTCCGTCTTGTACCTGTTTAGTTGTTCTTCCAACATGGAGCTGGCTCTTTTACCCCAGACATAATGACCTGCAGTTTCCCTGTGGTCAGGCTATGTAACCAGTGAATACTTCATCATAGTTTTGTAGTGGGTCAGTTAAGGACTTGTCCCGTACCCTATTAGACAGATTAGCCTGCATTGCACATGTGGGACAGACCCTGATTATGAGGCGTGTCGGCCATGCTTGTTGCCCTCCTTTTACCTGACAATTAATATGGTAGCAAGCTTGTCGTAAAACGATATTAGACATGACGGCATGGAGTGGATATTGACCATGTCATTATTTCTGTTACTGCAGTGATGCTCTTTCATACATAAATGTCACTTTGCAGAGAAGTTTAGATGCATCACACTCGGCTACAGAGTCATTAAACCAGAGAGGAGGGATTTATAATAATATTTACATCAAAGATTACACTTCCCAAAGAAGGTGCATCAAAGTTTCCATGTGAAGATTTCTTATAAACAACTAAAAGTTCAGTGTTTCTCACCAAAATGTAATGTGTATATCGTTAAGATCTAACAAAGATGTTAAATGCTTTTTCTTCCTCATAAAACATTTGTAAATGTTCAACATTTTGAAACCTGTGCTGTTAACATCCATGATTACTTGCTAGTAGTTGTCTTCTTCCCTGCCTTTGTCAGTGCACTCTTACGTTTGTGCTCCACATCACTGCTGGAAGAAAAAAAAATCTTAGTGTACTTCTAAGGACAGGCCAAAGATAATTATATATAGGAGATATTTAAATTACCTACATTTTGAAATGATCAAAACTGAAGAAATTAGCAATTAGCATCAGAATCACTGCCCTGAAAGCTTGGTAAATGTATGCAATTACACTACATGAAAGACTGGTGACAGCTCCCCACAGCTGGTTGTTATTGTGGTAACACGGCACACTTTCTGGTTTTCCAAGTACAGTCAGAAATGACAAATGTCAGAGCAAGTGATGGAAAGATGTGTCGCTATAAATAGTGCTCAAACGTCTTGTGGTGCCATTAAAATCACCATGAAGGGGTGTCATAATTTAGAGCAGTTTTAGAATCACTGATCTATCACTACTTGACAGAAGATGGTTATAAAAGGGGGCACGTGTTCTCACTCTTTCAGTGTCTGTGCGTCTACTTAACCGCATGTAATTAATACCTCATTATTCACTTTGAATTGATTGCCCCTTCTCTTTTCTCTTTAATTCTTCTCAGATCCATGAAACCATTGAGACCATTAACCAGCTGAAGACCCAGAGAGAATTCATGTTGAGTTTTGCCAGAGATCCTCAGGGCTTTATCAACGACTGGCTGCAGTCCCAGTGCAGAGACCTCAAGGTGAGTCCGTCCGTCATGACCTCGCACTGAATCTTCCAGGATCACTTTTATCTGGTTTCAGTATAACCACAGATACCATGCTTCTGCTAGACAACACACAAAGAAAAAAGCGCTTGTGCAGTATACCATGGATATTGTGCATCCCTACATGCATACAAGAGAATATGTTTCAAACTGGTAAAAGTTCAGGGAGAGTAAACATGCTGTTCATCAGTTCTTCAGAGAGGAATCCATCATGGGTACAAATAGGGAAAGGAAGCAGTATCAGTTTTCTGTATTTGAATGAAGGTTTAAAGATAGAGGATGTCTTGCGGTACAGATTTGTGAAGCACTTTAAGGCAGATTTGGGATATTTAAATAAAATTGACTTGACAACCCATAAAATGCATTTGAATGCATCAGCTATAAGCACATTCTGTAGACGTTATGCCAAGACGTTAAGGACTGCAGAAAAACACTGAGGTACTTTCCGGAAAGTGGATACGATAAAGAGGAGCATCTCAGAATGAAGGAAACTCTCTATTGAACTGTCGACAGCCACTTAAGGTGCATTAACATCTCATCTCAGATATCAAATGTCAAAACAATCATAAACATTTCTGAGCTGAGCTAATTTTCAAGTTCAGGAAATTCCTTGAAGGGCAAGTTAGAGGTTATCTTGCAGGGGTTAGTTGTGACACGGTAACTTGGGTTTCAACTCAAGGTTCAAGTGTGGGAAAAGAGGACTTCATTGCGTGAACAAGAGGACTTCATTGCGTGAACATCGATCTCCGTCAAAACACAAGGCCCAAGCTGCTCACTCAGGTGAAACACCAGAGGGCAGAGTCAAAGTAGAGTGTGAAACATTTAATGATGTGTCTGACTGGATGCAACGCTCGACTCCCCTCTGTCCATGAGCAGATTAACTTCTGACCAGCTGTCACCCACCTGCAGTGTTTATTCAGCTGAGTCTCTGTGAAATTGAACAAATTCAGTGCAAAACACTCCGGCTGCTTCCACAGCTGCAGCCCGCTCAACTTTATCAACAAAAAAGCGCCTGATTCAGCCGCTTTGATAGGTGTTATTTATCCTCACAGGAACCCGAGCTCTTTAATTTCTCTGCTGTAGTTGACATGGAGCTTTGTCTGATCATGTCTTTCTGTTTCCAGACCATGACAGACGTGGTTGGAAACCCAGAGGAGGAACGAAGAGCCGAGTTTTACTACCAGCCGTGGGCTCAGGAGGCCGTCTGTCGCTACTTCTACTCCAAGGTAATCTGTTTTTCCTCCACAAATTCGTCTTGGATCCAAACTTAATTATCTCAACAGCTATTCAATGAATTACCATGACATTTGGTACAAACATTTGTTTGCCAGAGAATAAATCATATCTATTTTTGTGATCCTCTGACTTCTGCTTTGGCGCCACAATGAGGTTGACATTTGTGGCTTTGAGTAAAATGTCTCAACAACTATAGGATGGATTGTCCTGAACTTTGGACCAGACATTGGTGGAGTCCACAGGATGAATTGTAATGACTTTGATGCTCAGCTGTGTTTTTGTGTTCAGTGCCAATTGAGCTCAACTAGTTATAATTCAGTATTGATACATCTGCTGATTATTTTCTTGTGTAACTGTGTCAAATGTCAGGAAACAGCAAAGAAAAAGTGCTCATTTGACCTTGATGCTGATTTTTTTTTTTTTTTTTTTGCCTATAAAAGAGAAAAAACTGGCTGGATTTTTTGTTATGAAAATATCTCCAGCTCTTGCTATCTGATGTAGAAACACTACTGATAATATATCAGTCACTTCTGCGCCTGCGAAAAATATTTTTGTAATCAGTCAGTCTGCTCATTATTTTCTTGATTGATGAATTGTTTTTCATTAAATGTGAGAAAAGTGATAAATGCCCATTGTTTCCTGAGCCTGAGATGATGTAAGTTACTGCTTAATGTGTCCAACCAACCTAAAACCCAAAAGTATTCAGCTGACCATTATGTACCATGAAGATTTAATTTATTACCTTCAATAATCACAATAGTCGGCGGTGATTTTTCTGTTGATCGACTAATCGATTACTCATCTCTTGCACCAATGAGCAAATGTTAGCTGTGTTGTCACAGCATTGACTTCTGGTAATTAAATCTTTTCCATGTGAAAACATCTTTCAGGTCCAGCAGAGGCGACAGGAGCTGGAGCAGGCGCTCGGCATCAGGAACACCTAAACAATTAGTCCACAGGCGGCAAATAGCTGTTGGAGACGACTCTGTGCGTGTGTGTGTGTGTGTGTGTGTGTGTGTGAGTACGAGTGTGTGGGAAGCTCAAAATTCATCCCACAGTTTTCTGACAAACTTAGAGACGTAGATACTAGATGGCTTTACATCATATAGGATGTCCTTCTGTTTTTTTTGTTTGTTTATTTTGTTTTAATCATCACCTTGCAGCTCGACTACTATTGCGGTTTGGTTGCTACTTCCACTTTTTTTGTCCTCACACCAGAGCTCCATGAGCACAATGCATTTTCTCTTGCATGTCTAAGCCTTACCTGGAAGCATTCCTTTCTTTTTAATACATTGTGCCCACACAAAAGTAGAGATTGTACACAAATGAAACGCAGAGGGCCGATTGTACCTTTTTAATGTATTTTTGACCCTGGATCTAAAAATATCTAACATCAGCTGGAATGTGTTGATTCTGCCCCGGCTCTTTGTTCCCTTTTTTTGGAAAGTAAATTTACATTCTACACTCCGGCCCCTAAACGCTTGCCTGTTCAGTTAGATATTGATTGTGTTTGTGTTTGTAATCAATCAGGCCTCTTTTGCTGCACATTGGCTCTCCATCTGTCACTTTGTCTTAAGTTCTCATTAGTTTGTTTTGACGGTTTGTGCCACAGTCTGTTGTGTGAGACACTCTTAAAAGCTCAATTATGGCAGAATATACATGTTTTGTAAAGGTTTGCATTTAGAATGAAGTTGTTTTTTTTTTTCTCTTTTTTTGTTATTATCAATGATCTTTGTTTTAAAAAAATGTATTATATCAGTACTTGTCTTGTTAGCTAGTACGGATTATCAAGGAAGTAGCTAGTATGAGTACCTCTAGTCTATATAGTTTTGTAAATACC
Organism: Pempheris klunzingeri; assembly: GCF_042242105.1. Lineage (NCBI taxonomy): Eukaryota > Metazoa > Chordata > Actinopteri > Acropomatiformes > Pempheridae > Pempheris > Pempheris klunzingeri. Next base: position 18,222,630 of record NC_092013.1, read on the forward strand.
GAGCAGAAAAAAACTGAAGATGGATGTGAAGTAAAATTGTATCTCTTATCCTTGCAGATGTTTTTCTTAACTCTTTGTCTATGCTCAGATAGTTGAATCAGTATTTATATTATTACTTGGCCCTGGTTGTCAGAGCGCAGTGATTTAGCTCTCCACGACATGAAGGCGGCAGTCCCAATCGACAGGCCGCTGCTCTGCAGGACGACGTGCACACAGCATTCATGTCACCTGCAAGCTGGGAAAAGTTAAGTCTCCTGCTTTTAGTTTTGTGTATTTTAATTACGTGCAGAGAAGCCATAAACACTTGAACAACCTCGGTCACACACGCGGCCGAGCAGATTGAAAGAGTCGTAGCTTCTTCGTACACCTTCTGAAGATCTGACACCTTTTTGAGTTTACTCGTCGTCTCTCAGTTGAAGGTGAAGACGAGTGTCCTGGCTGAAACTTTTGAGTGTGCATTTCATTAATGAATTCCTAGAATACACTAATCCGGGTTTGGCGGGTACGTGATTTGGAACAAGCGGTGGGAACCTCTGGGGTGTAAAACACTGGGGGAACTGTAGTATTATCTGCAGACTTTTTCATGGACCAAACCTATTTTTCTGTATGTTCTTATTATGTTATAATAAAGGATATGTAAAACAAGCACGTTTATGGGAGTTTCTGTCTGCCAGTGATTCATTCATGCATTTAACTCTACATAATGCAAAAAACACTTTTCAATAATCCTGTATGGATTACAAATGGGCTGCAACTAATAATTATTGTCTAAATCAAGCAGTTATTTTAAAAGGGGAAAAAAGTAGCGTAAGGTGCCCATAGAAATCATCTGAAACCTCTTCAGAGGTGCTTTTTCATGTTTGGTGCAAAACCAGATGAACCCATGAGGTTCATTACTGCATAAGACAAAGAAAACATTTACTCAAGTAAAAGTACCAGTAGAACCATGTATTACAAGTAATTATTTCCAAGTTATAAGCAAAATGTACTTAAAGTATCCAAAGTAAAAGTACTTTTTCCACAGAAAAATGCCCCCTGAGGCTGCTTATTATTGCTAAAATGTTGCACCAGTAGATTGTTAATACTGATGCAACAGGCTGTAATCAGTATTTTACTGCTGTAGCTGCTGCAGCTGGAGCCACACTTTACATATACAGTTCAGTAATTGGGGTCAACCTCAGGTTCAGACCCTTCTTAAAGGTCATAAGATAAATCTAGGGGCTCATGACATGATTATGTTTATCATGTTTTTGTTTTATGGAGGTAAATATTTAGTTTTTTGTGGGATAATGAATTATTTTAACTTTTGGAACCCTGAAAAGTCATTTAGGTGAAATCATCTGAGATGTTAAGAGGGGAAAATGTCTTGCAAGTGAATCTGCTATTAACTCATAGAAGTGGAAATGAGGCTCACTCACTGTTTTTTTGTTGTTTTTGTTTGTGTTTTTGCAGAGAAGAGGTCACAAGCAGAAAAGGTTGGAAACCTGTGGTTTAATTTTTTTTTTTTAAATGGACCGTATTTTATGTGCTTACATGTTTTTATGTGAAATCTAAATCTGTAAAGTAACTGTAGCTGTCAGATAAATGTGGTGGAGTATAAAGCACAATATTTCACCTTAATGGAGTAGAAGTATAAAGTAGCATAAAACTGAAAATAAAGTGTCTCAAAGTTGCTCCTGAAGCACAGAACCTGAATAAATGAACTCTCTACCGCTGAGCTTCACGCTTGAGCTGCTTTACCCAGAAAATGTGGCATTTGTGTTTGAAAAATGACCTGAATGATTAACTGGTCATCAACATTGTTGCGGGTTAATTGATTCATCAATCAACTACTAATGATTTCAGCTTTAACTTGTAATGTATTTGGAGCAATGTGTTATTTCCTGTGAGAGCTTCATTAGTCGGAGGCAGTTTGATTTCACCAACCCCATCATTTAAATCATCACATCAATTCATCAGTATTTCAAGTTGGTAAAATGTCTGCTTAATGTCTACTGATACTTATATTTCACTGTGACACATTGGCTACATAAAGTATCCTGTTGCTTCTGTGTGTGTGTGTGTGTGTGTGTGTGTGTGTGTGTGTGAAGGAGAGAGAGAGTCTGTGTGTGAGAGGCAGCAGAGCAGACCAACCAACAGCAGAGGGTGTTCCCGAGCCTCAGCTGTGTGTCTGGTATAAATACCTTTTGTCCTGGTTTCAGTCCGTCTTCACAGCAGCAGCAGCAGCTCCGTCTGGACGGTCAAACACATGATGGCAGCGCCCAAGAAAGTCTGTGTGGTTGGCTCTGGTAACTGGTGAGTGAAGGTTTTAGGGTGTTTGAATGAACTTGAACCAACTTCCAGTCTAGAGTTTTCCCAGGGGAGTGTGCACAGTGAGTTTAAAGGCACCATATCTGTATTTTTGTGCTCTTGATAGGATGTTTAGTGTGTGTGTGTGTGTGTGTGTGTGTGTGTGTGTGTGTGAATGCTGTCTAAAAGTTGGCAAACTCTGAGGAAAGAAGGCAACTTTAGCTTTTGTTAACAGCAGATAAATAATTCATAAAGTTAATAAACTCGCCTGCTGTTTTGCAAGACTGCAGAGTGGGTTTTGCTTCGCAGAGTGGAGGTCCGCTGAGACTGGCACTGACTGTCTGAGAGTTTATAATAAACATTTCATGCATCAACACCCTGAAATCTTTATTAAAGAAGCAGCTCCTGCCTTTTATTATTCAGCAGTGTTTGTGCTGAATCAGCCTTCGTGTGGTGTTGATGTCTGTCAGCCAGCATGACATTTAGATCAGTCAGAGGTGGATGACACTTTAGTTAAAGTAGCAGCACCACAACATAAAAATACTCCATTACTTGTGAAAGTCATTTAGAAAAGTGCTTGTAAAGTAAGGAAGTGCTAGGATCAGCAATGTAACTAAACCTTTAGAAGTAAAAGTGCTCATCAAGTAACAGTGTGTCCCTTGTAAATGTATATTAAAATGTATAATTATTATTCACGCATTAACATGTTTTTCTCCTGTAGGCAGTCGTCAGGGAGATCATTTTCTTAAATAAATCTTAATTTAAATCTCAGAGAAACTATAGCTGTCAAATAAATGCAGTGGAGTCAAAAGTACAATATTCCTGTGAGATGTGGTGTAATAAGGCCGTATAAGGTAGCACATACCACATACTGACATATGATCCTATGTAGGGGATTTGTCAGAGCCCCTAGTTAATGTTATGTGTGTATCCAATAGCCGGTCTTTAAGTGAGACTCTCATTACATAATTACGGTCCTCTGGTATTCGTTTTTCAGTGTCATTGTCTTCAGGAAAAGCCTCTGAGGAACTGTGAAATGTCTTCACTGTAGTTCAGTGTGTCACAGGTCAACATGACATCTGCTTCACTATTAGTGAAGCTTTGAGAAGCATCGCTGTCTTTAAATGAACCATGAGAAGTTGTTTAACAGCAGAAATATTTAGAATCAGCTTTCATATCAAGTTGCTGTAGATGTTGTCAGTGTGTGACCTCCTTCATATCTTCAATAGTTGATGCTAAAACTTTTTATGTAAAACAAATTCACAGATAAACAAACTGTCAGTGTGAGCAGGAGCAGCATCAGAGAGTCGGTATGAGCTGTCTAACTCCAGGCCACATGCATGACAACTTTGTGATCCTTTTCTCCTCTGATATCACTGTGGCTCCATCCCAGAGCTGAGAAACTCCCAGAGGCCACTATGAAAGTCACTGAAGTCCACCTGAAACTAACTTATCAGAGAAAAAAAAAAACAAAAACAGAGGACGTTTAACCGTTTGTGGGAAACATTAAGCTCAACCAGTCAGGATGATCGTTGTGTGCCTCCGTGTCCACAGGGGCTCTGCCATTGCCAAGATTGTGGGTGCCAACGCAGCCAAGTACGACACGTTTGACACCACGGTGAACATGTGGGTGTTTGAAGAGATGGTGAACGACCGTAAACTCACAGAAATCATCAACACAGACCATGAAAATGTGAAATATCTGCCCGGTCACAAGCTGCCCCCCAACGTGGTGAGCATGAACACACTCAAACGCCGTCTTGTCCCCGTTTGGGTGCCACCGTTTGACTGAAGTCTCACCAGATCTCCTCTCTGTGCTCCTCAGCTGGCTGTTCCAGACTTGGCGGAGTCTGTGAAAGGAGCCGACATCCTGATCTTTGTGGTCCCTCACCAGTTCATTGTGAGAGTGTGCGACACCATTAAAGATCACATCAAGAAGGACGTCGTAGGAATGTCTCTCATCAAGGTAACACTATTTTGTTCAAGCAAAGCATCTTTGTATCCATTCTTCACAGAAATTTGTGTTGATTTGCTGATTATTTTAAAAGAGAAAAATAAAGTCAAAGTAACATAAGATACCCAGAAATCATCTGAAACCTGTTGAGGCCTCTTCGGATGGGCTTTTTCATGTTTGGTGCAAAACCAGATGATCCCATCAGGTTCATTACTGCATAAGAGATGGTGAACGACAGTGTTCAAGTAAAGTAAAGTAAAACAACGTATTACAAGTAATTCTTTCCAGGTTCTACTTCATTTAAAGTACAAAAGTATCATAAGGAAAATGTACTTAAAATATCAAAAGTAAAAGTACCTTTTCCAGGGTGTGGATGCCAGTCCAGAGGGCCTGAAGCTGATCTCCGAGGTCATCCGAGGAAAGCTGGGCATCACCATGACGGTGCTCATGGGAGCGAACATCGCCAATGAGGTCGCCGAGGAGAAGTTCTGTGAAACAACCATCGGTATGAGGGAACAGATGGACGTTTGACAATACTTGAGTTCGACGTCCACAATTTCGGGGCCCGAAATGACAAATGACCTGCTGTGAAACTAGATGCACACGGCGGCTTTGAGACAGGCTCAAGCTGTAGTTAATAAGGACATGTCTGTATGGTTTTTGGTGTCTGTCATCAAACCCCATGTACTGTCAAACCTGAGATTTAGTCATCCCACCTCACAAAAATGAAATCCTTAGTATTTCAGACACATACGCAACTTATCTTGAAATGTTTTGACAGAACAGTACAGTGTTATTTGTACTGTCCTGTGCAGAAGATTTCCTGCTCTGTGTAAACTGATTCGTGATGTGTTTGTTGTCTTTGGACACAGGGTGCAAAGACAAGACCTTCGGCCCCATGCTGAAGGAGCTGATGCAAACCACCAACTTCCGTGTGACTGTGGTGGAGGAGTCAGACGTTGTGGAGATCTGCGGGGCGCTCAAGGTTGGCCTTTCTCCTCGTTCAAACACGTTTGTTCGTTGGTTTTCACGACCGTTTGAGCACTTGTAGAAATGCCAGTGTCATCTCTGGGCTTAAGTCCTGAAAAATACATTATTAAACAGATCAGCAGTTTGTCAAATGTTGTATTGGTGAAAATAATGGTATTTAAAAGATCATTTTTTGTAAATGTATATTGCTGAAGACATCTGTTTCTCTTCAAATTCACCACGAGAGAAAGAGCCTAGTTGAATCTGCTGGCAGACACCAGGCAAGAGTGACTCAGAAAGGATCTACTTGGAGGCACTGCTTCCTCATCTTCCTCACATGCATCAGTCCAACCCCTGATATCTGAAAAGTGCATCACAATAACAGCGGCGCCTCTTCCTCCCCGTTGCTGCAGAACATTGTGGCTGTGGGAGCAGGCTTCTGCGACGGCCTGGGCTTCGGAGACAACACCAAGGCAGCTGTGATTCGTCTCGGCCTGATGGAGATGATCGCCTTCGCCAAGGTGTTCTGCACAAACTGCCCGGTCTCCCCCGCCACCTTCCTGGAGAGCTGCGGCATCGCTGACCTCATCACGACCTGCTACGGCGGACGCAACCGCAGGATCGGGGAAGCTTTCGCCAAAACAGGCAAAGTAGGAGGAGCAGATCGTGTCTCCCTTCGTATGCTCTCTGTCACTTGCCTTGTCATGAAAACACGATGAGGTGACATTAAATGCGTCTCTGTGTTTAGACCATCGAGCAGTTAGAGAATGAGCTGCTGAACGGACAGAAGCTTCAAGGCCCAGCGACTGCAGCTGAGGTGCACCAGGTCTTGAAACAGAAAAACATGGTGGAAAAGTAAGTTTTTCCCTGATTTATATTCACTGAATGCATCTGAAGTAGGATTCGATTGGTGTCTTTAGAAAATATGATTTGATTGCATTCACATCAAAAGTGAACATGGCACGGTGCTGCTGAAGTCTTTCACATATTTTCACAGAAACCTGGAAATGATCAGAAACTTTGAGGATTCAGAAACATGTAAAAACACACAACATTATGACATGAGTAAAATGAAGAGGAAATATTTGAGATTCTGCGACAGATTTCTTGCAATTAAATTTGAGGAAATCTGTGAAAAGCCCTTCTGTGCTTTGTACTCCCTGCTTGGGTTGTATCCACTGAAGCACTTGGTGGATTTGATCTACTCCCCCTTTTGTACAAAGTGTGTTTTTATATGTTTCAGAATACTCAAAGTTTTCCAGGTTTATGCAAAAATGCAAGAGATTTTAGAGGCTACTCCTCTTGCCAATCTTCTATTCTAACTCTTGGCAAAGGGAGTGAATATTTCCCCAAATGTTAAACTATTCCTTTAATACATTTCCTCACTTTCAAACCATTCTTGTGCTTCTCCAGGTTTCCTCTTTTCACCGCTGTTTACCAGATCTGCTTCAACGGCCACCCAGTCACAGAGTTCATGAAGTGTTTGCAGAACCACCCGGAGCACATGTGAAGGGCTGACGTGAGGACGGGTGAACGGACGGGAGATGAGAATGGACTTTTACACTGAAACCACTGTGTAGCCCAGGTGATGACAGGAGGGGGGAGGACGGGTGAAGTCTGTGCCCGATCTTGACTACTTCCATGTTTGAACGTCAGTAAAGCAAAACAGGCGGAGCAGAGTTGCCTTCTCTACCTGAGCTGCTTCTATTTACCGATAAAAGAATTTCTACTGATGCATAAACATACATGTCTCAAATTGTTGCACTAATCTGCCAAGTCTTAAAAGTTTGAAGAATTTGAACGAGTCTGCCTTTAAAAATACACAAACCCCGACCTGAGTGTTACAAAATCTTGCATAATTTCTTGGGTAAAAGTGCCTCAACTTGCCTTTTCACTGACATGTATGTTTTTCAGTGTTAAACAAAAGCACTGCACACACTGACTGGTAACGACTCCCACTGTGTTGTTTTTACTTCAGGGCTTCTTATGATGCAGCCAGCTACCTAACGAGATTTATTTTGGAATAAATTATTGAACTCATTGTGCCTGTGTTCATGCGTAATGCCTTCTTTATCACTCGCTGGTGTCTGCCTGCAGCACTCACTGGTACATCCCCTCCAGCCTCACTGTAATCTGACCTGAGCTCGGTCAGGCTGCCACTCTAAACTCTTCACCTTTACCATTTTCTAGAGCGTCTGCCTCAACCTTTCATTAAGGGCACGTCCTGCCTCAGTATGGCTCATCGATTGCCCTCAGCATCAAACAATCTGTCCTTTTGTTTCTCAGCTCTGTTGATTTACAGCTTTTCTGTACTCTGGTGGTTCATTTCAAACGCTGTCTGGATCCTGTTAAAATGCAAGAAAGCACTGTGTGCTCATTACTGGCCATCTGTCCATCACCATACGCCAGTGTATCCCATCAATGCTCAGTCCCAAGACAGGGGGTAGTCTAATTCATCTGGCCTTGCAGTGGTGTAGTACGTTCCCTGCCTTGCAAGTACTTTCCACCTGAAACTATGAGCAAAAAGCTCCTCTCCATACATGCTCCACAAATGTGTTGATTCTTTATCCTTATCGGCTGCGTTGCTCAGTTATGTCATGGACCACAAAGTTACATCATTTGCCACTTGTTTAAAATTTGATTCCCTCGCTGAAATCCCTTGCATAGTTATTGAGTCAACTGCCCTGTGCTACTTCTAATAATAACGCGCTCCGAAGGGGCAAATGTGCATCTATTATTAGACAGCAGACAGCCATGCAGCTGCTTAACAACACAGAGGGAAGGATGCCTCTCTTTAGAAAGAAAACACCGATGTGGTGCCTTCAGAGATCAGAATGTGACCGTCATATTTCAGACAATGTAAATATAAATTTAAATGAATGATTACAAACATTTATGGTGAATTTCAATGTGTGTGTGAGCACTTAGAGAAGTGACATAGCCTGTACTTGCATAGGTCAAGGTGTTGCATAATATTCGGACTGTTTGTAGTTGCAGTACTCCCTTTGACCACTTGGCTGTGCCACCACATCAATCACAAGCCCATCACTCACTTTATCCTCCTTTGGCACCTTTGAGACGAGACTAACTTGTCTGTTTACTGTCACTGAGCGGAAGTTGTTAAATCTATAATAATGTTAAACAAGTGAAACATGTGTCAGTGTCTGAGTGACAGGCTAATGTAATAACAGCACTGAGAGAGGAGGGACTCGCCTCACTTCCTCAATTCCTGTCCTCATCTCAGGGCGGCAGCCAAGATTGGTCAAGCTGGCCGGTGACAGCCGCATAAGACAGGAAGCTGCTGTGCCCGACCTTCACAATAAAAGAGTAAAATTAACAGCCGTGGGGGTGTGTGAGGATAAATTGTTATGAGTTTTTGCTATATTTCTTAACCTAAGATCGGGAGGTAACCTTCGACTATATATTTAATTCTGACACTTTAGACTTGCCATACCCCTTTGCGACTCAAGTCAGACAGGAGCCAAGTCTCGAAATAAGCAAGTAAAGTTAATTTAGTGTAGCACTTTTCCCAGAACAAAGTCACAAAGTGCTTCACAGGCGTAAAAGAACAAGAAAAACAAAACATATGTGATAAAATCACAAGTAAGATCATAAAATCAGTAAAAGAACAACAAAAAGAAGGAACAGATCTAAAACACACTAATCAGCAGGAGGCGAGAAAAAGGCCAGTTTGAATAAATGTGCTTTGTTGGGGTTTGAGAATAAGTAACAGGACCAGTATCTTAAAAACCCAGCTGAAGAAAACAGTGATTATTTATTCAACCTGAGCAGACATTGAAGTAATTTCGCTCCGTAAAGCGGCTCGAAGCTTCATCCACATGGACAGATCACCGTCCAGGCGCTCTTATTGTGAAAAGCTGAAGCGGAAGTGCAGCGGCTCCTCCGTACGTCTTAACGGCGCTGCGCTGAAAGTTGACGGCGGAAAGTCATCATACAAGTGAGCCCAGAGGGAGGAGAGGCAAGTTCTCACACATCCTTTCTTTCGGAAAAGAAACGGATTTTCTTGTCTGCTCCGGGGGACCGAGCTCTGGGGAAAATGGCTGCTCTCTCAGCCTGGTTTTGGAACGAGAGGTTCTGGCTGCCGCACAATGTAACCTGGGCGGACCTGGCAGACCCAGCTCCCGGGGTGGAGTACCCCAAAGCTGGACACTTGTTTACTGCCTTGCCGCTGGCTCTGGGGATCTTCGCCGTCAGGATACTGTTCGAAAGGTTCGTATTTGCCGCCCATGCCTGTTGTTGTTTTGCAGAAGAGTTTTTTCCCCCCTTCCTTCACATCCACACAGTGATGGTTTGGTGGCAGTGAGAGGACCAGTGTGTGGTGACTCAGCTTCTCCCAAACTTTTACACCATTATTTCCCTCAGTGTCACTTGTTGTGCCTGCACAGCACAGTCCAACCAGACTTCCATCCCTGTGCTTTTTGTTCCGCCTGCAAAAGTGAGGAAGGTAATAATGTGATCACATGGCACTCAACACGCACTAATACACACTAATACACACTAATACATACTAATACACACTTGGATGCCAGCCAGCTGCAGGCCTTGCCACACAACCAAGAGAAGATGTCCTGGTGTCATTCATTTCACTGTTGCTGCATAATTGAGATTTCATAAAGTCATTTTTATTACTGACCTGATCCTTTCCCTCACTCATAGATACGCAGGGCCAAGCCTACTGCTCTAACACCACTTTACGAGGAGGGAAAGAGTGCAATTACACTTTAATGCAGTTGTAGGTGGGTCAGGCGAGGGTGAAGGGAGGTGACGTCGATCCCACGATTGCTTCATCAAATCAGATTCTCTTTGGAAAGCTTTGATGTTTTATTCAGCTCGATGTTATGGGAAGGCAGGCAGGCAGGCAGGCGGGGGGGATGATGAGGATGCTGACGAGCGAGTTTTTACAACCCCTGAGTTCATTAAAGAGGCATTAAAGTAAAGGCTGCTCCGCTGACAAGCTTGTTAGAAGATGTCAGAAAGGGGGAAAACACTGTCACTCGTTTCTGAAACTCTCTGAGACCGAAAGACCTGCCACAGTGGTTACAGCCGATATCGAGGCCATACAAGTTTCATTAAAGTGTTTGTTTAGCCACTGATGCCTTCTCTAATCCTCAGCGGTTTCCTCTTTCTACATCCTGACAAACCATAATGAAAGTGCTGGTTTGTGCATCCAGTAAATAGGACATGACAGCAGAGTATACACACAGTCCTCAACTCAAATGTCAGATAGCGACTTTTGTGAATATTACTATTATAATTACACCCAGCGTTAGTTTTTCATTGCATTTGTTATCTAATACTTTTCATTCAGTCAATGCATTATTAAAAATCACTGCAGTATTTTGCCTGCACAGCGTCGAAGCCAGTTGGAGGTCAGGTTTGGAGCAACGGGAGGTGTGATATAATAGTTGGATATCTCTGTGGCATTGTGAGACAGGACAAAAGAAAAGTGCACAGCTTCAGTCAGCGTTGAGCAACATGACAAAAGGAATGTGTCTGGAGATTGTATAATGTCCAGGTCGAGGCAGCTACTGTTTAGATATACCGTATAACACGATAGAATCATAGAGGTGCTTCACACTGCTTCCTATAGTTGTCTGACAACAAACAGAAACACACCTCTGCCGGTATAGATGATAGTCAGCAGTAATAAATATTCCTGTAAATCTGAATTGGGCAGGTGGCAGGAGGTGGCTCGTTGTCACTCAGGCATGGTTTGCAGACAGACTTGACGCCTACAGGGCCCGCCCCGTGCAGGGTGTCAGGCTTTGTCTGTCTTATTTGGAAATGGTCAAGTGGCTGCAAATACAGAGCAATCAGTAAGATGCTCACATAGTGCCGTGCCACCTGTCTCAGGTGCCAAAGCTGACCTCTCTAACGCGATGCTGTCCTCCTCCTCCTGATGTTATCAGAGAGCATTTACTCTGTCACCGCCTCACACTGTGAGCTGGCCGACCGCCTGCCTGCTTCATTTATTTATTTATCACTAAAAAGACATCACACCACAGCTTGAGTTCCTGCTCCTCTTTCTGCAGAAACTAAACACAGCCTGTGCTCTTGATCTAACACACACACACACACACACACACACACACAGACAGACAGACAGTGAGAGGGTCACACACTGATGAGGTTGAGCTCTGATGGGGGTGTTCTCTCAGAAACATGCTGCCACAGACTGCTTTTGATTCGTGACCTAATTCTAGTTATGACCTTTTTTTTTTTTCATGAAGTTGCAAAGTGGGAGTGGATCCTGTTTTTTTTCTTAGTTCTGTATTCCCATTTCAGTTATTTCTTAAAACAAAAGCCTCGATGTCACTTAATCGTGGGACTCTCCTGGATAACGTAACAATCCTATATTTTGATGATTGGGCCACCTGTTTTAATGAAAAATACATTTTTGTGGGGAATCAAGTAGTTGGCGAATACAGAACGCTTCATCGGTGCAGTTGAGAACAAAACTTGGTGCCAGAGTTGTTGAATTAGTCCAAAATTGACCTGGAATCTAAAACCAAATTGCAGATTACGCTTTCAGCTTTTTCTACAATGTAATCTTTACTTTTCTCCCGCCTTTATTAGCACACGTAACAGAAGTTTAGGCTCAGAGATTGGATGCTTCTTTCTGAAATGCACCCTGGGAGTCACAGTTCAGTTTGTATGTACGCAGGGTTACACCTTCAAACTAGAACCACATATTTTCTAACATAGTTTTTAATATTTCAACATTGTGATTTAACTAGAGGAGTTTCATGCCGATCCAGTCGGCAGAAGTGCTCCAACACCGGCTTTCTCATCAAATGACAATTCAGCTGCATTCATCATCACTCACTCGTCAACTGGCTTCATTCCTTTCAGCGCTTTTACTTTGGCGTTTCCAGTTAAAGCTGCAATGATTATTCAATCGACAAAAAAATAACCTGTAACTATATAATAATTGATTCGTTGCTTTAGTCGTTTTTTTTTCCACTGACACTTTTTGTCATAAATAAGAGTTACTTGAATATCTCTGGGTTTTGGACATGTGAATGTGTCGTCTCGGCCAGTGCAACACATTAACAGCCATTTTTCACTGACATTTTCTAGGCGAAACAATTAATTAATCGGCACATTAATTAGTCATGAAAATAATCGCTGGCTGCAGCCTCATTTCTGGCTCTATCTGGGCTCAGGTCTGAGTCTTTGAACATAAAAAAATGTTCTCTGAACCGCTCTGACTGTTCCTACACATTTTACCACAGCTGCGGCCAGCGCACACACCGACACTGACAATGACACTGACACTGACCATAAAGTGAAACTTTATCTTCTTGCAGCACTTCCAGTTTAACTGCTATTTCAACTCCTTTCATTTTGTGTTGTTCGACTGCCACTCCAACCACAACTTCCACTGTTTCACTGTTTCAACTATTTTGAATAATTCAGCAGTGAACACACGTGAATCCTCTCACACAAAATGTTCAGGTTGTAACTGAAGTGTATCCTATTCAGTCTTTGTCTTACAGTTTTATCTTCGACACCTGCAGTATGTGATAAATCAGATATTTCATCACTTCTATCAGTCAGGTAGGATTGTTTCAGGCACACATGATCTTGTGCTGTGCTGGATCAGTCAGTGTGGGCAGTGTGCTGGATTACGGGGGATCTATTTGGTGAAATGGAGGATCATATTTATATAATATTCACAAGTTTAGAATGAGCCCTTTTGTGTTGGTTTAACCCTCCATTAACTTGAATTGGGATAAAATGATGTATCTCTGCGGCTCCTCCTCTCCTCGACTTTCTAAATGTAGTCAGACCAAATGGATCAAATTCTTATAGCAAAACGTTCCATTTCACATTTTGGTTGATATCCACAGTTTTACTGACGTCTATTTCACCAAGTAAGTTCATGGGAAAGAATCCTTTTGGGCCCATTGGTATCACATGAGGGATGCCATTGTTCTAATTACACGATTTGGCCAGTACGTCAAATTGGCTTAAAAGCCCAGTGGACTTCCTGGAGGCTTGTTTCCATGGATGTACACAGGGAACTTGATGCAGTGTTTGAGGTGGGGCTCTGTTCATTCCTATGATAGTTGCTCAGTGGCACATGAAGCCAAAAAAAGTTTGACTTCCTGGGTGTTAAAGTACCTTAATCTTCCACATCGTTGGGCCCACAGAGCGTGCGTACTAGCGTCTCGATCCTGGCAAGCCAGCTAGCCCTCCACTAATATGAATGGGGACAACATTTAATATCCACCAGTGGAGGATTGTACTTGTTTTGCACAAGAAAAAGCAAAGGAGCATGAAATCTTGTTGGCCACCGTAGCTTCTCCTGCACACTTGTGAAGGTAAAGGTGAGCTGAGGGGTGTCCATTTGGTCCCAATCTGCAACCTCACAGCCAGATAGATGCCACTAACAAACATGTTTGCCTTTGTCCTCTCATTTTCATACATAATCATCAAGCGTGTCTGCAGAATTCCACCTCTGCTTACAGGCAGTTCCTCTTTCTGTCAACTCCTCCCCTTCTAGACCAGTTTCTTCTTGTTTGATCGTAATCATCGCTTTGCTGCTGGCAGTGACTTTGTGGATGAGAGCAGTCAGGCTGTTGTGTGTGTGTGTGTGTGTGTGTGTGTGTGTGTGTGTGTGCGCAGGCCTTGGCCCTTCTAAGCCGTGTCATGAGTTGACAGTGTTAAGACTACAAACTGTGATGTGTATGAGATTATGAGAAGCCTGACCTGCCATGAAATCTGTCGTGGCCCAGATTCCTCATAAAGTACCTACCAGGTATTTTCTACAGCTGCCATTAGCCTTCACTGTACTTCAAATGATATAATCTCTCGTGATAATTACTCAGTTAAGCATTAATGCATTTAGTCTGTTAGGATATATTTTAAAAAGTTTAATTATGTTTTTATGAATATGCAGACCATCACATATAGTAAACCATAATCACTGCACATATTCACAGCAGTGTTTTTCTGTTGGGTAATGACCATCAGAGATCCCATTCACATTTTGATTACTCTAGCATTACTCCAAATGAGAAAATAACAATTCAATTTATTGAGAAATCAGCTATTAGATCATTAGACATTTGTTTTAACATTTATAACATATTTCATGCAAGTGACTGATCTCCTGGTGTGATTTCCACATGGGGGTTTGCTGCATTTCCAGCAGGTGTTATCTGTTTTGTTTTCAGTCTTTTAACTTGACACTGCCTCCATTTTGGTGTCTGCTTTGGGACAGTTGGTTTGAAATGGGAACTGTTTGTAGGGGGCATGGTTTGGAGACTCTGGAACATTCTTGGGTTTTACAGCTTATAAAGAGGTGTTTTAATGTGCTGTAAAAAAGTGAAAAAGTTTTTATGACTTTTCTCGATGTAAAAAGCAACGTTTAAACGTTTAAAAGTAGCATCCCGACAGTTTGGGTCCTGCTTCTTACATCACAGCTCAGGACAGCAGAGCATAGCAGGTGCAGGGCAGCGAAGCTCACCTGTTTTAGAAATAGCATATGCAAATGAAACTGAGGACGGCTGGTAAAGAGACCTTTATGTTTGCTAGAGAAAATACAGACTTTTTTGTAAACGTCAGATACCAGCAGCATTGTATTTCTCAATTTAACGAATTCATTGCACATATAAATTTGAAAAGGGTCAAAGTGACCGTCATGGCCGTTCTAGTGTTATGAAAGTGAGGGTGGACCTGGAACAAAGTGTTGATGTGATGCATTAAACATCCTCCCTGTTCACTGCTCTGTTTATCACCCACATAATCTGGCATTGTCTCTCCTGAAGTCACGTTTCCTCCACGTAACTGTCAGTTTCAAAACATGCTGCCACTTCTCATCAAACGAAAGCCACAATTCCATCCAGTGCCCTGCTATGAATAGAGCCTAGGCCCTGGGACTGGGAATTTTTCCCAATGTCAAGGTTGTGGGCAGCTTGCGGCCCTCCCGTCAGGGCAGCCAGCGTCCGTGTGCACAGCCCAGACTGAGCCTGTCAGCCTTTGTGCATGTTGGGATGATCACGTTCTGAGGAGGAACAGGGATGTTGTGACGTTTTACATAAATAGATTAGCTTGCGTGTCTCGCTTTTTTCCCTCCTGTTGCTGCTGTTCACCAATTAGCGCTGCAGGCTCGGGCCTGCATGGGCTATTTCTGTCGGTTCAGCCTCCTGTCTGTCACACATTCGAGCGGCCTGTGCTTTCAAGAGAACCTAGATTGTGGCCTGAATCTGTGCCACATCAGCTCATCTCTTAGCTCACCCATGTTTGATGTTTAAACAGTTTAATAGAGAGATTGTTAGAGAGCTAATGTCGGCACTCAAAGCCTCCTGACGGAGTCAATTCAGGGTGAATCAGGTTCAGGGTGAACACGCTGCATCACATTCAGAGCCGTGCTGCTCTTGATCTTTCAGGTGGATCAAAATGCCGAACACTGATTGCTTCATTTTGTGAAGTGCTGCAAATTTAGAAGTGTTTTAAGCTCAAGGTGCACGTAAGCAGTGAAATATGGATTGTTGGATCATCATCATGCCACATGAATCAGAGCGATCACTACACCACGTTTTTGGACCAGTTTACTCTCAGTGTCATGAAAGTCATTAAAAATGTGAAGTGAAACTGCTCTTATAGGCCACTTCAAAACCTAAATCAGCAATCATATTTTTAGAAACACAGTTTTGGAGTGTATGATCACTATAAATAACTTTTGGTAGTCTGGATGGTGTGAACATTGTGTTACCAGCCACTTTGATGTCATTACTCTAAAGGTCCCGTCAGGACAAGGAGGAAAGTGCTAAGAAGTAAAGCTGTTTTTTGCAGGGAGACAATAAAAAAACAGGGAGGACAAGAAGTCCAAGTGGTTTTACATCAGACAAATGACTTTTTGTTTTTTTTCAGTTTTTATTTTCCTGCTTTTCTCAGAATGAAACACAATGGCTCAGGCATTTTGTGGTGAGTGTCGTATTCCCACAACCAGTAACTCTCCTTGTACACCGCTTACACAATGGAGGTTTCAGGGAATTTACTACGGGTTAGTATTTAGTTAGTTAGTATTCATTCTGCTGAGCAACTACCTGAAGCACCTGATTATATCATTATTGACTGGGCACCAGGTGAGGTTTATAAGGTAAAATGCAGCAGTTTTAATCTGCCCACACCACAAGTAGTTCTGCATCAGTGGGGCATTTGGTCTTGCCCTCGTTACATAGAAACGTATAAAAAGTGAAATAGTCTTCTGGAGCAAGTGAGCACTTTGTTTAGATAAAATTTGGCTCACCAGCATTTTATGCCACAGAGTGAACATACAGAATAGTTGTACAAATCTTGTGTTTGATAATAATAGTAATAATAATAATAATCTACCATGTTCAGGCCATCTTCAGAATATTATATTTAGTGAAGCCAAAAGCAGAGCATACTGGATTATAGCCTCCGGACTTTGATTGAATTGAAACAATCTTATCCTGTAGGTCTCCATTCAGCAAATGGTGACATGTAGGGCAAGGCAAGACAGCAGACGGGCACAAAACTGATTACATCTTGCTGGCATGATGATCAGCACTTACAGATAGAGATAAAATGGTTGTAGAAAGAACAAATTGTCATGATGAACCGATTATATTTTTAAAAACTGGTTATAGTACGCACTTGCAATTTGTGAATTAGAGTTTCTCATCTCAGGCTCCTGAATAGTAAAGCCACAGCAAAACTAATAGTAAACTGTGCTTTTTATATGTATTTTTATTTTAGGCTTCAGACAGAGAACTCTTTCAGCTGTATTCTGAGACATGTATGATCACATGATCAAGTAATACCGTGACATTTCAAGTTTTTTTCTGACTCACTTCTCGTCTCAAAGTTCCTTCACGAGTCTACACTTTTCTCCGAGGCATGAACATAGTTTGCATTCCTCCTTAACACTGAGGGGTATGGCCAGCCAAAAGGTCGATAGTTCAGCCCAAACTACAATTTATAATGCAGCGTCGTAGAGTTGTGCTATTACACGTCCACAGGGCATAATATTCACACATCTCAAGAGTATTGTGGGATTTTTAAGGGAATCGTTGGAATTTACTTTGCAGCTTGTTTTCATGCACTTGTCATCATCACAAGTCATTTCTCTGCAAACTGGCCTAAATGTTTGCAGCACAGTATTTTTCATTGCTTCTAATATATAAGAAAATGAATGGTGTGATTTTAGAAACACTGTGACAGTCATTAAAAATAATGAGAAGGTCTGGATTTTCTTTACCTACTTGCATATTTGTTTATCTATATAGCCTCATTTAAAGGGCAAGCGTGACTATTTGACTCTAAATCAACAGCTAACTAAACCTTGAGCTGCCCTGCAGAAACAGATGTGATATTGACCTTGTGGACTCAGAGCTGGTTATGTCCACAAATCTTAATTTTATTGTAGCGTGTAACATCACTGTGGTTACTTACTGACTTAGTACCACAGTGCTTGTGTTGTGAGGTCAGTTTAAGTGGAGCAGCTCCACATATTTGTCTGACAAAAGAAGGTTTTGGGTCTGTTTTTCCTCACTTTTACATGTTCATGCTCACACATCTAGATTTCTCAGGTTAAGACCACAGAAATGCAGCAGCCACACTGACAGTGCACAACCTCTTGAATGATTTATTGAGCCTGTTTTTATTCTGCTTGACAATAAAATGGTATTTAAAGGGATAGTTGTTTTAGAAATAATCTATTTTTGTTTTTCTACAGAAGAAGATATGAGTTATTCATTAGTAGTGAAATGAATGCATACTTAGCTACACTGGTGGTTGTGACATGTGTTCAGAGGTCTCAAAGAGAACTAACTACTCACAATATAACACTAAAAGTACTTTCTTTTCTTTATGATGTAAGGCTTTGTTTTTCAAGGTCAGTATATTACTATACACAAAGGCCCATTTGTTCCAGCCACATGATCTGCACAAAATCTGGCTCATACCCTGTCTGCAAGACGCAACCTGACCGAACCTGACTCACAGGTTGCTACGAAATTTTAACTTGTGTTCTTTCCTGTCTCATATTTGAGCTACAAGAAGGATTAATGGCTGCTGTGGACATGGAAAATATAAATATAATATGCATGATCATAGTACATATTAAGCCTACATGGTCACAAAGCAATCCACCAGCACAAAACACAAACCTATAATAGCTAATCAGTCTTTTTTTACATGTACATGTTGAGTGGTAGTAGCTAATTTAAGACGGTTAACTTATGACACTATAAACTGTTTCTCTTACCTGTTAGTCACAGTACAGCGTTCCCAAATTTGGTCAGATAGACAGTTATGATACCTAAGAGAGATTCTGCCAGCTGAACGTGACAGTTATGTCATAATGTAGAACAGTACTGCAGGCGGGGGTCATACGGGGTCATAATGTTCCCATAATGAGGAAGACATTTAACCAGCCAGGGTAATGCAACACATCACAAAAACAAGAACAGATTTTTACACAACTTTAATTTGATTAACTTCTGGGGTAAATAACATAACTGGAAATCCTGAAAGGATTAATGACACACCCAAAAGCCTAAAGTCTAAATTAAAGCGGCAAGCAGTGATGAAGGGGCCGTCGCCCCACACGGCTGCAGCACAGTTAGTGGAGGTGGAAGCTCTGAATTTTCAAGACTGTTGGACATTGAACTAACGTGATAAATATCGACTCTTGTGTCCACTATGTGGCGCTATAGAACACACTAATCATTTTGCTGTGTATCATTTAGACCCCACCGTGTTAATATTCTTGTTAATCAGTGGTGTAGGAGCCATGAGTAAATTGTTTTGTTGTAAGGTTAAGGGGCATATTGATTGTTGTTAGGTTTTGGCTATGATATTATTTTGTGATTGATTATATTGGATACTCACATGGATATGGGAGGGGATATTAGGCTAATAGACTCACCTGTTCACTTGGGAATGTCTGAGGGAGAGAGGGGGGGGTGTGCTGGGTCGCCGTATTTTTGTTGACCGCTGTTTTCCTGTGATCGCTGTGATTACTTTGATTATGAGTTTATGCACTTTATCATGAGTTGATCATCTTTTTTTCTGTCAAATAAAAGGCAAAATTTATTCTTTGAAATCCCAGTGAATTCTTTGGTTACGCGCGTCAGACAAACAGGCCCAACCTCAGTCCCTCAGCGTCTCTTGTTCGTTGAAGTCGCTACAAGTGGGTTGCATCATGTAGATGTCGTCAGGCCTGGACTTCCATCCAGCATGTGATATTTGGGGCAGATTGGAAAATGTTAAGTCAAGTTACAGCAGCTGCCTTTGTCATGGCAAAACATGTAATTTGCCTGCCCTGCCACAGCACACCACTCCACAAAAGCCCAAATTGGAAAACCGTGAAGGTTTTGAGATTCTGCTGATTCTGCATTTGGGGGCCCTGTGGAGCCTGATAGCTACTCTTAAGTCCAATCACTGCTGAACTTTGAAATGTTCACCAGTTCTGATCTGTGCCAATCATGGTTTTTCTAGTATACAAAACTAAAAATGTGATGGCGTAGGAGAATAATAATCTCTACAATAATAATAATATAATAATAAAATGTGACACTGTAACAGGGCTGTGTGGAGTTTCGCAGTTGTTATTCACCACCTTTTATAGCTCAAGTTTATTTAAAGCCCAGTATCACTGTTTACAGTCTCAAAGGGCTTTGCAAGCCCACATGTATACAAAACCATATGCAAGGTGGTCAACACCAGCGCTATCTGATGTGGAAGTATGTAAACCATTCAGAGGCTGATTTTTTTTAAAATTTGGATAATATGATATTCATGTGTTTTATTTATTTTTGTGTTCCTCAAATTTAAAAAGTATGTTCTCTTGCGTTGCACCAAACTATTTGTGGATTGTGAAAACAAAGTTGTTTTCCTCTCGTCTCTTATCTGAGAGGGCTTTTGGCCAGTTGTAATATTTTTTCTTACCTAAAAGAAGAACAAAAAAAACATTGGTGAATCCCTGAAATGAATGGGTACCAACGAAATAAAACAAATCATAAATACAAACAATGCAAACAAGAATAAGAGGAAATCTGATCGTGTGTCGCGTCCCTCATGAGGCCCGTGTTTGTCAGTTTTGAATGTGTGAAGGGGCCGTGGTTATCTGTCTGATCATTGATGCTATTTCAACCCAGGGCCAAACCAGTCCTGTATGTTTTCCTGTCAGAGCTTGTGTGCATAATTCAACAACACCATTAATCTCTCCCATTTTCACCTCTGACACAGGTTTATTGCCAGTACATGTGCCCGGAGTCTCCACATTAATCCAGGAGTTGGACGACGAGCTCAGCCCAATGCAGTGCTGGAGAAAGTGTTTACATCCATCACAAAGGTTTGACTTCTGCCTTTCTCCTCTAAAGAATCATTCAGTAACCTAAGGACTCATATTACACCACATCGTTCACATCATCTGACAACTCAAGATGGATGCATGGTCACAAAGTGAGTCACGAGTGTCAAACATACAGTGGCTTCACAACATAACACTGCATCCATTAAACTGACAGATGTTCAGGATGATGTGATTCCCTGTTTTTTAATGTGACATTGCATATATTGTTCAGAAAAGTTGGATGCCGATGTGAATCCTATTCACAAGTTGGACACTTGTAACTAAGACAGTTAGTAATAATCCACTACTGTCAGTATTTGGCTAAATGTGCTACTGAGATTTATGTTATGGATTATTTATAGAGGTTTATCAGTAATACAGCTGTTCAGTTAATGAAATAGTAAAAGTATTCACAAAAAAACTGCTTAACTGCCTAAAGATAAGCATGTCTAAAAAGCTTAATGTTTCATTACCATACGTCATCGTATATTATCATCCATCACCACAGAATACCGTATGGTACCATACCGTAGAATACTGTACATTACCATTTGTTACCACAGAATACATATTACATATTGCATATTACTGTATCATAATATATTACCATACGTTACCGTATATTACCATGCTTTACCATAGAGTACCGTACATTACCACAGAATATTGTACTTTACCATAGAGTACTATATGTTACTGTACATTACTATACATTATACATTAACCACATTACCATGTTACTGTACCTTATTGTACATTACCATAGAACACTAAATGTTACCGTACATTACCATTTGTTACCATAGAAGACCGTTTATTACTGTGCAATACCATATGTTATCGTACTTCATCACAGAATACGGTACATTACCGTACAATACCATAGAACACGTAGATCACCATACATTACCGTACATCACCATACGTTGCCATATATTACCATAGAATACTGTACATTTACCATAGAATACCATAGAGTACCGACACACAGATACAGATTTGCTCAAATGTAAAAAAAACTAAAAATAAACAAAGTTGAGTATGATATGATATGAAAGTATGATAGTGAGGGTGCAGGTGCTCTGGCTGCTTCATTCCTCAGGCGTCTATGGCAATAAGACAGAACAGCGACCATAGCGGAAGAGAAAATAACACTGTACACTGGGCTGAAACTGTTAATTTTACTCTTTCTCTGTCCTTGGTGAATCAGTTCAGGATGCGCTATTGAGTAAATGGAAATTGTCTTTAACACAGGCATTATATGTGAGATGTTATATTATAACATAAAATATAATATTTCCCAGACCTCCAGTAAGACTTGTTCAGTATACACTTTACAAGAGCAAGACCAAACTCGTCTGTCATAAAATCAGATGCAAGAATTAAGTGAATTCTTTTCTCCAGGTGCTGAATTTACTTTCTTGTGCTTCACATTCTGTATAACTCTAGACGAGTTGAAGGGGTGGAGGGCTTACATATAGAGGCACGGTAATTTATTGTTAATAGGTGAAATCACTGCTGCTGGCAACGAGCTGAAAAGTAGATTTCACATGGATTTTGTTTGGTTGGTTGAAATTCCCTGAAAGGAACTGAACTTGGGCAGAGCAGCGTGTGACGAAACAGTTATACAAGAGCACATTTCTGTCCTGATCGTAACATTTGCAGAAAAAAAAAATTCACTTCTATTGTGGCAGCTTGCAGTTTTCACTGAAACTTTTAGTGCCGAAGTTCTCCCGATAACCCGTGTTTGCTGACTTCACATACTCTCGCTGACTCTGTTATCTTGAGAGTCTCAGAGATTAAAGCCCAAATAGTGATTTATTAGCAAAATCGCAATATGCCAATGCTAGATCTGGACACAGTGTGTGTATATAATATCTTATGGCTTTTATCTATCTTTTATCTTTCTTTTCTCTCTGCACAGAATCCAGACTCTCGCCATCTGGATGGCCTGTCCAAGCAGCTGGACTGGGAGGTGCGGAAGGTCCAGCGTTGGTTCAGACAGCGCAGGAACCAGGACAAACCCAGCACACACACTAAGTTCTGCGAGAGCATGTAGGTTAATGCCTGTTGTGTTCACCTTTAACCCGTCTACTGCCTTGAGTATGGTTGCCTTGACAATGGTTGTGTTTTCTGTGTAGGTGTGGTATGATGTTGTGTGTATGGTCCTGAATTGCTATCTTTGTGAGGACCATCTTAGACCATCCAAGTGAGAGCTTGTCGGCCGGTCCGTGTTTCTTCACGGCCTGCTTATCTTTTAAGACTTGGATTTGGATTTGAAATAAGAATCAGGATCAGGTCACTTTGGTGTTAAGATTGTGACAACTCATGTATTGCTAACTCCTCTTTTACTTCCAGGTGGAGGTTTACGTTTTATTTGTGCATATTTACCTATGGGTTTCGGTTTCTGTGGCAGGTGAGCTAACCTTCAGGAGAAATTTTCTGTTAGCAGTTCTTTCATTGAAAATGTTTGCTGGGTCTATTCTGTGGATAGTAGCGTTTTTGATTGTTTGCTGAACTAACACATGTTTGTCTCTAGTCCCCTTGGATGTGGGATACAAGGCAGTGCTGGTACGGTTACCCCTATCAGGTATGATGTCATTCTGATCCCTGTCTATATAGTCTACAATCCTATCCAATGCGACAACGTCAGCCTCACAAATTAGCTTAGAATTGAACCAAAAACATTAAGAACTGTAACAGTCACTGACTGGTGAACAGCTGTGATGAAAAACAGCCTGTGTTGACTTTTTTCTTCTCTGATTTCACACTTGAGTAGACGACAGCGTTTGCTTTCACCTCACTGCCTTTTTATGGTTCTTGTATTAATGAAAATGTTTCATAAACGCAATATTAATATCATTTTGAGACACAATTATTATTTAGTTTATAAAAAAGGGCCTCTGGTCCTCAGCTCTGATTGGCTGGCTAGATTTTAGCATTTGTTCATGAGACATATGTGACTCTAACCCCTAAAATGCGCAGTAGAAATGTGCTTTTACACATGTGTTCAATCAATATTACACCCTTTCAGATACTCAAGTGTTTAGCAACCACGTTGCTGAGCTATGATTAGTCATGGTTGTATTATCATCACTTAAAGATGTATTTTACCTTTGCAAAGATGGGCTTTTCTTAAAACTCGGCTGTGTATGCAGTAGAAAGGTGCAAATATTTCTGAAATGGATGCTACATGATGAGAGAAAGCAGAGAAAAAGAGCTGTGGTTTTCCTTTTTAATAAAAAGCTAGAAAACTCCCTGGCCCCCTGACACTAGACTGTGGTGGCCTCCTCCTCCTCCAAGTCTTTCCCTTTAATATCTCTGGCTGTATCAGACCATTAGGGGCTATGTTGTGTGTCAGTGGGCAGGACTGATTTATGGCAATATTGGATTTTATATCATTTTTGCAGCGATGTGATGAGTTACATTTATTTATTTTTTTAAATTCAGTGGATCAGCAAAAACAAAATGTTTCCCTCTGTTTTTTTCAGTTGTATCTCTCCAGTTAATCTCCATTAAATTTCCAGGAAATATGCTGCATCACCATATATATGTCAATATCATAATTACCGGTTGACTGATAAATCAGTAGATAGGATTTGTCGGTCGATATCCAGATATTTAATTATTTTTGTATATTTTGGCTGAAAAGTAGCAAAAAATTGTACGACAGAAATGCCAAGTTAGGTTTTAGGCAATTTAGAAACAATTCCAACATTACATAACTTTTTCATCAGAGCCCACACGAGTACATTTTTCAGCTGTAAATGCTTAGTATGTATTTTAGTAACCATTAAAAAAAATCAACAAATGTAAAGAATCAGTTTCAAATCATTTTATAATGGTTAAAGCTGGAAACGTGCCACAGCTGAAACATGTTTCATACAGTCAAAGGCTTCATCTGATCTTTCGGGAGTAGAGAGAGAGAGATTTTAAACCACTACTACAAACTGCAGACTGTCCGTCGTCATTAACACCCTTTTTTCCCAATGAAATGAGGGCTTGTGTGGACTGAAGGCACATCGTCACGCATGACATGATTCACTGAAGAGTAGGGCCTTATTGCGCCTCATTGCTTAAGTAACTTTTGGCTCTCACTGAGCCAGGACGTGTGCCAGGATGTCATTCTTTCACTCAGTGCTGTGTGATATCCTGTGTAGTTTGTTTTTAAAGACGAACACTTCTGTCCCGTCTGTCTCCTCAGGTCATGACTCCAGGTCTTTACCACTACTACGTGACAGAACTGGCCTTCTACTGGTCACTCATGTTCTCCCAGTTCACCGACATTAAGAGGAAGGTGAGAGCAACCAAGCACACTCACTCTGTCTCTGTCAGACCACACTGGATACGCCTCCCTGTAAAGACATTAGTTAATATGTCCATTGTTCCTCATTTGGCTGTGGCACAGATTGTGTGTGCCTGTGTGTTTTTCAAACGCATGCTTTGTTACAAGCTCTTACAGTTGTGTTTATTTTGGAAAGGTCACATGTTTTTGTTTTTTGGGAGGGGGCGAGGCACAGCTGGTGCTGCTCAGTCTGTGAATGCTTTGTATTTTCAGCACGAGGGCACCCACTGTCATGTGATGGAGCAGGATAGAGCCGGCCTAACTCTATTAGAGCTATATGGAGAAATTCCAGCGTATTAGAGCTGGAGTTAGCTACAGCCACTTGCCTTTAATGTTTTAGATGTTTTCTACAGCAAATATCTGGAATGTGATTCTGGATTCTGATAAGATGTTCAGCTTGTATTGTCTCAGTAGGCTTGTGTTTATCAAGTTGAAGGCTCTGCCAAGAAGGTTATGTTTTCAGTTCAGTTTTGTCTGCTTGTCAGCAGGATTACCATTAGATTTTGGATCAGATCCGACTAACGAACAGGCAGTGATACTGACCACATAGTAACACTGGTGTCTATGGCAAAGTGAATGGTGTGGTGTGACTAAACACGCAAACAAAACATGTTTTTTAATATAATTCCTATAGTCTTTAAAATATATCCAGATACAGTGGTTGTGCTTGCACGTTTGCGTATCATAGAAAACTGAACTATTGGCCTTGGCAGAGGTCCGCGCTCTCTGAGTGGCCGTCTAGTTATTCACTGTGATTACTTTACTGGTTGCATCAAACCACAAAGATAACGAGACGGTTTTTCCAAAACATGCAAGGGAGCCAGTATTCATTATACTTCATTATGGTGATTTTAAAATTGGAACTTGTCGACTGAAGAAGATATTTTAGAGAGAGTCAGTCAGGATGGATGTTGCATTTTACAAGCTCAGTCTGGAGTTAAAAAGAGTATTTTACACAACACTCTTTGGTTTCCTTGCTGTTGTAGAGACCAACAGGCTATTAAAACTGAATGTGTGAATGTAAAGACTAAGATACTTTATCTGAAGTTGGTAGGAAATATTGAGCAATCAGTCCTCAACCCATTTAATGTATTGATGACCAAATGTAAATTTTTTTAGTCTGGCTCCATAAATCAGGCACAAGCACTGCGTCACTTCACTTCACTTTTAACCGCATCTGTTTCCTCTAAAAAAACAAATGTTGTCTGTTAAGAAACAACGGGGATGAAATCCAGGACTTATTAGCACTTTTGTTCACACTGCTGCAACATTTGATGCACCCTCTCACACCGGTCACACATCGGGCTTTTGTTACCACTTTGTAAAAGTGTGAGTGTCGTGAATGGTTGCCAAGGAGACACAGTAATAAAACATTTATAGAGAAGAACTACATCCGGTGCAAAGAGCACTGACGTATATCCACTGTTTCATTGGCTTTCAGTCTTGTGACATGAATAAATTGTTTTTGTGTGAGGTTTTTTTTTTCTTTTTCTTTTTTTTGCTTGGCTGATGCAAACAACACTCGTAGATATACGTAGTCATATCGCACATGATTTGTGCATCATTTAATTATAATGCTAAGTTCACGTGTCACTCATAAACCTTTCAACAGGCTGGTGTCGGCATAGATTAGCGGCTCTTATGTCCACTCCACCAGGTGTCTGTCTAGCTTCTGTAACAGCAGGCCCTTGATTAAGATGATTGTGTGTTTGTTGTCATTGCTCCCAACACTGGATCACTTGGCCTGGAAAAAACGCATCTCTCCTCCACTGTGACTGCTTTAACATCTCCACATAATTAAAACAAATTTCAATGAATTTTTATCCCCATCAGAGCCTCTACCTTCAGTCTGTTCAAGACTTCAATGGATATTTGTACAATCTTGTGTACTTGTAGACTTATTTTCTATCTGTTTACATTTTCTGTAGATCACTTTATTCTCACTGAGGCTAGAGGCAGTTATTCTGTGTACTCGATCACTATGTCACTTCCTTTTTTTTCTGTTTTAGTGATCTGCCATTTGTTCAATATGTTGTTTTTCTTGACTTGTAACTTTATTTTCTGAGGGCAATGTTTTTTTTGGTATTTCTTCTTTATGTAATAGTGGCAGTACAGGCAGGAAACCTGTAGAGAATGAGGGATGTGACACACAATAAGAGCTGGAAGCAAACCGGAGGTGTTGTGGTTGTATGTGTCTTAACCGCCAAGACGCCGCTACTGTAACAGTTTCTGCCCTCAAAGGCAATGTTGTGGGATTTGTGTAAAAAAAAAAAAAAAAGAAACTCCACACAGCAACACAAGTTTACAGGTAAGCATTCAGCGAACCTGTCTTCTAACCTCCTCTCTATCTTTATAATTTCAGGACTTCCTGATCATGTTCGTCCATCACCTGGCTACAGTCAGCCTGATCAGCTTTTCCTACGTGAACAACATGGCGCGAGTCGGGAGCCTCGTCATGTGCGTGCACGATGCCTCTGACTTCCT
Organism: Pempheris klunzingeri; assembly: GCF_042242105.1. Taxonomy (NCBI): domain Eukaryota; kingdom Metazoa; phylum Chordata; class Actinopteri; order Acropomatiformes; family Pempheridae; genus Pempheris; species Pempheris klunzingeri. The sequence continues at coordinate 18,250,026 of NC_092013.1, forward strand.
GCTAGAGGTCAGACCGACTGTCATCATTCATTGCGAAATTTGAGTTGCACTGCTCAAACCACTTCATGTTTGAGCAGCTGTCTACACACTCAAATAGCATGTACTTAACTTTACCTCAGACCAATGTTTGGGTCATAGCCTACTCGAATATTTTAGATTGATGTCTTATTGCCATTGCAACTTTTCTTTCCTTTTCCTTCACATTAGTTGAATAGAGATGAATTCTGATTGTTGTCTAGTGTTTCCTGTCACTTCCTCTTGGCTCAGATCCAATCAGATTAGTATGAGCCCAGGTATTAGATGGTAAAGGATTACACTCTGCACAAAACTTACCACAAACTCAGACTTAATTTTCTTTTCCCACAGGCAGCAAAGCTGGCCAACTACGCCAAGTACCAGCGCTTGTGTGACTTCCTCTTCATTGTGTTTAGTGTGGCGTTCTTCATCACACGACTTGTTATATTTCCTATATGGTGAGTTCTCAGTGCCACCTCCAACCTCAGAGTGAATATAACTACTCTGCCATAATATGGCAAATAAAAGGCTTTTATGTTATTTTCAATATGGAGGAAATGTGAAGTCAAGAATAATGATAATCTTGAAGGTGGCTGAGCTCAGGTTGGAAAATGTTTGCTGAGCAACTTCTTGTAGCTTTGTCTTTATGTGCTAATGGTTACAAACAAAAAACATTGTGCTCCCATATCCAGGAGCTGCAGTTTGTAAGGCTGGTCAGCGGCACACAGCCTGGACTCTGTAAACATGGTTGAGACCACCATGCTTCGTTGTTTAGGAATAACTAGAAAGTGATGTAACTGCCACCAGCTAGTGAATCAAATGCGACATTTTCCAGGACAGCTTCAGCCCAGGAGCACTGCAGAGATCTGTGCTAACGCTAGATAGCGAATATTCCTTGACAGAGACCTGAATGTTGAAGCGTAACCTCTAGAGAGACGGACAATAGGGAACCTGTCACTGGTGAAAGTAACCTGAGCAGCTATATTCAGTGTCTTGGTGTGGATGAGTGATAAAGCTAGTGTTGCCGGTGCAGCTACCTGGGCTGAAATCCATACCTCTGCTGGGGGAGGTGTGCCTGTTGATAACCTCCTGCCACTCACCGGGATTTAAAGGAAGACATGACCTCACCAACCCCTCACATGACATGACAGCAGATCTATGTTACTCGCCCACTTGTTGCTGTTGGCGTCTCAAATGGGAGTTACAATCTGTACTGAGCCTCATTGGACAAGTGCTGCTTAATGATGTGATTAAAGTACGGCTTGACTGTGTCGCCGGGATAAATCGAAGACCATAAAGGCAACATATGCCTTCATCTGTTTTTCTCCTCGTTTTCTAGGATCCTGAACTCCACTATGTTTGAGAGCTGGACCATAGTCGGGCCGTACCCGTCCTGGTGGCTCTTCAACTTCTTACTGCTGGTCCTCCAAGTGCTGCATATCATCTGGTCCTACCTCATAGCCCGTATAGCACTCAAAGCCATCCTGCGGGGCAAGGTGGGTCACCGCACAGACTTGGAGGTCACTGACGGGTACCGAAACGTAGGGCTGAAACAATTAGTCCATTAAATTGCAATTTGAAATTAAAATTCACTTGTTCCCGTCGCGCTAATGTGAAGTTTTGCTGCTTTTCGATGTCGTATGTGATAGTAAATTAAATATATTTGGGTTGTCGACTTCCGGTCAAACATAACCAGACATTTAAAGATATCCACCTGAGCTCTTAAAAACTGTAATGGATATTCATTTTGTCTGTAATGAAAATCATCATTAGTTGTAGCCCCACTGTTATGACCTGCTGAATGGTTTGACATCCAACACATCCAAGCGTTTCCTTCAAAAGAGCATTTGGTTAAAAAAACAAAAAAACAACAGTTTTCCATCTACATACGAATAAGTATCTTCTAACAAAGGTGTCTTTAATTTTCTGATGTAAGCGTCTGTTAGATTCACCTCTGTGCAGGGTAATTTCATGAGGTTTAGTGCAGCTCCAATTCCAAAGTCCAAAGTGGCTTAAATAAAAAAAACAAAACAATGCTTCACAACACTTTAATACTATTGTGTCAACAAAAATCTGTTGACTCCAAAACATAAACTCTAAAACTTCGCAGGAACATAACAAGGCTTAATTTTAACCGTCATGTTTTCAAGGTGAGTTAAAAAAAAACTGCTTGATCTTTAACATAATCCTGTTACATCTAAACAATCACTCATGTAAACCGAAAATCTTTTAATATTTAAAAGGAAACGCTCCTGTTATCAGATTTGTTTGTTGTCGTCTCACACCAGAGCGAAGCTCATCTAGATGTTCTGACCTTTGACCCTGCGCATGCTGCACATCGAGGGAGGCTACTTAACTATGGTACCTGCTCATGAGAGCAGCTGGAGAAGAGGTGGATTTTGTCATCGCTTTAGCAACATGCTTGCTGTCGTTTTAATGTCGACTGGCTCGCTAATGAAAACTATTGTAAAAAATGGCTTTGGAGGGGAGCCACAGAGAGGAAGGCGTAGTGCCAACCAGCAGGAAGGAGATCGATTTTTATTTTTTTGCAATTGCATTAATAGTAAAAATTGAGATGTGATGATAAAAGCTCTGAGAGTCTGGAAATATTTGATATTACCTTGAAAGTGCTTACATTTTTTAAACAGTTTAAAAACTGACGAAACCCCTGGTTTGGTTTTAATAATTAGAAGAGTGTTGGAAGGGAAGAAGAACACCAAATAAACATTAGTCCAAACCAGTCATCTATCTACGAGCACAATGTTTATTGAACTGTACAACATAACAGCCGAGCTATTTTGGGTGATGAATTTGCTGCCTCTATACTTTTTTCCAAGCTGTCCCTGACTCCCTGTCTCATTCTCTCTGCAGACGCCGTTTGTTTCCTCTCCCTCTGGGATGAGAGAGGGAGATCCTGTCTTTCTGTCTGTCTTTGTCCACTGAGCCCTTCTCCGCTACTCTCTCGCTTCTCTCCGTTTGCTTTGTCCACTTGAAACCTTTACCTTCTCTGTTTTTGGCTGTAAGTTTCTGTTGACTCCCTCCGCTGTGATGCCCTTCACATATCTTGATTCCATCCGTCCCGTCAGTTTCCATTGCGGGCTTCAGTGTAGTTGCAGTGGGTTTAATCTGACAGCTGCTGCACTAGATCAGCACTTAGAGAGACAGCAATACGGGGAGAGTTATAAATGATGAGTAATGTGGCAATAGTGGCATGAATGTCAGGTATGTCCAGCTGTTTCTCATTAGGCAGGAGCGTGTTAACATTGTCTCGCACCACCACCGTGTGGTTATGATGAACACAGGTGATTTGCATGAATAATATATCTATTTTTTACATCATAGTTTCAATTTATTTCAAACAGAACAACAGTAGCATATCGAATTGCATATTTGAGCATGAGGCTGCACTATAAAACACACCTTTCATCAGACTAAACAGTGGTTCACAACCACAACTACTTTATTGCTTGTGACCTCCTTGCAACTGCTCATTGGTTGCATTTCTATGCGCTTCAATCCAGGACTGCACCCGAATCAGGATATTCAGACTCAACACCGATGTGTCAGCTTTTTTTTATCTATAAATATTTTTTAATTCTAATAAATACACAGTTTTTCCTTCAGTACACCTCACCTACAATCAGGAGAAATATATGATTCACTTGGTCTGTCCAGCGCACCTGCCGAGCAGCTGCCTCACACACAACTCCTATATCAGTTACGAGTCTCATGTTTTATCAGTGACGCTCACGTTTTGAAGCCTTTGTTTTCACACCACAGATGGCATTTCCACACAGTCACAGGAATAAAGGAAAAAAAGTGCATCCTGGTCACGGTTCAGTCATAAAATCCTAGCACACCACAGAGTTTCTCTCCTGTGTGGCTCCTGACTGGCTGCTCTCACTGAACTGACACCTGCAGCTGGTTCATAGATACATTGTAAAACTACAACATGTCACAAGAAAGAAACAAAGACTAAAGTCAGACAAATAAACATTGTCTCAGAATGCATTTTTTTCTTATTGCTTACCTGGTCAATGATTTTATGGTTCATCTTGCGTCTGAGCTAGATGGACTATGGACAGTAACGAGCATTGTCTCTATTGTCATCGTGGTATTATCTGATCACTGACCAACTGGGTTTTTGAATGTGAGCTCTGTGTACTGGGCTGATGTTGAGGTACAGTGAATGACCTCTTAGTATTTAAGGATTAAAGTCACATCTAGTTTAGACTCAGCAGCATGTGAGGTTTCCTAATGCAGTTTTAATAATACAGATTCAGATACAACTGCAAGTAGGTGGTTACACCAATCGTAAATATTACAAACACTTCAGCACTGGTTTATTTAATTATTTATTTTTGTAAAGTCACCACCCAGCAAAGGTGAACCATACAGAATTAGTCCCGCCCATCCAGGAACATGATAGGATACTCCAAAAAGTATATATATATATATATATATATATATATATACACACACACACACACACACACACACACACATACACAGAATGTACATATGGGCATGTATTTATTATTCTAAAACTAGTCTAATCCCATTTTAAATTACTCATTTCTTATTTATAGCAGTGTTTTTAATGGTGATAGATGAAAGATGGACATTTTTCATTTAGTTTTTTCCATTATTTTGTCTGATCTCTGAAGTTTGTGCTTATTCTTTAAGTGTCATAAGACGGAATAAACAAGAGCTTTTCGACGTTTCCTCCTCCATCTGCCTTCTAGGTGTGCAACGACGTCCGCAGCGACATTGAGAGCAGCTCAGAGGAAGAGCCCGACACGCCCACAGAAGGCCTCAAGGCTTCTCACACTCCCAAGGGAGAGAACGGCACCAATGGCCACTGCGCTGCCGCCAAAGCTCGGGTGCAGAACCACAGCAGCTGGTGACACATAGCCTGAAGCTGGGAGCCCCCTGCAGTTCGTCCCTCACAACGTTTGTCCTGTGACATTCCCTGGACACGAAAGGCTCACACCCGCCCCACACACACACTCACACACACACACACACACAAACAGAGTCTACCGTCACTTGTTACTGACAGTGAGTGCGCACAAATACACACGTTGGTGAACTGACGTTGGATTTACAGACACTGACATCTGCTTTGAAGAGCCCTGTAATGACATGTAGGACACAACTCAAGAGGCAACATGTAAAAGCTGAAACCACATGGAAATGAGTTGAAGCAAGTGATTTGCGTAGCCTTATTTTTTTCAAAAGATGGGATTTATTTGCTGCCAGATTTCGGTCGGTTTCAATGTTCTCTCCCAGTTTTATTGGTCGGATGAACTTTGATTATTTTTGTTTTGAGGGTAAATTCACACTGAAGCACGAAAGGGAAGAAAACTGCTGCAGCACTACTGTCGGGGGGGTTGGGGGTTATACTTTGAGGTGTGTTGCGCTTCTAATCAGTGATGTCACAGCAGGCATTACACATAGAAATAACTGTGATTTTATCAGCTCCTACAAAGGACACCTGCTCTGTGTGTGTGTGTGTGTGTGTGTGTGTGTGTGTGTGTGTGTGCGTGTGCGTGTGCGTGTGTGTGAGAGAGAGAGAGAAAGACCAGAAGTACAACACACTTGAAGGTAAAAAAAAAGCAGCAGTTCCTACCGATTGTGATTTTTGTGGATTTACCCTTTAATCAAATTGTTTGTGACTTGTTTGTTTTACTGTTTTTTTTACTTCTTCTTCTGAGACCAAATGTTTATGAAATTGTTTGACACTGCCTATAGAGGAATCCAGGTATGAGGACTGTACTAAATGTGTGGTATCACGTTCTCACTTGAGTGCCTTGTAAAAGCGTATTTCCAAATATATTCTGTTGTTGAAACATGTCCCTCTGTTGTCCTCTTTATAAACACTGCATTACTCTGAGCGGTTAAAGGCATTTAATACAATATCATACAAACAATTACAGCCACCTTCACTCCCGAAACGGTGCCACTGACAACTTGGGTTTTACTCAGGCCATTGATGCAGATAACATGTTCTTGAATAATTTGTTTGGTGATGTCATCTTCCTCAAGAGGATTTAAATACCCTCTGTGAAATCACTCAAACGTCCTGAGAAGAATAAACATCTTCATGGTTTAGCGATGGACAAAAAAAAAAAAAAAAGGAGGAGGAATGGGAAATGTCCACAACTGTGCAAAAAGAAGCGCAGTCCATCCGACATCAGTCTTTGATGACTTCAGGGTCCTGGTTTTCTGCTGCCAGTTTCAGCTGCTTCTGCCGCTGCATGTAGCGGTATCCTCGCATCGCACACAGGTAGCCTCCGTAGGCTGTCAGCAGCATCATGGAGGCAGTAAAGGTTCGATAGCCAATGTCAGCCAGGCGCTTTCCAGACACCATGGTGGAGATCCTGAAGGACTGGTGGAAAGAAACAAATTATGTTTACCCAAAGATGATAGGGGCAATCTGACTTGAATTTTTCCCAAGCATAAATGCTGTGGCAAAATCTCAAGTGTTTAATTGTGGTTAATTTGGGGGATTTTCCAAAAGACAGTATGTCTGATTATTTATTTATTTAGGGAATGTTTAGAACAGTTCTTAACAATTATGAATAAAAATCAATCAATATATATATAGGGCCAATTCACAACAAATGTCATCTCAAGACGCTTTCCATAAAGAGCAGGTCTAGACCAAACTCTTTAATTAAGAGACAATGATTCAAGAATTCATAATTAAGGACTCCTTCAGTCACAGACTGATACACCCCAGGTGTAAGAAGGAGCGCTTCCGCAGGTCCTTCATCCCGACTGCAGTCAGACTGTACAATGCTGCATTATAGTCTGCTGCACCAACCACCACCACCACCTGTGCACTTTACTATAACATAAACTGTACAATAATTCTCACCCCACTTCACTTCACCCTGTTGTTGTTGTCTCTGCAATTAAATTTTTTTGTGTACATAGGTTTTTACCACTGTATATATTATATTATATTCTGCTATTTAATTTTTCTAATTCTATTATATTCTGCTATTTAATTTTTCTAATTCTTAACTGTGTGCTTTTATTTTTCTTGTCTGTCCCTTTGAGCTGCTGTAACAGCAAAGTTTCCCCACTGAGGGATCAATAAATAAATATCTTATCTTATCTTATCAAGAATCCCCACATGATCAGCATCAGACATTAGGCGACAAATACATACACGTGTTTTTTGCATGCACAGTAAACATAAACAACAAGGACAAGATAAGACCGCAATAATTAATAATGAAAATAACAAGACAGGTTATACCCTGCTATTAGTAAATATCATTCCTTGTTGTTTCTGAGCTCTAACTGAACCCTAATTATCTGGTAGACCTACAGCGATCAGGCAATAGAAGATAAGGGCCGCTCAGGTGTATCCTCTGTCTCTCAAGGACAGCCAGCATCAAGCAGGCATGTTAGGCCACACAGACACGTTTTGTCTGTCTCACAACTGGATACACACATTCCAAAGCATATATGGACAGATGAAAAATAAAACACAACGGAATAAATAAAAGGGCAAAAATAGAGGTGGGACATGTCTAAAACCTGGAGTCATTGTCAAAATGATTGTTAATCAGATCAAATCAGAACAAATGTCAGTAAATTTAGATTCTCAGTGGCTTTTCAAGAAGTGTTTCCACATTACATAAATGATGCACTAGAAAATAGCTGATTTTCTCCATATTGCCTCTCTATATATTACAATATTCTCTATATTACCAATACTTAAAAAGTTACATGCATCTTTTTCTTGATAATTTACATTTTTAACTTGTTTATACGTCTATTATATTGCATTTAAAATGAAATGATCTTATATGTGACAGCTGTAGTTACTAAATGGCACTAATCTATTCACCTGATTTACTCATCACTACTCAAACTACAAATTGTGAAAACTCTCCGAGGACGACATGAAACAAACACTTGGAGACTGGAGCTTTGTGATTTTTTACACACAGTGATTTACTGATGATGACTCTAATCTGATATCAGATCAATGGAGCTAAATTAGCCCTGAGCCTGCTGGCCCACCATTATCTCCATTAGGAGTCACCGCTCTTATTAAACTCCTATTAAACTCTGTCTGTTTTCAACAGGTCAGCCGGTCTGATTTAATGTCCATGTAAGTGAAGCGCTCTGTTCCCTCTTACAGATAAAACATTCACTCCTTATCACTACATGCTAGTCAGCTTGTGTGTGTGTGTGCTCAGCTGACCGACAGCTGGCTGCTGGTGAGCTATTTTATCAATTTGAAAAAAACAAACTCGCGTCTTAGTTTCGCCTCTTGTCGGAGCAAACACTTGTCTGTTTTCTTACCGTTTGTCTTAAAATGCGATAACAAGCGCAGGTTGTTGCCCTCAATGTCAGCACATCAACATGCGACGTTAGCACGACGGCTAATTCACCTTCGCTTTCGTAAGGTACGGGAACCCAGAGGGGACTTTTCTCCTCTGCTCACAAAGCTGCGACCGGTTTCAGAGCGTCACCTGCTGAGCAGGAGGACAACATATTGTTTACTTCACTGTTGTAGACACATCTTTTTAGTAGTATATAGTAGTATATATATATATACCAGTACGAGTGAGCTAACAGGTAGCAGGAAGTACACTTAGTATATTTTAAAAGTATATATTAGTATTTTGTATAGTATATTGCTGATAGTACTTATGGATCTAAATTATATTCTGAATGAAACTGTTTTATTGTTACTTTTTAACGCTACATGAGCGTCTGAATACTAATTAACCATCTGAATACGTCCTGTGCCGCTCATGATCCGGCCTTTCTGTGGTTATTTTTAACTTTGGATGTAGATACATCCTCTATTACAAACATACAAATGTTTACTGTTCTCGATGTCGCTCCGAATTTGATTATAACTTTTTTAAAGTTAATTTAATTAAAAAAAAAAAAAAAATAGTTACTATAAGCTAAACCTACCGCAAACTAGCCAGACCTGGCTGCAGCCCATGTTTACCACCCGGACATATTTTGGAGACGCACACGGCACAATGGCAGCGTGTCCGATAAGCAGCGATGCAGTGGATGAGATGAATGAGCCAGGAGCCGCTCCGTTTGGCAACTTTATAAACTATTACACATTCAACCCTCCGGAGAACCGTCTGAGTTTGATCCCTGCCTCACTCCTCCGGGATTTAGGTTACAACGACGGGCAGCAGACCACACTGATCCTGGACGTGGGGTGTAACTCAGGGGTACGTGACTGTGGGACAGGGGGTGACCACTGTCTGTTGGGTTCACAGTGACACATACCGCGGTGAGGTTGGACACCCAGCAGCAGGAGGAAAGTCATCAATAAGTGTTCATTTGGCACAAAAACAATGCTAATTCTGTACCTCCATGCTGATTTCACAATATCAGTGAAAATTGTGTTTTTTTAAAAAAACATACTAAATTAATTTTCTATTCTGCATATAGACATTATGCAGAAGAAATTAATTATATCGAAATAAGCGTGCTACATGACATCATTTTATTATATTTTAATCATAATTTACTAGTGTTGACAAATCAGCATGAAAAAACATGGTTTTATGTCAAATACTAATTTATTGACAGTCCCCAAGTCAGCCTCCACTGGTTAAGTGTGAGGTTCTGGGAGGTGAGCCGACCGCCCTCCTGCTGCCAACACTGGGTGAAACTGAGGAAGAAGATACTGCTGCTGGGTCTGAGAATATTAAACTGAGAATTAATGTTGCCGTGGTGTGAAAGTGTACCTGTTTTCTTTCCTCCTGTGAATGGCAGGAACTGAGTGTGGCTTTTTACAAGCATCTGGTGCAGGAGCCCGTGTGCGAAGAAGACCCCGAAAGGAGCAAAGTTCATCTCCTGGGCTTCGACCTGGATGAGATCCTCATTCAGCGGGCTCAGCAGACCAACCCTCTGCCCAGCAGCATCTCCTTCATCCCTCTGGACATCATTCAGGGCTCCAACCAGCTGCAGGATTACCTCAACCAGCACGGCTGCTCCCACTTCCACCTGTGTCTGTGCCTGGCTGTCACCATGTGGGTCCACCTAAACCACGGAGACTCGGGCCTGCTGCAGCTGCTGTCTCGCCTGGCCTCCATCAGCCAGCACCTGCTGCTGGAGGCACAGCCCTGGAAGTGTTACCGCTCTGCGGCCCGGCGACTGAGGAAGCTGGGCCGCTCAGACTTCGACCACTTCAAAACCCTGAAGATCCGTGGAGATGTGGCAGAACACGCCAGGGAGCACCTGGAGAGACACTGTGGCATGGAGCTCATCAAGAGCTTCGGCAGCACTGCGTGGGACCGTGAGCTGCTGCTCTTCAAACGGAGGTGAGGCGGAGGGAGAAGGTCAAGAGTTTCCATCTGCTGCAAAGGAACTGCAGGGACATGATCAGGAGGACACCAAAGAAACCAGACTGGGAGGACAGTAAAGGTCAATTGATTAGTTGATTGACATAAATCAGCAACAAAATGGACAGTTTGTCATTTGAGTCGAGCAAAAACTCCTGATATTCGCTGGTTCCAGCTTTTCACATGTGAAGACTTGTTTGTCTTAAATGATAGTAAACGGAGAATCTCTGGGTTTCGTGTTCTCGGTCGGACCAAACAAGCAAACTGAAGAAAGCAAACAAATGATCAACAAATTCTCACATCGGAGAAGCTGGAATCAGAGAATATTTGATGTTTTTGGCTTAAAAAATAAAATAAATGTAACATCTAATCGATTATCAAAGTGATTGTGGACTAATCATTGCAGGAAAACTGGAGGCTGAAGCACATTTAAATGGATATTTTGTAGCTAAAACTTTGAAATACATAGTTTGCATCATTTTGTGCCTCAACACTGATGTTTTAACAATAGGTTTGCCAGAGATACGGCTGTACAACAGTTTAATATATGTGTGCAGATTAAATGATGAACATTTTCCATAATGAAGTAGCTACTTCGGTCTGTATCAGAGCTGACTGAACCACAGTGGTCAATAATGCATAACTACAAAACAAAAACTTAGCGCAACATATTAATTTTCATCATTTTAATTACAGAATACTAAAAATAACATTACATAAAATGTCTTTTTAAAAGAAACCATTGAATATTACAAAGGTTGTAAATTTTGTAAAGTTAGGATATAAAATCTTTGAACAGTGGTGCATAATTGAAAAGAAAAATAATTTTCATAAAATGTATATATTAACTGTTCTACTACATAAAAAAATGAGATGGACACAAATTGCAGACAGACGAGATGAGTAGACACCGCCATTACCGCAGTGAGCTCTCCTTTCGAAGGAAGAAAGACTTGAGATGCACAGCACACACCACAATCAGCTTAAGTTCTCAAGTTATGTCTATGATCCAAAAAAAAAAAAAAAAAAGGGTTACCATTTACAACAGAGGAAAACCAACAAGTTTGAAAAGACTACAAAAAGTGACTTGGTGGCTGCTCCCAATATTCACACACATCTCGATGGGTGAAAACCCGACTAAACTGGCCTTGGTTCCATAAACACGCACCGTTTTCCACAGGTTTAAGCTGTACAAGAGTTGCAATTCATACTTAAAATCATTCCACCAAGACAGGGAAATAATGGTCTTTCAGTTTCATAACACAGCCGTTCCCACATCCTACCGTACAACTGGTCCGTCAGATCCACTGAAAGCTACCATGGTCACATAATTCGATATCAGGAGGTCAACCTTAAGGAGCTGGAATAGACTATACACAATGGGGGAGAGGATGAGGAGGGGAGGGGGGAACATGCATATTCCAACAGTGTGCTTGCTTTCTTCCTCTTCTTTCTTAGATTTACGTCACCCTGTGTCACTTCGTCATGAGCCCTTAAGATGTTTTAGTCAACACCACAGAATCGCTCAAAAAGAACCGCCCATCGAGGACACTCAGAGCCTCTTTGAACTGCGGATGTCCCTCTACATGTACAACACACTGGCCAGTCACGTCCACACAGAGGTATTTCACTGGTCTCCTGCCGTTCAGGAGACGCGTTGTGTCACATTTTTGGTAAACAGACACGAGGGAGAGGAGACAGTTCATTTAGGTGTTCTGTCAAAAAAAAGTCAAGATATGGTTTTAAAATCGAGAGTTACGCTGAGTGGCAGAATCACTGTTCCTTCTGTGCAGTAGTGGTTTCAGTGGCCCATGAAGACCAGGTGGAGAAATGCAGAGAAAAAGAGCGAGTAAGATAAAGTAGGAGGGAAACAGACAATAACCCAGAGGACATCTCAGAAGACGAAGAACATCTGAGACAACAGAGGCATTAAGGAGGAAATGAGGCGAGACACCAGCAGAGCTACTTGGTTTGGCTGGTCTGTTGCTCAGACAGCTGGAGGTTTTTTTTTTTTCTTTTTCTTTTTTTTTTTCACCAGGGATCCAGGAGCTGCTGCTAATGCTGATCATGTAGCTAATAATGCTGTTTAGGTTCAGATGAGTCCCCCTGAGTTAGTGCACACGTCAGAGTCAGGCAGGCTTCGCCCGCTTGTTCGTTAAGAAATCCACAAAAAGAAGCATTAAGAAAAAAAAAAATCAGCAATTTAATATCAAGCTTACAATTAGCTTTGGAGAGAGAGCCCGTCGTAGTTTTACAAGTCTGTGATTGGGGAAGGATTGAGTCGATGTTAGTGTGGAGGAGGGAGGGAAAAAGTTCAGGCGTAACTACAGCAGCTCCCACAAAGTGGAGCAGCTGATCTCTGAGTCCTGCTCATTTTCTGAAAACTCTGAGAAAAATGCATTTTTTTGTTGTGAATGCAATGTGCGTTATGTAGTGCCCAACCAGAGACTGGGTTGTGTGTTTTTTTTTGAGCATGCTCATACTTTTATACTGTAATCTGAACATCTGACATGATTCTCAAGTGGTCGTCGGTGCAGGTCTGCCCAGCAGGCGAGTGGTTGGGGATCTGGTCAGGTGCTGGTGTTGCAGGTTACGCTGACTGCGCATCAGTCAGACAGACAGGTAGGTAGACAGGCAGGTGGGCTGTGATGGGAATCGCCAGCTGAGGCTAAATCAAGGGAGCCGTGTCCATCAAGCCTTTGTTGGGATCCAGGCTGGCAAAGAAGCGGACGTCTCGGTCCTTGTCGGACTGCAGAGCCATCACAGTCTCCTCCAGCTCGTCAGAGTAGGCACAGCCAGGCTCCTTGAAGTATGCTGCACACAGAACACAAGACTCAGTTTAAGAGGATGGCAATGCTCTGTGTTTTTCTTATTGTAAATAAATCCCATGAAAACACCAAAAACAGCAAATGAATTGATGATACTATGGTGTATCAGTCTAAGTGTTGTTAGCCAAACCCTAATACGTCTTATTCTTCTGTGCCATAAACCTCCATTATTGTCCTAAAACTGGAAAAGTATTCAGACTAGTTGATGCATTGTCAGTTTTGGTCTTTTCAAGGGATTTGTGGGAAATAACAAATATAAGGCCATGTTCCTAAAAGACTACATCAGACATGTAGTTTTTCTGCATCTTACCTTTCTCCATGACGCTCTGTCGCAGAGCCTTGGCCACCAGTACGCGGACGTTGGCCACTGGGTCTGAGGAGAGGCTGAGCAGGCTGGGCAACAGGTGCTGGCTGAACTGCTCCATGGGCATGCAGTCCTCCTCCACTATGGCCTGCAGACAATACGAGGAAACATTAACACAGTCACACGGGCAGGCTGGTGTCAAAGACGGCGAGCCAAGAGGCATTCATGAGTGTGAATCTCTGTCACAAGATCCAGCAGAGCAGACAGGGAAGTTGTCAAACAGGCTCACAAACAAAGTGGTTTTCACTGTAGTATTACCCCAGTGATATAGATAAGTTCTTATCGGTCAGCTGGTTGTCTAACATGTACATTACATGAGAAACTGGATTTACTGCCTCGCTGTGGTATCACTGCGCCAGCCAGTCAAGTTGCAGTTCACATCCATGTCTGTCTACACTGGTGTGATGTGTGTAGTGGAAAGTTTGAAGGAAATGTTCCACATCCGAGTCGAGGGTCTATGAACAGCGGTTGCCGTTTACTGTATAGATTGTGAGGCAAATTTTTGGATTTATAAATAAAATCTATCGACTTTATTTTGTTAAGCTTTGTTGTTCTTGATCTGTTGAGAGAAACAAATACAATAAAAGCAGATTCTGACAGAGCAGAGTCACAACCATGAAAGGAGACAACGCTTCAGAAATGGATGTTCTAATTTTAAAACGTCACATCTTCAATTACGCAGCACAGGAAGTATATAATCACCACAGTTTTGAGGTGGACACCCACGTTTAGCGTCACCAATTTAGTATCCAACCACATACGAAACATGGTCACTTCTGTCACATCCTGAGCCATAACATGAAAAGTGTTTTTGCAGAACATTTGCAGAAGTTGACCTTGGACTTCAAATATCAAATGCCATCATTTCATTCCATTAAGCATTTGACAGAAATTGTGTCATAATTATTGTATGAATTCTTGAGTTATGGCCAAAAACGTGTTTTGTGAGGTCACACTGACCTTTGACCATCAAAATCTAACCAGTTCATCCTTGAGTTCAAGTGGATGTTTGTGCCTTCCTGGTATTGTTGAGATAACAAGAATCGGACAGACTGATGGATCACATAATGCCTCCGGCCACAGCATGAACACAGCCAGTGTTTTTTATCTTTAATATTGTACTTTAGTGTGAAGTATTACTCAGGAATCTGGATATGTTACCTTTACTTATGACCATTTTAAATCTAGAAGTATGACTTTTGGGAGAAATGGCATTAAAAATGTTCCAAGAACCATAAATGAGATTAAAAACGTGCTCTGCTCCAACGCTCCAGAGAATACGTCATTTACCATTTCAAGTCGGTTGAAACAACCACAAGACAAACAATCGAACAGGTGCACAGCTGTCTAAGGAGGTGAAAAATAGAGACAATGAGGAAGCTGCTGCTTCACCATTTCATCTGAGGCCATGTGGAAGAAGCACTACAGACCTGGCAGATGAAGGCAAACGCCTGCCGCCCCACCCACTTGGGGCAGTGGCAGAACCTGACGGTGAGCTCGTTGATGAAGTTCAGACCCAGATCATCGGCCCCACATGCATACAGCTTCTGGAGGATCTCTACAACCTGAGAACACAAGAGGTGATGGTACTGTGTTTCAAGTGGTACATATAATGATTGCTGCATAGCTTGACAATGTCTCACTGCAAGTTGTTGTTAAAAGGAACGGCTCAAGATTCTCAGAAAGATACTTACATGTTTTTTTTTTTTTTAAAAGATTTAGATGACAAAACTGCAGCCAGTTGGCTTAGCTGTGCTTATCTTAGCGTACAGACTGGAAACGGGGGAAACAGCTAGCCCGGCTCTGCCCAAAGGTAACCAAGTCCACGGAACCACTATAGTTCACATATTAACACGTTGCATCTTGTGTGTTTAATTTGCACAGAAACCAGAGTGTAAAAATGATTGTGGTATGATTATGTGCCACAACATCTCTTAAAGGGGTGTGCTGAATTCCTGGAGTCTTGTCATGCAGCATGTTAATGATGCTTTTCTTGGCAAGATATGGAGCAGGAGGGTTTCACAAAATGCCAAAATACTCCTTAAACAAACAAGAATTTAGGAGGTATACGTAAGTCCTCAAAGTGACTACGTAACTCATCTCCAGTCTCCTTGCAGCTGAGGTAAGATGATCAAATACATCCAACAGTGAGGACATTGTCACACATACACATCATGCATCAGTCCATCTTTTTTCCCCTCACAAAACAAATTCAACATAATAAACGTACCAGTTTGTATGAGATCCACCTGACCTCTGAGACTTTATCAGAGCAGAGTGTGAGCGCTATCTGTCTGAGGTAGTCATACACGTCGTAGTGGCTGTACAACTCTATGATCATGATCAACTGCCTGGAGAGGGACACAGAGAGAGCACGTCAGTCAGGCCAACATGACCGTTCCTGTAAATATTAATACAAATGACCAAAACGTCATAGCGAGACACCGACTGGAAGTCAGTCTGGATCAGAGACACTGCTAAAATGAAAATGCAATTATTTCTCGATGCGTACTCTGCCAGCTCATATCTGAATCTCCAGTTGCGGCTGTTGTCCGTCACCATGAACTCCTGCAGCTGGTACAGATATTCTCTCCTCTTGTCTGCATGCAGCAGCTGCAAAAAGAAGATACACACGAACCAGCTGAGTTATCGAATACAACGCGCAAAGCAACTGATGTAACGTCTTGTAATGTAGTCTTCTTTTAAGTGGAAACCAAAACTGCTGCAAAACAGCACACTCAAATCCTAACGGAGCTGTGAATCTTTTTCGTCATCCATCCAATAGCAATGAGGAAATGTAATGTCCCACACTGAAACGTACTTACTTGACTCAGTGTATAAATCTGCACTCTCACCTTGAGGAAGTCGTAGAGGTGTTTGAGCACGCCAATGCGGACCTCATCCAGGTCTTTAAGGAACCCGTTGAAAATGGGCACCAGATCAGCTGCTGTCAGCTGGTCTCCCAGGATGACTGCCAGCTCGTGGATGGAGAAAGCCAGCGTACGCCGCACCTTCCACTGGGGGTGGGGGGTGAGAGGAAAAGAAACACAAAAGGATTATAACACCCAGCCATGAAGAAGCAAGCATCTTAGTGAAAAACAAACCTTTTAGGTTACTTCTTGAATATGAAAAGACACTTAATTAGTGATAAATGCGGGAACAGTAAACCAAAACATGTTACTGAGAAACATTTATCTGAACCCCTTCAGTGACTGGTCTGACTCCACAGTTGTACAGAGCCATGTTGTCATGCTAACAGTGATATTCAATGCTGTGATGAAGTAATGAGCAACAGTGTGACACCACTCAGTCTCTACGTCGCTGAAGCAATGCTTCCCCTTGCACATTTCACTTTCTTACTCATGTCCTCAAGTACCACATTGGTACAACAAGTGCTGTGCTATTAAAGTCAGGCAAAGGACATTACTAAAAAGAAAGCCATGCATGTTGTTGTGGATGGGTTCCTTATTAAAATGGTTGAGAAAAATTCTGGCACCACATTTTAAACAATGATTTTCCAACAAAATATCACATTATTACAACACTGTTAAGCAGTCAATATCTATATATGCACAAGTACACCACTTCAGGTTTTTATGACAAATATATAACAAAAACATACAAACATTTATGGACAAAAATCCCAGAGCTAAAAAAAAAAAAAAAAAAGTCTTTATGTGGTTTATCACTCATTTGACCATCATTATTTCCCATTTCTCTGCCCACCTGTACATCAGTAGCGAGAGTTTCATATGTGTCCTTGAGGCAATGCCAGTTCTGTCGCCCCAGAGTGAGCGCTACCCCCGGCAGGCTGAAGGCACAGTGTTTGGCTATTTCTGTATCCACCGTCTGGGCCCGGGCCGGGTCCGTCATGGAGAGGTACTGATCCAACAGCTGCTGGGGGATGACATTCTGGAGACAGAGCAAGAGATCGATGATGATCAAAGAGGAATAGGGATGCACAGGGGTCCATGTTTGCATCAGTAAATACCAAGTGAAAGGTTTGGGTCAATATTTCAGGGATGTGTGATAGAAGCGCTGACTGACCTGGATCTTAGGCTTATCCTCAGACATTGGGCTGTGAGCACAGTCTTCCTTTGCCTCCTCCTCCACACTCTCAATTAGTTCAGACTCCTGAGGAAAACACACATCCATACACCCACCATTAGGGAACAACCAAGAAGCTAAAATATATCATCTCTTCTGAATTCCCTGTAGAAGCACAAGACCTAAAGCTGGATTTATAGCTGTGCTGTAAAGGGTTGTGGCCTAGCTACAGAGCCGTTGCACGTTGACTATGGCTGACATGTACTTCCTAAAAGTGTAATAACATGCAGGAGCTGGAGCTTGTGTTTCAGATCCCGGTGGAGGCTGTTGCAAGTTCAGAGAACTTTAAAGAAGTAGAAAAAAAGGCTCAGTGATCTCCTTTTAGCAACACACATGTACAAAGTGTGTACACACATGTACAAACTGCTCCTCACCGTGATCACCGCTCTAAAACACAGTGAATAAAACAGCATAAATACAGCAGTTTCACGGCTGTAGTCTCCTATTCAATAACACATTTGCACAGTCCCGATTAAGCAGATTAACCGAGTTTTTACTGTTAAGCTCTTAATTATGAACAATGTTTCTTATTCAAACTTCAAACATTGTCTTTGATGTAATAATAAATATCTAGAAATACATAAAAGTTTGAAACCAAACTTTCAGGGTGCTCAAACCAAGATGCGGCCCGATCATGTTTGATACATCCGGTTGTTGTTGTGGTGTTATCAACGGGAGAAATCTCAAGCTGAGCAAGAAATCAAAATCGGTGCTCTAAGTATCTACAGTGGAACTCACATTAACCCCAATGTGTCAAGTATAAATCCAGCTGAAGTTGAGTATATGTAGCTACTGAGTGTATCTGCTCAACCATTTAACATAAAACAGCTGACTTAAGACGCTTCAAAGATCTGAATGCCTCATACTAGAGCAGGGGAGCCAGGAGGAGACTCTTCCTGGTCTTTCTGCTCTTCCCGGTTCTCCAGGGACTCCGTTTGTGTCTCTTCGTCTCCTTGCTCCTGGACAGGGCTCGACTCTGAGGCAGGGGGAGTTTCCACCGTTTGCTCCTCTGCTGTGGGACTCTCTTCCGCCTCTGACTGAACTTCCACAGATCTGCTCTCCACAAACGGGCTGTCGGCGATGTTATCACACTGCTCCTCTGGCTGGGGTTCATTTGGGCAGTCGTCTGGCGGGCTATCGTCCCCTGGACTGTCGAGCTGGGCTGCCTTCAGAGCTGCTGACAACACCTGGACTTGAGCTGGAGATAAATTCACATAAGCAGCTCAATTACAGGTCTATGCTTTTCCAAAAGTGTGGAGGTAATCATACATATTCTGGCTATTCTGTTTACCCACCTTGTACATCAGGGTCATCCATGTGCGGTTGCAAACAGTCCAAGACTTTCTGGATCTGGTCGCTGGTAGCTTTACCAGGACTGGACTTGGAATCAGGATAATTATCTTCAGGTCTATGCTCCTCCACTTCCTCTTTCTCAATCACTCCCTCTGATGTTGGACAACTTAGCATCTCCAGCTCACCGCTGATGTCTGGTAAAGGAGATCTCCAATAGTGGAAAGAATTAAAGTTCTCGTCTGTCTGCTCCGTTTCTTTTGTGTTCTTAGCGTTGTTTGTAGACGTGGGGCTGGCGTTGCTCTTTGAGTCTGTGTGGGTGAGACTGTCGTGCATTTGTCTGGGAACAGATGCGTGGTGGTCATCAAAGCTGTGCATTTCCTCGCTGTCAGCTGTTGACACGTGCTCTGGGGACGGTGTGGCGCGGCCATCCTGATTGGGAGGTGTGTGAGCGATGGTTCTTCCTGTGTGGCAGCCGCTAATGTCGGAGCAGTTCAGAGAGTTTAGGGAGCAGTCGCTGGAATGAGAGAAACAAAATGTACGGCAATGCTCAAGTAAGTCCTTACATGTAAAAACAGAATTTCTCACCATTGTTGAGAGTTGAAAATAAACAAACAAACAAACCTTGAACCTAATTCAGAATTGGTAAAACCTAGTCAAAGTGTGAATTAAAGCTTTCAATAGTAATTTTCAAACTCTACAAAGTAACTCTATAAAAGGTAATATGACTTTATTGGTCAAAAAGGGATTGAGTTCAAACATGCGTCTTTCAGTTCCCTGTTGCTGCAGGTAAACCTTTGAACAGCAAGAAAAAACTGTTCTGATCTGATCACAAGTGAATTATAAACAAGATTAATCAGACAAATGATGCGACTCAAACGCATACTGTTGTAGTGCCACAGCATATTGTTATGGTCACTGCCTGAACATAAATACAGTTATCTAAATTGAATAACAATACAATTTATGCCAATGTCAGTATTACTCAAACCTACCATAAAGAGGCAAGTAATTCATCAAAGTACACAAGCTGCTGTAAATAAATGTCAGTGTTGAAAGTCAGGTAGTCTTACCTGTCCAATGTACACCTGGGGACCTCCAGTAGGGCGCCGTCCTCTCTGAAATGAAGGCCTGTGCTGGAGGGATTGGCAAAGGTGGAGATGAAACGCCCCAGAGACTGAAAAGCAGCCTGTCGCACCTAAAAGAGGGGCAGAGAGAAATCTGTGAGTTTCATTGTGACAACAGATAGTTTTCATAACTTTAAAGCCCATCTTCATTTGCTCAAGATCTTAACTTATTCACGAACAGGGTTATTTGCACAGGACACCACTTTAACGGCCAGATACAGTCCAAAATAGTGGAACTGCTATTTTACAGTGGAACTGCATGCAGTCCTGTTTTAAGTACTCTGGGTGTCTGTGTACACACATTTGTTGGTATAAAATGTCCACATGATCATATATTTTGGATTCCATATAGGGGTCATGGGTAAATGCCAGAATTTACATCATGTGGACCCACAAGGATTTGTGTACAGATGGTCTGTACAGTCTGCTGATCCTTTAAGACCAAAACACCATCCATCAAGCTTCAAGCCCCATTGATAATTAATTTCGCACCCAATTTGAAAGTATGCAAAAAAACAGTTGGCAACCACTTGTTTTGCACCAATACAGATTTGTTCTTCTGTATGAATTTGCCACTTTTTAGATTTTCAGAATTCAAGTTTCCTATTTAAACATGTAATCCAAATGAAGATGAAGCACATAGCTCAAAATCAGGAACAAGAAGATGTAGACAGTGATGAGGAAAAAAAAAAAACCCTCAATATTTGATTCTAGCTCTAACCAACAGCTGCTCTGTTTTGGTCTAGTACAGAGGAAGTTACACAAATGTGCTTGTAAATTTATGCAACCATATGATTTGCCAGTTTTACTTGTGTGTGTGTGTCTTACCCAGCGAGACTGATCACTGATGAGGCTGATGAACAGGGGGGACAATTTTGCACGCCGCACCTCTGGAGAGGTGGAATTGGAGACCATCATGAAGCACTCAGCACAAGCTTTCCTGATGCCCCACAGGCTGTCTGAGCAGAGGTCGAAGAACTTGGGCATCTACGTTAGATTAACAGAACCAAGTTAATATATCTTGAAGCTAATGTGGACTCTTGTTGACCTCTTAATGCAAAGAAAATTGTGATGGACAGTGAAGTTACATGACAGCACTTACTATACTACAACCACACACAGTTAAGTTAATGCTCTGTTATAAGACATCTCTCAGGAAACTCTGTTACACAATAAAGATATAAATGAGATTGTCTTTTCTGTGAGTGTCTTACCAGTAGTTTTTCTGTGGCCTCCTGACCCACAATGGAACAAAACTCGCCAAAATTGGCTGCACACACCTGTAATATATGATAAAAAAAAAACAAAATAATGAACAAGGCAAAGTTTAAGGGCCAAATGAATAATAAATAATCTTTATTTTAATCCATCAGGCAACATCAATAAGCCAACAACACTAATAGAAAGTAGTCATTCAGTGTTTCAGTATACATTTACTGCTCACCTGGCAACACAAGCCACGCACATCTGTTTTTGTGAGATGTCTTGAGGCTGGTGTGCATTATTTCAGGAAGTATTTACGTGACCTTGTGAATTTAATTTCCATATAAAGAGAAAAGTGCCCTATATTCTGGCATCTAGAGTTTCATCAGAATAAACTATGGTGATTTTAAAACAGTTCATTGACCAGATTTTATAATCAAGGTCACATTTCCCATAGCGCTAACTTGTGTTACGATTGTAACAAAACATTTAATTCAAGCATTTATTACTACAACAAACTGCTACTTCAGATCATTATGGTCATTTTTATAGATCATTTATGTTACGTATGTAAACTTCTATTCCACTTGTCCAATGTTCAGACATACTGCATATCTGAAGGTGAACTGTATGAAATAAGGATTTGTATGTTTTGTTGACAACACATATGCTTATTTTGGGTTCTGGGCTAAAGCAGCAAAACAATGAACTCCAGTAGGGAAAAAAACAATTACAAGAGAGCTCAAAAAAATATTCACAATGTTTGACCATCTTTGCAACTACACACCCGTCCCCAACTGGCACCACTTGTGTCAGAGAGGTCACGTTCCTTGCAGAAAACAACGGAGTAGTGTAGCTAAGATGATGCGCTAAACAGAATTAAGGCTGGCTCAGTGTTATTGAATTTATCCTGAGGGAACACAATTGACCTCTATCTTACTGAACTGTTTGCTCAGTTGTGACTGAAACAGAATATCTTGTAGGTTCGTAACCACGAGTGGTTTCAGACTGTTAGAAGTATCCTGACCTTTGAGATGGAGGAGGAGATGACAATGGTTTGAAGGTTGTTACCTTGCGAACTTGAAAGAGTCTGGCGTCACTGCACAGGTCACAGAAGCGCGGCAGCAGAAGATGCTCCACTGTGTCTTTGCTCAACATGGTGACAACTTTACACATGATCTGTCAGAGGAAGACGTAGGGAGAGCGTTATGAGGAGCAGGTTATGTGTGTTTCAGAGGGCTGAACCTTATTTGAGAACACTTGATGCAAATTGGGTAATGTAAGTAAAATTTATAATATAAATAAAATAGAGTACAAACAATAATCACATTCACCTTTGTGCCTTTCCATTCCATTTGAAAATTGACATTTCAAATAAAATTTCTGTATTCGCTGATTCAACAAAAGCATTTTATAGCTTTGACACTTTAATAAAGCTTGACAAATTACAGTTAACATAGTCCAAAAACAATATCCGCTAGAATCAATCATGCTGCATCAAAACATTATTATTTTGGACTAGTGGCTGGATGACACCGACTGATCACAGCAACGTAATGAAAGAAGCCCACTGGGCCTCTCTGTCTGGAGTGAACTTGCATGGACTAAATAGCTGAGCCAGCAGCTATGCTTGTAGTTTAAAACCAGTTTGTCTAGTACCACGTGGCTTTCAGCTAAAATTCATTCAAGTCTGATAATAAACAACAGAGCTTAAAAAACAGAAGAAAAAAACAGAAACAGGTTTCTTACAGCAACTGCCTCAATTTTATAGTCATCGTCACTGCTGGGTTCTGTGAGTTCAAGCAGAACTGGACAAACTTTAGTCTCCATATCAACTTTAGAGATGAGGCCCTGCTCCAACAGAACAAGCAGTGCTGCTTGGCTGGTCTTCCGTACCTAGAAAAGATGGGAGCGAGATTAAAAAAAAAAAAAAAGCATTTTTAAAAATCTCAGTCTTACTGAATCTGCACTAAGAGTACACCTTGGCCTTCTTGACCAGTAGTGATGTTTTTAGTAGTTGTTTTCATCACAAAAACACCAGCTAGAAAGGTGGTGAATTTGAAACCTGCCTGGTTGTTTGGATCAGTGAGATATCGGACAACAATGGGCACCAAGTATCTTGAGAAAGCTGCTGGGAAGTTGGGCCGACTCTCGTGTAAGAACATGGCGATGTTGGGGACCTGCTCCATTAGTTCGGCTCGCACTGTGGGCTCTGAGTACAGACATTAAAGCACAAGCATAATGTACAAACATAATTTAAGTGCATTACAGTGCAACAAGTGGTAAGTGATCCCAACCATGTAAAGATTAAATTCTGAAAGAGAAGTTTTTAAGAGAAATATAAAAGAGACAGAAACCACAGTCAAAACGCGCAACATTATCTAAACTTGACAGCGAAATTGGGGGAAAAGGAAAATGCATCTACCTCCATCTTCTGACATTCTGGCAACTGTCTCCATCACACTGATAAAGTCATTTTCATTGTCACTGAACTCACGAAGCACATCAAGCAGGCCACGAGCCACGATCTGCCTAGAAAGCAACAGGAGCATCAAGTTAGTAGAATGCCTGCCAATACCTACAAGTGCTGAATGCACACAGCGAAAAAACCAGGACTGACAGAGCTGTCAAATACATTACACACACACACTCTCTCACACACACACACTCTCTCTCACACACACTCTCTCTCTCACACACACTCTCTCTCTCACACACACTCTCTCTCTCTCTCACACACACTCTCTCTCTCTCTCACACACACTCTCTCTCTCTCTCACACACACTCTCTCTCTCTCTCACACACACTCTCTCTCACACACTCAGAGAAGCAGAGCATGAAAAGCATGAAGACAGAAACTAAATACGTTTGTGTGAGAACAGCAGAGCAGTAATAAGTGTTTGCAGAGGCACTGTGTTTAAAACTATTAAAAAGCACATCTTAAGGCAAAAACGCACTGGCAGGCTTTTCCTGTTCCCTACACACAAAGTAGCACGTCAAGCAAAACACATCATACATCAGAAGTATAAAAATATCAGAAAGCAAAATTTGTTCAGTTGGAAACAGCAAAAGACTAAAACTAGCACTGTCAGCCTAATGCCATGTTCAGACAGACATCATCCACCCATGGCTTAACATTAGGTTTTATGGCATTCCTGCACTACAGAGTTACACCAGGTACGTGATGAGTAAATACACAGGAACGCAGACAGTCATCCAGATGACTTTGACAAAACACATCTGGAGATGCCTTGAGAACAGGGGATATGTTTATTTGACATCTAAATGTTCTGATCCAGTGTTTATGGCATTCTAGCCATTATTCAATACAGTTTAAAGCCTTTTAGCAATAATTTCCTTGCAATCAGTGAATAATCAATCAAACTTTAGGTAACAGCTTAAAATACAACCAAAACCCAAATGTAGTTTGAATATTTCGCTACATCGTCTCATCACTTTTTCTACAAGAAGTGACACCTCTATGCCATTCACCAGATGTTTCCTTGATATCAAGTTCCACTAGGCTGCAGATGTTTCCTTGTTGCTAAGGGGGGTTACCTGGGATGACATCATGCTTTCAATAAAAAGCATCAGCATGAAGACAACTACAGATAGATTAGAAACAATGGTTTAAGTGCCAATTAAGGTCTGTTCACATGAACCGTTTTCTCATTTTCTTCAAGCTTGTGCTCATTCAAATGTTTTTGGCCATCTTGATCAAACAGATCAGCTCACACTGATCTGAACCTCACTGTGTCAAATTATTTTAATGGGCATGGTCAGAAAGGAAACCGTATCTGAATTCATACCTTAATTTTCTAACTCAATCAAAGTAGCAGCAGCTGTAAGTTTTGAGTAAAGCTACAAACAGCTGAAGTAGCAGTAGAAAATGCTAATGAAGACTAATCAGAGTTCTGGTTGGAGTGATTTACAGAGCAAGCTAAAATGTGACTAAAACCAGAATGTTTTACACACTACAATATGCATGACTATGTGTTTAAATCACACTATATTCTTTAATAATGTATTTTCACAATCCAAAAATTACACATGAACATCCCATTGTCTGTCTGACAGAGAGATCGTTAGCAGCTTGACCACACGGCTCTACTTACCTGTTGAAGACATTCTCACTGAAGGCATACTTCTCTAGCCTCCCAAGAGGAGTTAGGTTGTCTTGTCCAGCATCGAGGAAGGCTGTGATGCGGATGCCGTCACACTCTGAACCATAGTCATCAAATCCAACTGTGGGATAGAAAAGAAATACTCTCTGAAGCACACAGCGAATGCCTACAAAAACAAAACGTTCAAATGAGGACTGACAGATGCACCACAGTAGTCACAGCGCCATGTCTGAGTCAGACTAAATGTCAGGCATCAAGAACCTCCAATATGTGAATACCGCAGAAACGTTCAAATCTAACTGATTATTCCATTTAATGTTCCAGCCATAACGACACGCTGGCTTTACCGCTGGATCAAAATGATGTTTCATCACTCTAGCTAATGCAGACAACAGGGACTGTTGGTCTGTATAATAGCTAATAATAGCATAGTGTGAAACCCTGAAACACTGTTGACAGCTTTAAATTTCACATGGGTGAACGAGGTTGCCCAGGCAGATGATACTTCCATATACCTCCCTGCTAAAGGGAGGGTAAACAGAGCTTCACAAGTATGCAACAAATTAATTAATTTATGTGGTTTCGTTACGAAATATAATAAGCAGTGCACTCACAGTCATCCAGATCATCATGGCCATCTTCAAAGTATAAAGACAGACCTGCAAGGACAAGGCAATTAGAGGAGAAATCCATGGTAGCAAACATGTCATCAACATACCATCACTCTATACACCAACCCCCTACAAAATGAAAGAACCTCTGGGTTGGCAGGTTTACAAGCGGGCAATTACTAAGAGGGGACAAAGTCTTCTTCTATAAAATTGACAATAAATCACTTCATGTATCATCATCTCTGTGGTGCCATGTAAGAGGAAGAAATCAAAACAAGTCAGTAAACATAAATAATAGTTTTGTTTCCTGGATCTCACACAATTATGTTTGTTGGTTGTTGTTGTTTTTTTTGAATACACAAGGTTTCTTTAGTCAGTAAAGTAGAGATAATACAAAAGAGCTGTGTGGACATCCACAAAACCTCACTGATGAAGGTGTGGGATCACACAAGATGCTCTGATTTCAGTATGTGGGAACTTTCCTGTTGTACATCTATGAATCTTCTGTATACTGTGTGTATCGTAGTTAGCGCTGTTCATTTTCATCTTTTAATGTTTCATTTTGAAGATAATAGGTGCTCATCATGTGTACTTAAAGTTTCACATCTTCACTACACATTTGCTCTCGTATATCTGCAGCTTATATTTTTCTGCATGAGATCAGATAAGTTCGTCTCATCTGCGTTCTTTTTGATCTGTTCACAAAAGTATCGAACTCCTCAAAATTTGATGCATCATTCAGACAACTGTGTTGAAAAAAAGTACAAATCTAAGGTACTAAATCACAATTCTCCCAGAATAACTTCTGAGGTGTGTGGCTACACATTACATTTCAAGTTTGTATTTCCATTCCACGCAGGCATTTCACCCAGAAACTGGGAACACCACAGATGTATTGACTAATGCCCGCTGAAGCTTATCTTTAAATACATAGTTATCTACTTAATTAAACCATTCAGGGCATATTTTGTTAGCTTTACTAAACTACAAAGCAGACACTAAAACAGAATACTAATAATCTGGTTGGCTGAAAATGACATCTCCACTTGATATCGCGCAGTCCGGTGAGATGAACACAAACTAGACATTATTGTCACAGCCTTGTCAAATGTTTGCACTATAACTTAACATACCGACACCACAGAAGACTTTCTATCGGGATTTGTTTTCAAAACCAGCCCTGAATATAGGACAATAACACGGAGTGCGGTCAAAAGAAGAGCCCAGAAAGAGGTCCCAGAAGGAGAAGCATGTGGTGGGACGGCTAATGCCAGTGTTTACAGCTGGACGAGCAAGGGAATGTGCACCAAATATAAAAACAACTCCTGCCTCGAAAAGACGAATTAAATGTGGTGTTTCGTCTGTGGAGTGTCCATCGTTACGATGGGTGAAACAACACCCCAAAAAGCATGTTAGCAAAGAACAACATCTGCCCTTTGTTATGGTATAAAGGAGGATTTGGTCAGCTTATGGCTGAAAATGACTTTAGCGACTATGCTAACGTTAGCTAGGTCAACTCGCTAGCCTTTGCTATGACAACAGTTCGATAATAAACACGGCTGAAGGCGTCTGATAATGTTTACCTACAACAGAGACTGCTGACTGAAAAACTCATCTACGCCGAGTGAGCAGTTGTACGTTTAAATGTGGCCACATATTTGGAGATCCCTTAAAAGCTTTCGGTAGCTAGCTAGCTAGCTGGCTAGTGGTGCTAAGTGTGCTAAAGCGGCTTGTCCAGCCCTCTCGCTTGAGTTGAGTTGCCTTAGCTAGTAGCTCTTCGCCTGAGATTAGCACAAATGCAGTTACGTAGAGGCCGCTATTTTAAGTATTTTGACTCCGAGGACCACAGTGGCGCTTTATAGGTGCCAACACAGGCTCAAACTATGAGAGAAAACACTATATTTAAAAGTGCCATTACCTGCCATCTTGAGTCTCGGCTCGGCTCTGCGGGCTGCCGTCCCGTGTGGGCTGTCACCACCGCACAGCTGTCACTCAAACAAGGCAGAAAACTACTTCCTGAAACTACTTCCTCCTGACGATTACTTTATTTCAAGCAGCTAACTTAGTCGGACAACCGCTGGTCAGCTTGGGCACAAACTCGACATAACTGAGCGTGAATACAGCCGGTGTGTCTCTATTGTGTGTCTGCAAACAAAACGACAAAAAAAAAAAAAAAAAACAGAGCCGACACAGTCACGTGACCACACGCCGTAGTTCAAGATGGAGACGGAGCGATCTGGTGGCTTCACTGTTAGCTAGCTAGCTGCTGACAACAATCACAATATGGCAAAGACGACGGACTGCTGGACGGTTTAAAGCTGAGTCATAACCTAACCTGAGATGTGCATTTGGCAGCCGTCGACCACGATGAAGTGGAGTCGTTTGTGAACGTGGACCACCTGAAGGATATTGAAGAGGCAGCCAGAGGAGAAAACTGTCAATGATCATCACCACAAACTCATTTTGAGAGAGAGAGACAGAGAGAGAGAGAGAGAGGGGAGATCGATATGGCGCTGAGAGAGTTAAAAGTGTGTCTCCTGGGGGTAAGTCAGCATCTATGTTTGTTGTTTTCTCTGTGTAGACTGTAGCTACATCTAAGTGGACCTGTGGCATCAGCCTCTGCTCCATCAGGCTACACCACACTGACAGACAGGTCTGTTTACATCAGCCAAATGTGCTGAGATCTGTGATCAGGAGGCTGACAGTATGTACATTTCATTGTCAAATAATGTTACTCTTCGTTTATGCACTTTAACATTTTTAAATCAGTCACAGAAGCAACATGTCTGTATGTCTGGTCTGTATATAACAAACAACAACTATACGTATAAGCATACTTGTATGTGATTATATTATTAGGTGTGTGGCGGTATTAGATGACATGATGAGTCATTTCTTAACATAGAAAAGAAAAAAGGCAATAAGGAAGATTCAAATTGCACACAAAGAGGAACAGAAGAAAAAAACAGCAAAAGTGCAAAGCCCCAAACACACAAACACTCACACATGAACACAGAAACACAATTTAACAAACCAGCCCTTAGACCAGCAGAATCTGCAAATATGTGCAATATGATACATAATCGATCAATTGTTTTGGTCATTTTAAGCTAAAATGCTGAAGAATTCCTAGTTTGAAATGTGATTCTAATGGATTTGTCTGACAAAACAACGTCTTTTCAATCTGTCTCCTTGGGCCACTGGAACCTAGTGCTGTGCATTTTTCACTGTTTTTGATATATTATAGACTTAGCATTTGACCGGAGTCTTACTGGTAATGAAAATAATCATTAGTTGAAGCTCTAATCTTTATATCTAATCTTAACATTACATGTTTTTGCTGCCCTCCATGTTTCAAAATGCGTTACAGAAACAACGTTTATGAATGTTTAGACAACAACAGGCATCTTTTTCTTTGCCAGCATCTGATTAATATGTTTATGTTGTAACATCCGCACTGCTGCTTTTCTACGTTTTATATCACTGTAAATTAAGCATCTTTTATTTCATTCTAGATTCATACATGTCTATATATAATAGACTAAAGGAACCATTGCATATCAATAGATTATTATTTTGTAAAATAGATTGATAGATGATGCAAATAACTTTTAGTTGAAGCTCTAATTATTTACTTGCATAACTTTCCTAAAAGTCTTTGATGCAATCTGTATTTAGAAATCAGTCACAGGAACAATACTCATGCATGTCTTGGCTGCTTATAACAACAGCGTAAAGTCATTTTCTCTACCAGTATCTCATTGATACATTCCTAATGTAACATTCCTCATTAGCTAATGCATTTTAAAAAAAAAACAATGTGAGCATAACTACGTCTGTCCTGTTTAACTATCACAAAGTTATAGGCCTATAAGAGGAGCAGGAAGGAGGAAGATGCTACAAACATCAATAATGTCTGGGCATACTGCCAGAGAATGTGTTTTTCTAATGGTCATCGGACTTCTAGTAGTGGTTTCTGGCAGTGTTTCATAAGCTCTGTCTTTATTTTGTCCTTGCAGGACACCGGCGTCGGAAAGTCAAGTATTGTTTGGAGATTTGTTGAGGACAGCTTTGACCCAAACATCAACCCAACAATTGGGTAAGTTCCTGCTTTCTCTCCACGCCATAAGTTATGTTTGCTCTCTGTTTACTTGGTTTGTGTTTAGAGTTGTTCTGGGACATCGGACTTCTGTCCAACACGGTATGGATTATTCAGTTCCAATGACAGTTGAAAGCCTTAGATTTTTAAGATTTTGATAAACAATTATTGATACTAAAAAGAACATTTGAAGCTCTAATTCCAAATGTGATAATAGTAATTTTATTCATTTATGAATTATTACTACACAATATTTGCTGGTTCCATCTTCACATGTTCAAAAAGTGTCTTGCTTTTTTGTGTCATGAGATTAGAAATGAAATACTTTGTGTTTTGTCTGTTGGATCAACTCAGTTAAACAATTTAAAGACCCTTGCTTTGTAGACAGGCCATTGTCATTATTTTTAACATTTTAAAGATGATATAATCAGTCAGTACCAGTAGTATTGGAGCCCAACCAATATAACCGCATTGCCAATAGTATTTACCAATTTTACTTTTTTTGATATTTAATCACAAAATCTTATTTTAGAATTAACTGTTGACAACCTTAAAAGTACAGTATTCTTCTGACTCTGAATGTTTTATGATTATTTGGTCATTGCTGTTTACTAAAGCTGGAAGACAATTTAAGAAATCTTTAAACCAGCTGATGATCCAAATAAAGACGTTTGAGTTTTTTTTTCACAATCTCAGACTCTTGAAAACAAGATGAAAAGAGATCAAACATGTAAGCTTTAGTTCCATTTCTGTATTTTGTCTATATTTTGTAAAACAGCAAAATGTAATTAATATCTTTCTTCACCAGGGCATCCTTCATGACCAAGACAGTGCAATACCAAAACGAGCTGCACAAGTTCCTGATCTGGGACACAGCAGGACAGGAGCGGGTTAGTAATATCCACTGAGGTTTTGGCCTCAGCGTTGCCTCTTTAGTTGGTCGGGCTGGATGGCGAACTCAGGCTTTGTGTTTTGGCTTTGCGCGGCCAACAGCACACAGTTTTGATATTGTACTCCGTCAGTTTGACTACTGGTTCCTACTATGAAGTTTTAAAGGAAGTGAGAAGGCCACTCACATGGACATTTACCACTCCCAGAATTACCATTGGGGGAAATTATTGGTGCAGTTATTCATTACTTCTGATAGGGGGCAACATTTACCTTTCTATAGGTGGAGCTCAGCCCCCGAACCAACAGCCTTCTTCACTTAGTGCTCTTGTTTTAGGAGTCCCCTTTTAAATACTTGAAATGTGTGGTGCCATGTGTGGTGTAATGGATTTGTATTCTTTAGATCAGTGAGTGGCATCTGTTTAGTTTAGTTGAAACATCACTAAGTATGTCATGATTTGTCCCATCTGTTTCCTTCAGTTGCTGTCTTGTCTCTCCCTTCCCTCTCACTCCCTCTTTCTCATTGCATTCATACATTTTGAGACAAATAAAGGAGTGCCATTGACCTCCTTTTGTGTTATTTCAATGTTGCATGCATGTTTTTTTTGTCAGCATCTATGAGCTTGTTCAGGTGCTGCATCTTATGTAATCTACATTCCTTTGTGTTTGAAGAGCCCACATACCTGCACAAAGGTTAGGACAGAAACTTGTGATAAATGAAACAGGATGAATGGATGAATTTTATCATTCATGCCTGCCCACGACAACAAATACCCCCAGATTGTTGTAGTGCAAGGAACTACTTTCTCTTTTGACTCACAGCCTGCATCACACATTTCTCTGCCTCGGCTCTCCACATCACTTCCTTTTTTTGTCTGTGCGTGCCCTTCTCTTTTTCTCATGCACAATCTGCTGTTGTAATGTCGTATCCCTGCTGCGGTCCTCTCCAGAGAGGTGAGATAAGATGCCGTGTGTCTTTTATCCTCCTTCCCCTGGAGGCTTCGGCTTCTTCATGGCCTTGAGGGGACATCAATGCAGCCCTGTTTAAGATAAGATGAGAGGATGAAACCCAAGCTGTCTCAGCCCACTGGCGTGTGCTGCTACTATGTCTTATCTGAGAGTCTCTGTACCTCATCAGTGTCCTCTTTTTTTTCCCCCTTTGTGCTTTCTCCTGTGGACTATCTCTATTCATTTCTTTTCTTGGCAACGATGTATTTTTCTGTGATTCTTTTGTGTTCTTTTCCATTTTCTCCACCTTTTCATTCCCACAAATCCACGTTCTCACTCTCGTGTGGCCTCTCAGCCTCCTAAGGGGTTCACATCTGTGTGGGAAAAAGCAGCAACATTCCTTTGGTAGGTTTTGCATGTGTCTGTGGTTCATTCTCATACAAAGCTGCTGTGGTATTTTGAAGCCCTTCAAGGCTTGTTTTCTAACTTCTGTGGAGCTTTGGCCTATCCAAATCTGTTGAGTTGAGAAAGGGGAACACAAAGCCAGCCAATACACATGGAAGGAGACACAAGGGTAAGAAGGAAAGCTCTGTGATTTCCACTATCCACAATCCATATCTCGAGACCATATGTGGCCTTACGAGTACATCTGAGCCCAGCTGTCAACAGCCCATCGAGGCCTCCCCCTCTGACTGTTCCCTCTCACAGAAAACAAACGAGAGGAACCTTGCATCCTACTGGAATACGAGGGTTCCTTTCATTTTGCACCCAGCTTGTGGTTTCAGCAATTAATCAGAGCTCGCCGGGTATCACTGGGGCTGTTTTCTGGGCTGCTGTGTGGCCAGACGTCTGGCCTCGCAGTGATTGCTTGCTTGGGTTAAGGCAGAGATAGACCACACAGGATTGGTGGTGGTGCAGCCCAACACTAGCCAATGAAACAGACAGCACTCTCCTCAGTGCCTCTGCCAAATATCTCCAAGTCGGATTCCCGTTGGTGGACTTGGGGCCAGTAACAACTATAATTATGTGGAATGTGTGCTTTCCTGAGGTAACAGTGTCACTCCAAGATGGATAGTTTATTCCATCATATTGTAAAGGAAAATAGAATTGGCGGGAAGGCCGGGTCATTCCAAGTGAAGGTCTTTTTCAGTCATGGGTTGTTTCTTTTAAAATAAATATCATTAGTTAATACATGACACATGGTTTTATTAGTCTGTTAAAAGCCTCAGTCCAGCGTGTATTGCAAGAAGGCAGAAAAAGAGGTTAGTAGTTGAAGAGGGAAACTAATCCCTTTTTAAATGTTGATATCTTGAAAAATACTGTAGGTTTTGTTTCACGACAAAAAATTTGAAGCGGTTATAACATCAAAATCCCATTGGAAGTCATTGCTATAATTTCAACTGAATTGAGATCAAGAGCTAGGAGTCCACATTTGTTTCAGCAGAAACATCCTTAGAACGTTACCTAAATAGGTTGATGCGCTGTTGCTGCTGCAGCTTTGCGCAAAAGTCCAGTGAGCCCAGCGGAACAGGGGTTTGCCAAAACTTCAAGTTTGTTGAACTTTAATCCGTGATGCAGTGACCTTTGCGAGAGCAGCCAGTCTCTGTTGACCACTGTTTGAGCTGAAAGATGGATGGAAAACACAGTGCTTCCAGACAATAACAGAGTCCCCTTATACTGAGACCTGACAAAAGAGATCGCTAGCAGAGAATAGCAGAGAGGTTAATAATGCGTTTAAGCAACATGGAATGCACAAGCCCCTTTTTTTCCACCGTAATGAAATTGGAGTCTACAGACATGCCAGTGGCTCTGTGAGGCTGCACTTAAGTGCACAGTAGTGCTTTGAGCTAAATGCTCACCTCATCATGCAAACAAGCTGATTTTAGGCTGTTAGAATTTTAACCATGTTCACCATATTAGTTTAGTGTGCAATGCTGCTTGGAATGCTTTGCAGGTATTTGGTCATAAGCCAAAGTATTGGAGAAATTTAAAAAAAAGTAACCTGATGATGGCACAGATGCTGAAATATGAGTCGGGAAATCACCAAAGTTGCTATAATTCATCCTGAAGAGGACATGAGGGTTTGCACCAAATTTCATGAAAATACATCCAATAGTTGACATTTTACCAAAAATATAAATGTGAAACTCATGGTGGTACTAAAGGAAAAGTCAGGGGATCACCAAAGTTAGTAAGTGTTGTCCTCTGGCCAAAATTAATATATGCACCAAATTTCTTGGTCATGACAGCGGGCTAAATGCTGAAGCCAGGTTTCAAGTAGCAATGGAAAGTACTTAACCAGAAAAATACCAAAATGTGGTTTTAAAAGAACCCCCGGCCTCCCAGGCAGCTACGGATGTAGAAATGCACATGTTGTTTTGATTCCGCAGCGCTTTGTGATCTATTGGGTTAAGATCAAATGTATAGTCTTCCATAAATATCAAAACGCTAACAGCTTTTGACACATTCTGCTCATCTTTCTCTAGATGGCTACCACATGTGTGAGTTCTTACCATACTTCCATTTTAAATACAGCCACTTGGCTTATAAGCTCAGAGCACTGGGCCTTTGGTTTAGTAAAATGGTACTTGTCTTTTTTGCTCATTTTTGTACTCTGTTTTAAGTTAGTTACAGTCAGTATTTTTGAGGCTAATAAAACTCTCAGTGATGTCATCACCATGGTCTGTGCCTATGTAACGGATTAGCCATAGTCTGTGAAAAGCCTAGACA
Organism: Pempheris klunzingeri; assembly: GCF_042242105.1. Taxonomy (NCBI): domain Eukaryota; kingdom Metazoa; phylum Chordata; class Actinopteri; order Acropomatiformes; family Pempheridae; genus Pempheris; species Pempheris klunzingeri. The sequence goes on from NC_092013.1 coordinate 18,284,707, forward strand.
CCGTGTCTTGATCTATGCGGGTGTGGATACACCACAGACAGGGGGCCCTAAAGCACACCCTGCTGCCAAAAGGCTTTTGGGGACGGCTGATATTTTTAGAGGGCGGACCAGGTGCTCAAGACCATCAGAGAAGCCGTCTGCAATCCAATCACCAGTTCCCAGCGGTCCAAACACCAGGAACAGACCGTCAGCATCATGAGAGTGGGAGAGGTGCCAGGCACACCCCTTCAGCGGCACAGTACTGTCAGCTGTTAGCGGACTTGGGAGGACAACTCAAGTTCCCCCAACAGGTTGTCAAGACCTCCTTGACCTCCTTTTCTGGTGTCCAAAGAAACCGATACAATCACTATCCTGGAGCAAACTGTGCCATGGGAAGAACGCATGGAGGAGGCCGTCAAAAAAAAAAAAAAAAAGAACGGAACGGATGCTGGCTTATATCAGCGACTGCTACAGACAGGGCTGGAGGGTGAGGTTCTTCACTGTGGAGGTCAGAAAGCAGAAGCTTTGCAGGGCAGTCCCTCTGTGGAGCCTCCAGGTGACTCTGGATAAAGAAAGCTGATCCATGGAAGATTAGGTCGCGGCCCGATCAACTTCAGCTGGTTCGTCTGGCTTAGGGTGTCTGATGTTGCTAGACCCAAAATACCCAATGACCCAAGAGCAAATCACTGATGTGCCCCAGTTATGCATCAGAAGATTTTCACACCATTTAAGATCTTTTTTGCTCATATACTTTGTTTGGAGTTTGTACAGTCAGTACTCAGTATTGAGTATTGAATGAAACCCAGAGTGATGCAATCAGCATGGTCTGTGCCCATGTAACTGATTAGCCACAGTCTATGAAAAGCCTACAAGCTGTGTCTTAATCTATGGGGGTGTGAAAATATGTACAATTATACTGCAGTGATATTTTAGTACTCTTTTCGTATCCAAAAACCACAAATTTGGAAGGAGATCAAGGTAAACAGTCTTGAAAGATGAGAGGGGACTGATTGTTTCTGAAAAAGATCTTTTAATTCTTGGTCTGTACCTTGATCATCATGTTCAGTTTCGCATGGTTTCAAAGCTACATGCAGGCTTTACGGTGGCCGTAGATCATATTATATAGTTTAGGCAGAGATGAGGGTCATTCAGAGGCTTTAGACACGTAAGCCTCCTCCCTGTCCAGCAGGGACAGTTACTCATCTTTGCTTTCTTTCTCTGTCTTCCCATAGTTTCGTGCTCTAGCACCAATGTACTACAGAGGTTCAGCAGCGGCCATCATTGTTTATGACATCACAAAAGAGGTATTATTTACTTTTTCTCCACAACCAACAAGTCACTGAGGACATCATGTATAGATTCATTGTTTAATTTCATTGTTTAATTTTAATTCATTCAAACACACTTGCTTTCTTTACTGAAGTTGCATAAGAAGATTGATACCATTCTCATGTCTGTACGGTACATGTGATGCTACAGCCAGTTGCCGTTATCTTAGCTTAGCTTAAAGATTGGAAACCGAGTAACCTGGCTCTGTCCAATGGTAATAAAGTCGCACTACCTGCACATCTAAAGCTCTCCTATATCTCATTATATCTTGTAATATCTAAGTTTACAACAAGTTTCCCTGTTAAATGGTAAATTTATAGATTTAGTTTTTGCATGGATTAAAGATATAATAAAAGATATATTGCATTAATCTGTGTGCTTTAGAGGTGTATAAGAATTTGTTAGCCAGAGCTAGGCTAGCTGTTTCCAGTATTTATGCTAAGCTAAGCTAACTGGCTGCTGGCTCCAGCTTTGTATTTACCATGTAAACTATATCTAATCTAACTCTCATCAAGAAAGCAAATGTGAATATTACCTAAAAAATCACTCTAATCCTTAAAAAACTGTGGTTGTCTGCTAATTGGTTCTTTGGCTTATTGGTTCAGTCTAACCTGCTGTTTACCTGTTTTAACCAGGAATCCTTCCAAACACTGAAGAACTGGGTGAAGGAGCTGCGTCAGCATGGTCCTCCTAATATAGTGGTCGCCATCGCTGGCAACAAATGTGACCTGTCAGACGCCAGGTGACCCTGAATTAGAGATGATATTGTGTCTGTGTAATGGAACAATGCTCGTGTGTAGATGCCTCCCCTTGAAAGGAAATTTTGACCCTTTGGCATTGGAATAGTGTCTGATGTTTGGCTTAGAAATTAACTGTGAGTGGAACTAAGGTATATTGTGCTCTGCAAGGAGGAATGTTGTGTCTGCACTGATTAGTATTCTGTTTAATTCGTCTGCTGTAGAATATAAGGATCCTCGACTCTTTTGGCCTTTATTGTTCATCTTGATCCTTGTGGCTATGAGGTGTTGTGGTTATCTATAGTGGAGAACACAATCATTCATATTTCAATATTTGCAGATATTGTTATATGTTATCTGTCACAGAAGACTCCATGTACACATTTGTTAATAAGATCATCCATTCAATTTGGAAATCTTCCAAACAACAGCTGTATAAGTACATTTGATTACTATCATGTAACTCAGGAATTTGGGGAATCTGTTTGCTTATTGCAACATAATAGTTTTGACATACCTTTTGTGTTTACAGGGAAGTGCCAGAGAAGGATGCCAAGGACTATGCTGACTCCATCCATGCCATCTTTGTAGAAACCAGTGCCAAGAATGCCATTAACATCAACGAGGTGTTTATAGAGATAAGTGAGTGTGAGCGTTTGGTGCCATCGGCCTGCACTTCCTCATGTTTTCATTAAGCTGTGACAAATTAATCATTAAGATAATTATCTTGTCCGCCTTTGTGTTTTAAAGCTCGCACACTATGTTGTGAACAATATTGTCTAGTAGAGGTACAGTGTCTAAATATGTGAGGAGTTAATGATTCATCTCTGTGTTTGTGTCAGATCTCTTACAGCGATAAGTTAGTTCAGAATAAACTAGAGATAATGCCACGTTGGAAGTAAAGTAGAATCCACTTAATAATGACATCTTGACACTGAAACACAAATCTTAAGAGACAAGCTAAAGATAAGATAGATAAGAGATATGCACAATAGCTGTGTCTTAATTTCATACTACACATCAATTCCAAGCAGGTTTTGGATTAATAGTGTGGTCGTACAGGTAGAACAGAAGTATACCTATTTCTTTCTGCGTACTAAAAACTTGGCATCCAATGCCAAAAGTATAGTATTATCATTATTCATTATGTTATTGGGACACAGCTTGTTTCCCCATTTCAGTCACTAATTGCATCCAGTATGTACGGGATTCTAATATGTATTTTAATCTTCAGAGACTTAAAAATGTATATATGAAGTTCACAAGGAGAGAGCAAAATGTTTCAAAATATTTATTACTTATATTCTCTGTCTCTCTTTAACGATATCACATATCGTTTAACACCTGTGTGTAAAATCAAAGTATTCATACACAGTAAGAAAATGAGTGTGTGAAAATGGAGTTTGAAAGAGAAAGCGGAAGCTGAATCCTGGGGACCTGTGTGTGTGTGTGTGTGTGTGTGTGTCTCCTCAAAGGTAAGCGCATCCCCGTTGCAGACACAGCTGGGGGGACTTCAGGAAAAGGTTTCAAACTGGGACGGCAGGCCTCAGAGTCTCGCAGGACGTGCTGCTGATGATGCCGGTGACTGTCCCCACATGACCTGTGACCTGACCTATGCTTACCCTCTGTGTCCCCGGCCTGCTTCAGCTTACAGCCACCACACACCTTCAAACACCCTGCCGGCACTGATGCCGCGGTGCAACATTGCCAAACTGAAGGCCGTAGCAAATGCATTTTTGCGGCACTCAACAACAGTCAATTGTCATGTTGTCTGAAAATTGCTGCAGGAGAAATACTTCAAGTTCACTGAGCATTGAAAAAGATTGCCTGCATTTATACATTAATGTGTAAGTGAAAGACTCCCATATATTTTCTTTTTACTGGCTTCTATTATGGACATCAACCTCTGTTTGGTGTATTATAGCCCCAGGTTGATCAGAGGAACTGTACAGCGACAGATTCATGGATTCAGAAGTCATTTGTACAAATCTTTCAACCAAAACATGGACTGAAGATAAATTTCACCAAATTATTTTGATATTACCTAAGTTATTGCCTTTTGATGATTTTCAACTTTGTGAAGGATCCATCTACACAGATAATGAGAGTAATCACTAATGTATCATAATATTTTGATGAAAGAGCTCATGGTAGTTACCAGTGTTTGCACCAATCTGTCATGTCAGTATTTTTTTATTTTTGTAAGGATATCTGGAGAGATGTTAATGCTGATGATTCATCACCAAACAAGAAGGACTGAGCAAGCCAAATTGAAGTTTAATTGTGTGATTGTTGTTTTCATCAGGATGCAGTGGGTGTTCTCATGTAAATTGCAATCACACAGTCAAAAATGCAGAAATGAAAGATGCGTGGGAAGCTGCTTCCTTTACGTTAAAGGAATAGTTTGACATTTTGGAAATATGCATATTGATGTTCTTGCCTAGTGTGAGGTTAGAATATTGAAGCCAGTTTCATGTGTGTGCAGTAGATATGAAGCCGGTTAGCACAGCATAACATAAAGGCTGGAAACAGGAGGTGACTGCTAGTCTGGCTCTGTTTAACGGTAACACACCCTACCAGCTCTTCTAAAGCTCACTAATTAACACAATATATCTCATTTCTTTAATCTGTACAAGAACAGAAATGTAAAAACAATCATTTTGCATTTTACAGGGGTTATGTGCTGGACTATTTCTTGGCTCTGAACAGAAATAGTCCAGCACATAACCCCTTCCAAAATGGTAAGTTATTGCTTTTAAAGTTTTATTTTAGTTCTGATTAAATAAACAAGAAAGGCCCAGATGTTTACACCTGTTTCTAGTCTTTATGCAAAGCTGCAACAACCAGCAGCTAGTTGTTGCCCTATACTTAATGGACAAATATGAGAGTGGTATCGTTCTTCTCGTCTAAGCGAGTAAGTATTTCCCAAGACAAACTATTCCTTTAATAGTCAACTTTGTTCTTCTCTGTTTGGTTTGCAATTATATGTTGCCCCTGAGAAGGAACAATGTTGTAAAATCTCATCTCTGTGATGATAATCCGGGCTGAAAATGTTGCGTTTGTTATAATATGAACAGTTAAATCCTGAATCTGAAAGATCCCCATATTGCACACAGTATGCTGCCTGTTGTCTCACAATAATACTTCAGCTTTGTTTCTCTCTAATCTTATTTTAAGTGTCCGTGGCGAGCCCGCCTGTCATCAATCCTTTGCTGCTACTTCACAACAATTTTACAGAGGAGGCTGATATTTGTGAGGTCTTACCAGATTCTTTAATTGTCCCATAACATTTTTCCTCTTTCCTTTTTCTTCACATAATCAGCACTGGCTCACTCATGCAGTGTTGTTTTACTACCTGGCCTGCAGTGAAAACAGAGAGATCTGGAAACTAGACGTCGTTCAGAGGAAAGTTAAATCTCCCCTTAGCAGAACGTTGTGGGTGCAGAATCAGACGTGGCACTGTGTCGACATGCTGACCCCTTCATGAACCTTAGTCTCCATTCTGCTCCGAATAACTGAGTGCGCTTTGGTCCAAGGTCTGCTTTCTGACTTTCTCCCAACCTCCTTTGCTTTCATTCCTCTAAACGTCAAGCACTTATTTTAGGTACAGTTTTCATTTTGTCTTGGCGATGTATGCTGCACTGTACAACTGCTTTCACAGAGCTCTATCAACTTTATGCTACAGTAGTTTGCCTCTTACCTCTTAAATTGGCCTAATTGAACTTAAGCAGCATTTGACTCATGGGCTCCCACAGACTTATTCTGTGTCTGTTATTGTCTGTATGTCTTGAGCCCTTTTAGCCCCTAAACCTCCTTTTCAGAGTTGCCAAAACATACAATAAGAGTGATTTTCAAAATTTGGATTGTATGCTTGTCTGTGAGCGTAAGCCACTTTAATTGCCTTTAAGCATCTTAAATGTATGTGTTATTGATGAGTTGTGCGCAGAGCAGTGCTGCCTGTTTTTTTTTTTCAGGATTTTCCTATGGAGTGCAATAGTTGTTGTTGTTGTTATTATTATGACAAAGGTAAAATGTGACCTAGAAATCAGTTCCAGTGTTTTATGTTCACACAGTAGAGCACACACACTGCTAACATGTGATCCAAGTCCCTACAGGCTCCAACAGATGATAATGACAGGTTTCTATTGACCTAATTTTATGCTGATTTGATGACAGTTTTGCTCATATACCATTGATGAAATGAGCAGTGTGATGGGGCCAAACAAACCCCTTGATAACCAGAGTGGCATTCTAGGTCAAAACCTAAACTTGCAATTGATTTTGACTATCCTTGATAGTCCACACTTCCCCACATTGTAATGCTAAATCTAGCTAGTATTTAATATAGCTTCAGCAATTCTATCAAAAGGGAATGACTCTGGTACTTTGAACGCTGCACTTTGGCTGAGTATTAATGTCAAGTGGCCCTTATGAATAACTAGCACTCTGTCTGCAGTCTGTTATTATCTCTGTGAAATCATTCAATGAATCTTTCTTGTAAAGCTTCTTAACGTCCATCAATGTCATTGTAGGTTTTGACTGTTTGCTCGGTTTGGTATGAAGAACATGTTGCCAAATAATGTCAAAGCCATTTTACTACACCATGTATAATTAATCTTTTTTTTATTGTCGACGTAATATAGTGATTTAAAGTGCTAATAACATAAATGCTTAAAAATATTTGAAGCTTGATAGACACAATGTTTTTCCTTTATTTGGAAACAGGGGGCATGGATAGACATGGTGTGCCAGTTTTGCATTGAAAAATAACAATAGTCTTGGGCTGGCCCTGGGAATGTGATTAATCTATATTATGTATATTTTTCAGTGTAGATTTATACCATCCGGTTGCACACATTAGTGACTATAATCTATTCCAAGCCACTTGTGTGACCACAGTAGACTTGTACACCATATGCAGTAATTCCATCAGCATTGTAGTTACCATATTTAGCTTTTTACTATGTTTCATATTGATTGTAACAAAATGCCTGAAAACACTTGTTTGCAGTGTATTTCCAAATGTGTAAAAAGGGAATTGTCAATTTGTTTACTAATAAAAGAATGACAAATATATTCTCCCCTCCTCCTGTGTGGGTGTTAGGCCTAAGAGAGACATATGCATTAACTTGCTCCTTGGGGATACTGTGACAATGTTGTTAGTGACTGGTCGTGTTGTTCAGTTGGCAGTCAAATGCTTGGCTATATATAATAATGTGACAGTTGAGATGCGTGTTTGACTGGCAGAGGGCTTTTCACTGCACTCTGAGTGGTGCTGAGAGGGCAGAATACTTTTTTGACAACTTCCCAGTCCCCCACAGTACTGAAACCCAGTAGGTTTCAAACTTAAATCAAACATTCGAAACTTTTTGATTCTGCATTGCTTTTGCTTCAATTGAAAATCCAAATTACTGTCTTTATAAAGCATGTTAGTAAATTATGTAGCTGATGGGGATTATGAAAAACATGTACATTTATTTCACCTGTAATAATTAAGGGCCGAGCTTTCTGTTAGGTGTCTACATTAAAATAAGTCATTACATGGTGATAAGAGAATAATATGAGAGCTTGTGTAAATGAGGCGAGAACAATGAAAAATAACCTGACAAGTGAAAAATAAATTGATTTATGAAATTAATTGAAGGTGCTCGGACACATTTACATATTTTTGCTGTTGAGCTGCTTGGTATCCACAAAAGCATTGTTTCACAGTGTCGTTATGCTGTTGCCATAATTTTAACCTGTCAAACAAAGGTGTAACTAATAACATTAATCATGGGGTCACGCTCTGGTGTCCCAGGGTGCTCCTGTTGTGTATATTGTCTCATTGATCCAATTAACCGGAATGGAGCCATCATTAATGTCAGTACATACAGCTCTCAGTTACTTAGTTGTGTGTGTTACTTAGTGTGTTTGAATGATGTATTATCTATTTATTTTTTGTAACAAAAATGATCAAAGAAAAAAACACATTTTGAATGTGTTTACAACTCAAATTTATGTTGTATTCTAGGCTGCCAAAAAGTGAATTTTTCAAATATGAGAAAATATGTATCTAATGTATAAAAATGGCTTTTGGTAAAAACACAAAAGTTATATAAAAAAGTCACAACAGGCACAAAAAAAAGCCCAATTTTTGTTAATATCTTTTCTGAATTGTAAAATATATTTCACGTAGATGCAAGAACGAGTATTAAAAGAAATTTCCTTCATTTTGTTAGTCATCAGATAACAAGATTTTTTTCATGCCAAGTTATCCACAAGGCGATTCCAGTATGAGAATAAATATTTTAGTGTAATAACATTTTTGAAAATAAAAGGAAAAGATTTCTTACGTTTCTCAGGGGATGTGAAGAAAAACAAGTGTGCAGTGGAGTAGGAGAGGGTGACAGCTGATGATTCTTTATTAAAATAAACACTGATCAAAAGTAAATAATGTGCATTCCCGATTAAACAAGCGATCCACCAGAATAATATCACTTTGGAGATCAAGAGTGTGCAAGTTTGCATGCTTCATGATTATTTCCCATTCAGGCAGAAAGGTGATGATGGGAAAATTTAAATGCAGAACTTTCACTTGAGGTTGAGTTCTCCTGAAAGCTGAGGCGGTGGCCCCTCCACCCCACCCGGATGCACCCTGGAGGATCACCCACCTCGTCCACGTCCTCCACCACCCTGTGTCACCCTCCCCGCTGGGTGGGTGGCTATGCAGAGGCAGTGACGTCACCGGGCTGTCTCTCAGTCCCTTCCTGCTGCATCACAACAGCCGTGAGTAGCTCGAGTAGCACCAGTGACCGGGGGGGACAGCATATCCACAGCTAATTCATTGATAAAATAACTCTGTTGGCGCTGCAGCACTTAACAACATCCTAACACGGGGGTGACAGCCGACAGGAACTGGTTGCAGTGCGATAACCCCGCTCCAGCTGTTGGGATATGGCCAGGCCGGAACAGGTTCTGCTCTTGGAGCCTCAGCACGAACTGAAATTCAGAGGTAAGAGGGGAGGGCCCGGCTTTGGACGGGAGGGGGGAGCTGCCAGCAGGGTTAGGAGGGAGGGGGGCCGGCAGGCAGGCAGGCCAGTGTTACAGTAACCAAACCGGGGAGAAGCCGTGCTGCACATCTTGACAATATTGCTCCCGTTTGAGAAGAAGAGGAGTGCTCTGAAAGGACGGCGGGTCAACTGACAGCTAGCTAGCTAGCTAAATGGATTAGCTTCCGACGGCTAAGCTAGCCAGGCCCTGTTACACGTTTCTGCTGCAGAAACTGCCTCTAAAGCACTTGACAAGTGCAAGACACGGAGCGAACGTCCACCGGGATATAGAAATCCACAATGAATATGTGTACACGTAATTGCCGCCTAAATTCATAACCTTTCATTGCGCCTAGGCTGCAACATCCTTAGCAGGTCTAGCTAGCTAACATTAGCTCGCTCTCTGATTGGCTGTCTCGCTCTGTTGGCCAGCCAGCTGTCATTTAATAACTTGACAGCTCACAGGACGACTTGACTGGGCAACCTCTGCTACTTGATATGTTGTAGCTACGGTCATCAATACGCCCTCCATCCTCATCGTTTGGGTTTTACTAGCGCCACTAGACATTGTAGTGTCAGCTCGGCATTTGGCTGCAAGATGTCACGTTGGTTTAGGCCCAAATAATGTTACATAAACACATATGGTACCATTGTGTTGGTGCTGCAACAGATTACAGAGATCCTGCCACTGTTTTCAAATATTGCACCTTGTAATGTCGAGTAAAATGCTAAATCGTTTCATACATTTTTTTTTTTGTTTGTTTAAAGGACAGCTGCCCTCAGAGTACAGTGACATTTTACCCTTAATAGTAATGAGGCTTGTAGGTATCAGCTGTAGGCCAGTGGTGTTTGGTTTATGACGCTCAAAGCACCCCATGAAATTACACCTTAAAGAACCAGCAACTCAAAAAAGTATAGCCCTGTTTTCCCTAAAAGCTGTGATGAGCTGTGATGATGTGATGAGCTTCAGCATTTGACAGATCATAGCATGGATAAGTTGGTTATGCTGTGTTTTTATGTATTATTTTATTATTTTATTGCACAGCTTTGTTGAATACTCGATTCTAGCGTTGTGGCTCTGTATAACAGACCCTTGTTACGGACGCAGTTCTGGTGGCAGAACCAGTAAAATTATTTTTAAACCAATAAAATTGTTTTTAAGTCAGAATCTTGAGTCAAATGATTTTTCTCTTTCATACGAAGCTGTGTAATAAGCTTTGTGGGTCCTGCTTCACCCTGGGGGGGTTAGTTTTGTAATAATACAACATCCCTTACATGCCACATGTGCAACTAAGGCATTGCTTTGCTAACTTGTGTTATTTACTATGATTACAGTGTAAGGCCACATTATACGTGTACTCATCCTGTTAAGGCGTTATGCGTCAGCCACCTTTGTGTTGCAGATAGTATTGAAATGTCTCAGTTGTATCAGGCTCACAGAGTGAGAGTCCACTGTGAGCCTGTAAATTACATATGCAATAGTATATAATGAGGTGCCCTAATATGTGGAAATAATGGAAAAGCACAGACAAAAAATGCTGCACCAAGTCTGTTATTTTCTCCTATCCACCACTGTCAGACAGAGTGCATTGTAGACTACTATACCCCAGGCAAAAACAGAAGCTGTGTTCGTTACCAGTTTGTTTGTCGAGTCTGTTTGTTGTCAGTTCAACCTGTGGGTAGGTCTGTTTCACCAGTGACAGTGTGGGAATAAGACAATTACTCTACATTTTTCATATTGTTAACAAATGCTATGGGAAGGCCCAAAAGGAACAATGTGTTTGTCTCAGTAATTTTTCAACGTCCCTGCCCTGTCTACAGCTCTTGGTTTCGAGCTCTTTATTGCTTACTGAAGACATTAATCTTAAAGAAGAAGAAAAAAAAAAAGACAAATCCGCAATTATTGGGAATTTTGGGACCATTTTCATTCACAGATTAATACACATTTGGCACGTTTGTGTAAACGTACAGCACCAGGATTTACTCGTGTGGCTTATTCATATATTTTAAATAGTTTTGGAGGGAGTAAGTTATATCAGGTGGTGGCCATTGAGGCAATACTTGTTAACAGGATCAGTTAATTGTGGCTCTGGTGTTTACATTGGGTTCATTGATAATATTGGTAGGCTTTTCCTTTTTCTGGTAACCTAGCAGTAACACTGTTGCTATGGTCACCTGTATTTTAATATACCTTGCCCACTGATTTAGAGCAGAGGTGTTGATGTGTTCAACCATATGACTCAAATGAACGTCATAACAGCCAATCAGAAGCGAGCATGTTACACAGATACAGATGAAGCTTCTCATCAGAGGTGTTGATGCATGAGTGGTAACCAGACAGAAGGAACTTTGTGCCTTCTCAGGATACTAGACAATACCACAAATCACATGCCAATACTCAGGCCCTAAGTAGCATGTAGGCACGCAGAGTGAAACTTCAGGAAATAGAGGGTAGGTCTGTTAGTAGCAACTTGTTAGCCCTGGGCTCAGACCAACTATGAGCCAAATCATCTTAAGCGTTAGTCTCTGGACTTTTTCATCTTTTATTACTTTTCATCTTCGTCAGGGGTACTATTAACAGATCTTTACAAAAAAATCCCCAGATTTTATCTGCTATTTATAAAATCTAACCTTGAAAGACGACAGCTTCACATATCAGCTCTTCATAATAGTTTTTAACTGCTGTTTGTGGTTTCGTGAGTTGGACACTATCCCGAGAAACTTTCAGGAAGTAGTAGATCAGGTGTACAGTAGTCGGTGGCGTGAGTCCCTTTTATTAAAAGCCTTTAGAAGTCAAGCCAAGCTTGTGAGGGTCTGAATTTCCTCTCTGTCTTTGCTCAAAGGAGAGGGGAAGTGTCAGTTGCTCTGGATGTCTGCTGAGCTGAAACTTTATCTTGAATCTGGTGTATGTGCTAATTCTGAAATAGCTCCATGTTTTCTTGCACAGTGAGTGTGCCTCTTCAACTGCAACGGTTTGCCTCACCAGAGCCAACTGGAGTGGCCTAATTTGTTACTTTGTTAGAGAAATATACTTGATCAGGAAACTAGGCCTGGGTTTGTAATAGGATAAAATCACAAGTTAAAGCGCTATTTGATAACTGATAGTTAGTCAACAAACACTTTTTCACTGTCAACACTTTTAAGTAGTCAGGAGTAGTGGTTTTCTTACGAATATTTTCACAGCACATCACCAGACCATCAGTGTCTCAAAACCCAAACCAACCAATATAGTAGTCTACTAATATATCGGTGGGTCACTAAGTATGATGTGTATGATCTGAATAGATCTTAATATGCAGCAGCAAAGTCACAAAAAACATTGGCTGCAACTGAATTTGGACCCCTCTCACAGACAGAATCATTTATGAATAATATTAGTTTTATATGTTTTTTTAACGATACTGTAAAGTTCCAAAATGAAACTTACTTTCCGTAAGTCTGAGTGATGTAAAGTGTGTGGTATTGGCGCTGTGTCCACAAAGTTTGGGAAGTCATACATTCATTCGTCACTGCCCCTCACTTGACTATGAATGAGCTCGGCTCTTGCTAGAAGTACTGGAAAAACACAAGAGTGACTAACGTTTGCCAGTTAGCTATCCGGATACATTTTGCTACGCAGTTTCTGGAGTGTCAATAAAGAAGCTGTTGCCATAAATAACAGGCATAAATTAACAGCATCTGTGGTTTCTTTGAGAGAGCACTCAGGTAATGTATAGAATTAGATTTGTAGGAATCAAACTGGGGGATACCAGCGACGGTGCAACCCCTACAATATGCGCCGATAATGTCAAAGAAGACTCATTAGGCTCTTGGCTTTCTCCAGGGTCAATGCATTAGCCAGATTAGGTTTGCTCATTCTGGTACTTTTCTTACTGTATTCATGCAAGAGCTCCTACATCTAAGAGATTTGACTTTTCTGTTAATGTCATTACTACTAAAGGGAAAAGAAAACCTTACACCAAAGTGGAAATCCATTTGCTTCATTCGTCATTGTAGGATGAATCAAAGTGTTAGGTGCTGCTTGCTCTTGTGGTGCTTATGAATGTGAGTGTAATAACTTAACGTATGACTCTGGTGCCTCTGGACCATTGAATCGCTACCCACATCTCTCAGATTGGTCTGCTGTCATGCCCATTTAGGGCTGTTTCCCAGGTTGGAGAAAACAACAGAGCCAATCAGATCTCAGCAGAGGGTTAAAGGATTAAGATGCAGGACAATGTCAGACTGAAGAATGAAGTGAAAACAGATTGCATTTCAGTCTCATTGAAATGCAATCCAGTCAGTGTGAATCCACCTGTCCCAAAAATTACAATAATTACAATCACTATGGGACTGATTAATTTGGCCTGCAAGCCTGATATTTAGCCTGAGTGGCCAATATGTTACCTCCTGTATTACCCTCTTACATTATCACCTTCTCATTCTCAGATGTTTTTCATTTGATTTTCAACCAACAACTTGTGACTGATGTATCTACCCCCTCCGACATCACTAAGGTTGCAGTATCATAAGTAAATCGAAGTTAATGCTGTTGATGTTGAGAATATGTTCCAAAGAAAAATTATGTGGAACATTGATAGGGGCGCCTCCCCTATTGTTTGAGATTTCCACAACACAAAACAAGAGTCTCCTCCACTGGGTCAGTCTGTTTCCTGTGTCAAGACAACTCATGACATGATCACTGTAACAATATGGACAATTAATGAACGAAAGGGAAGGGCATTAACTCAAGACAACCAATGAAGAATATTTATTTAATATTGAGCTGTTGGATTGTCCATTTAGCAGAGGGTAACAGGATGGGTAGACTGCTTGGATAATGTCTGCATGCTTAGCTAACTAATCTGTTAGCTACCATTAGTCCTCTGCCTCCACAAGTCTGTTATTTCCTCGTGATTCTTGAACATGCATTTAGCAAAAAGGATTGTTATGGAAATGTGACGATAGTGTGTCATTGCTGCATCGAAGAATACAGCTGAGGCTGAAGGGGACTGAGGGATGTGTAGAGTCGGGTTCTCACAGAAGAGAAGTCTCCTGCCAGATATCTCCATTTGTTTAGGTAATTATCGACCCTTTTAGGTTTAGAAATATCAAATTTGTGACACTGTCAAACTGGGCCCCAGACAGTATATCACCAACAAATGTGTTTTCCCTACTTGTCGTATTTTGAGAGTTCCTGCACCATATTGACTGCCATGGCTAAACGGAGTGATTTCACACAGTGATGTGGACATCTCTATTTACTACCTCAACCTCAGACATTACTCAAAGTGGAGCATTACCTTGACCACCATATAATTTCACAACCAATAGAAATGATTAGAAACTATTACTACTTGCACATAGCTGCTGTCCAGAAAGGCTTTTTAGTGAGGTTAAGATCTGAGGAAAATGTGCCAAATCAGAACTTCCTATGTTTGTGAAATATTTAAACTTAAATCAACCAGTTTACTTTACTTAAACAAGTAGTTTAGACATGTTCAAGAACAAAACAGAGACATATTTCTTTTTTAAATCTGACATTAAAAAGTGGCCTGACTTATAGGATTATGGTTAGGGTTTGGGTTGCAGTCTAGAGCTGCAGTCTGGATGGATAACTCACCTAACCTTCGCTAACCTTCTAGATTTGGCACAGTGTCATTTTGCTGTGAGGATTTTCTGCATTATTGAAAAATCTGTGCAGCTTAATGCATCAGTCCTTGTGAGAGCCTCAGAGAGATGTGGCCTGCATCAACAATGATAGCTGTAATTAGTTGAAGCCAAACTGCATCAGCTACTCTGATCATGGTAGTGCAGCAGTCGAAGCCTGTGATTTATAGGTTTGTACACACAGCTTACTCTTTAAAGGTTTTGGCAAATTGATACTAGAATTGTTTATCTTAATCAAGAGGACAGACCAGACTTCAGTAGTCGACATCCACCTAGAGAGTTATGTTAAAAGAAGAAGAAAAAACAGATGGCTTAGTTTGCATCCTTGACATATTTACAATGGGCCAGATCTCACCAGGGTGTCACTGAGACATAGTATTTGGGTTTTAATGTGAGAAACAGACTGGAATTATTTATCTTGAGGACAACTTCCAGTCAAACATATAAAAAACCTGCATTAGTTGCGTTGGCAGTGAAACTCTGTTTATCCAAGTGTCGGGTCAAATAAAGAAAATATGTGACAGAAGGTTCAAATTGTGGGCAGTAGATTGAATTTGTTGTAATTAGAGTCACATCCAGTTAAGCTCCGAAAGACCACATTTAAATGTGTTAACATACATGGCACATATTTTTAATAGGCTTTGCCCACTGGTATTTCAGTCATCTTACTTATTGTAACATTCCCATGATTAGGAAAAGCTCAGATTAGCCTGTTTCAGCTGTGTGTGTGTATATACAGCATAACAGTGTGCTTGTGGTAAACTCTGTGTTTAGTAAAATTTCCTTAAATTTGGGGAAAGTGTTTTAATATTAATGGTAATATAATCAAATGAGGCTCCCTCCCTCTACTTTCTTCCTTCTTTTTTTTTTAAATATGAGCTGGATGTTTTCTGCAGCAGTAGATGATAGATTCATATTTTTAAGTATTTTTTTATCACTTGACTACGAGAAACTCATTCGCTTTGATTTTGTCACTTTCTGACAGCTCAGCTCACACACATTAAGAGTTTCTTTGAGTTTATTTGCCAGGGGCAGTTTTATTCTCCATCATTCTGTGTCATTTTCTCCAATCACTTGACACTCAACCAATTTAACCGTCATAACCCAGAGTGCCAACATCAAAATTAAAATTGTTCTTCGTCCAGTTTTAATTGATGTTACTATGATTTGCTGCCATTTTATCCGACTCATTTGACTGTAGTTAGTTTTGTCTTTGCTTTTTTGTATTCTTTGCCTTTGATGATCCTTTTTACTTCTGTTGAAATGAAGATTACACTCTCTGGAAGACACTGAATATAAAGTATATTTTGTCATAGAGATCTTAAAGATGTTTTCCTGAACTACCTAAAGACAGTCCTGTCAAAAACAGTTTTTAAGTGTCCACTTTACCATCCTCCTTCACAGGTCCATTCTCAGACGTGGTCACCACAAATCTCAAGCTCTCCAACCCAACAGACAGGAATGTGTGTTTCAAGGTGAAGACGACAGCGCCGCGCCGGTACTGCGTACGGCCAAACAGCGGAATCATCGATGCTGGCACCTCAATCAACGTATCAGGTAAAGGCTGAGGAAGTCACACTGAGTAGGGGCCATTAAAGTTGCCAGTGAATTCACTCTGTTCACTGTCTTATTTACCTACAGGAGACTTCAATGTGTAGCTGCTATGGTGCCTGAAACAATATGTGAAATTATGTGAAACATAATGTGACACATTTTATCTCAGTCCTTTATCAAGTTTAATACCAAAGATTTCATGGTTCTTAAATGTGAGGGTTGTTTTGTGTTGATTTTGTTGAGACTCGAGTGATATTGAATATGATAATTCGTTGCAGCTCTAGTCACTACAGCAGCAACTCATGAGACCATCTAAATATCTCTGACTGTTTGTATTTGAGAGTATCTCTCTTTCCTAAATGGGTTTGCTCTTTTTACATAAACACACAGGCTTCTCCCCTCCTGCAACCCAGTATTCCCTCGTCCTCTTGCCCCAGCCCCTCATGGCAGGCCTCACTTTTTAGACTTCTTTATTTTATCCCCCATAGGGGGAAATTTTCTTGTTGCAGCAGCAACAATATAAACAGGGACAGTGAAAGAACAAAGCAATAGAAAAGACAAAAAATAGCAAATATAAATATAAATATAAATATAAATATAGATATAAATATATGGATTGTGATGAAATGAAATAAATATTTACACCATAGGATATTTACAGGAATGGAATGGCATGGATGGTAGGCAGTATATTAACATCAGCCAGTGATGCTGGTGTTAAAGAGTCTGATGGCTGATGGGAGAAATGACCTGCGGTAGCGTTCCTTCTTGCAGGGTGGGTGCCTCAGCCTGCTGCTGAAAGAGCTGCTGAGGGCCCCCACAGTCTCATGCAGGGGGTGAGAGGGGTTGTCCATGATGGACTTGAGTTTTGTTAGTGTCCTCCTCTCACCCACCTCCTCTATGGAGTCCAGGGAGCAGTCCAGGACAGAAGCGGCCCTCCTGACCAGCCTGTTCAGTCTCTTTCTGTCCCTCTCTGTGCTCCCTCCTCCCCAGCAGACCACTGCATAGAGGACTGCAGACGCCACCACAGAGTCATAAAAAGTCCTGAGCAGAGTCCTGCACACTCCAAAGGACCTCAGTCTCCTCAGCAGGTGGAGACGACTTTGGCCCTTCTTGTACAGGACGTCTGTGTTGTGAGACCAGTCCAGTTTGTTGTTGAGGTGAACACCCAGGTATTTGAGGGTCTCCACCCTCTCAATGTCCAGTCCCTGGATGTTCACCGGTGCAGTCTGGGATGTCTTCCTGCGGAAGTCAATCACCATCTCCTTTGTCTTGCTGGTGTTGAGCTGAAGATGGTTTAGCTCACACCAGTCTACGAAGCTGGAGACGACCTCCCGGTACTCCTGTTCGTCCCCCTCTGACACACACCCTACGATGGCTGTGTCATCGGAGAACTTCTGGAGGTGACAGCTCCCAGAGTTGTAACTGAAGTCCGAGGTGTACAGGGTGAAGAGGAAGGGGGAGAGTACTGTCCCCTGTGGGGTCCCTGTGCTGCAGACCACCATGTCAGACACACAGTCCTGGAGCCTCACGTACTGCGGTCTGTTGGTGAGATAGTCTGTTGTCCATGCAGCCAGGTGACAGTCCACTCCCGCTCTTTCCAGCTTCACCCTGAGCAGTGACGGCTGGATGGTGTTGAATGCACTGGAGAAGTCAAAGAACATGACCCTCACAGTGCTGCCGGTGTTCTCCAGGTGAGTCAGGGATCTGTGAAGCAGGTAGATGACTGCATCATCCACTCCAGTGCTCGGTTGGTAGGCAAACTGCAGTGGATCCAGATGTGGGCTCACCAGGGGGCGGAGGTTTTTGAGGATGATCCTCTCCATGGTCTTCATCAGGTGAGAAGTGAGGGCCACAGGTCTGAAGTGGTGGGGCTCCCTGGGGTGCGTTGTCTTTGGGACCGGAACCACGCAGGAAGTCTTCCACAGAGCTGGTACCCTCTCCAGACTCAGGCTCAGGTTGAAGATGTGCAGGAGCACCTGACAGAGCTGGTCTGCACAGTCCTTCAACAGTCTGGAGCTGATGCCATCAGGACCTGCGGCCTTCCTCGCCTTGGTCTTCCTCAGCTCACTTCTCACCTGGTTAGCTGTTATGGAGAGGCATGGGGTGTAGGGGGAGGGGGGTGTCAGAGTGCTGGGATGGTCCGTGCTTTGGTGAGTGGGGGGAGGGGCGGGGGCAGAGTCAAATCTGTTGAAAAACAGATTAAGTTCGTTTGCCCTCTCCTGGTCTCCTTCCAGCCCCCTCTCATGGCCTCTGCTGTGACCAGAGATGGTTTTTAGTCCTCTCCAGACTGCCCTTACATTGTTAGTCTGCAAGTGGCTCTCCATCTTGGTCCTGTATCTGGCCTTGCACTCCCAGATCTTCTTCTTCAGCTCCTTCTGCACCCTCCTCAGCTCCTCCTTGTCCCCAGATCTGAAGACTCTCTTCTTCTCCTTCAGCAGGGCCTTCAGTTCTGAGGTCACCCAGGGTTTGTTATTGGAGAAGCACCGTACTTTCCTGGTGGGTACGGTGTTCTCCACACAGAAGTTAATGTAGTCCGTGATGCAGTGGGTCATAGTGTCGATGTCCTCTCCGTGGGGGCTGCACAGCACATCCCAGTCCGTGGTGTGAAAACAGTCCTGCAGCGCCTCAGTGGCCTCCTTCGACCACTTCTTCACATACCTTTTGGTGGGGGGTTGTTTCTTCACCAAAGGTATGTAAATGGGCTGCAGTCTCACCAGGTTGTGATCTGAGCGGCCCAGCGGGGGGAGGGGTGATGAACTGTATGCATCCTTGGTGTTTGCATACAGTAAGTCCAGGGTTTTATTGTCTCTTGTGAAGCAGTCCACATACTGGCGGAATTTGGGGAGAGTGGTAGACAGCGATGCATGATTAAAGTCTCCTGATATGAGGATGAGGGACTGGGGGTGGGATGTCTGCAGCTGGGACACAACACTGTGGATGATCTCGCAGGCGGCAGCCGCGTCGGCCGAGGGGGGGATGTACACAGTCAACGCAATGACATGTGAAAACTCCCTCGGCAGGTAGTATGGCCGCAGGCCGACTGCCAGCAGTTCAACATCCTTGGTGCAGCGCTGTTCTCTGACGCTGACGTGCCCCGGGTTACACCACCGCTCATTCACGTACATCACCAGTCCCCCTCCTTTCTTCTTACCACTCTCCCTCACGCTCCGGTCCGCTCTGACGAGGTGGAAACCGTCCAAAGTTACGAGCGAATCCGGAGTGAGTTCGTTCAGCCATGTCTCCGTGAAGTGCATGATGCTGCACTCCCGGTACTCCCGCTGCAGTCTTGTCAGCGCCGTTAGTTCCTCTATCTTGTTGGGGAGAGACCTCACGTTGCCCATAATTAAAGACGGTATGGATGGTTTGTACCGTCTCTTCCTCTCCCGACGCTTTACTCCGGCTCTGCATCCTCTCTTCCTCCTCCGGAGCTCAGCGGGGATGTCAGGCTTCTCCCATGTCAGATGAGGCCCGGCTTGGCGCAGCGCCAACAGCTGTTCCCGGGTGTAAACAATGGAGCCGTGGCTGAACGGGTCACCAGATGCGGACTCTAGAATGTCAAAAACGGTGCGAGACATTCTGATTCCGACGTAAATTGCACATCAGTGGTTGATGTGCAAAAATTCTGCCCAGTTGTTGGTTGAAAAGCAACAAAAAACACGGGAAACACACAAAAATAAGGAAGAAACAAGAAAAGTTTTGAGGAGCTGCTGCAACTGGCTGCCACTCTCGCGGCGCCATCTTGAAAACAGTGCACTCCCAGTCGTGCACTTTGAGGGTGAGACAGGTACAGGGTAGTGTTTCCACACTGTGCCACCTCTGCCATTTACAGCCACCTACTCATTTTACAACGCGCCTTATCTGGTGTCAACAACTGCAAACTGTGTCACTGGGGCCTGCAGTCAGCAGTGGGAGACACATCAGCACAGTCCTCTCTGTTGGTTGCCATCATTTTTCACCCTTATTAGGCTGAGGGGTCAAGGGTTTGAGTCCCAAAAGAAGATTGCTTTTCTGAGAATGTAGTCACTAAAGGCAAACCTATCTGTACGTCTTTCTGTCCAATATTTCTCCAGGGAGAACTCAGAGACCAGACTATTTAACAGGATAACAAGGGGTTGTGGGATCCTATTTTGCGAGCACACATTAAGTTAGTTTGCTTTCACATATCTTGGTCGATTTGACCTCTTCTGTGTGTGTGGGTGTGTACAGCACTGACTGACATCTCCCTGATTCTACTCTTCGCAGCGTCGCACCTAACAGGGTGGGACTAAATGCACCTTTATCAGTGGGTGTGCTCCAACTTTTGTGTCGGTGGGGCACAGTTTCCGCTACATTTCAGTTCTGCATGCAACACTGTACATGCCCATCTACAACTGACAGCTTTGTGCGGCATGTAAGCAAAACACCACGTGCACAACAGCATTGTAAACAATAGACTATTAAACACATATTTCACATGGCTTGTGGTAGCTGAATCCAAATGGTTAAGATACTGGAATGTTCTTAAGAACTTAAAAGCTGTCAAATTATGTAAATAACATTCACCACATGATCTCCTCGTTTCTCTAAAACTGGTCCTGCCTCTACATAACAAGTGCCACACTGGCGAAAAGGAGGGCAGCCATATTTGTACAAGGATGTGCCAAACCTTCAAGTCATAACGAGTAGCAAAGGAACTGGTTTCTGTACTGTATCAGTTATGTGACATAGGAATAAATATTGTTTTGTTTTTTATGCACATTTGTTTTGTTATGGTGATATTAGAGTATAGTTCACGTGAAGCCTGCAGAGCTTTTGGTCACTAGTATCGCTATGGAACAGTTTTCTATGAGGGGACAAGGACAAGCATACAGATGATGCATTGTAGTGCTGCCAATAGTTTAAATACTACTCCACTGATCTACAGATGGCAGTAATGCACCAATAAATGTAACAATGCAACAACAAAAGCACTGAAGAAGATGACTGCAAGCAAATAAATGTGGACAACGTGGGATAGTCATGCAGAGTTTTTATCCTCCATCTAAGAAGACTTCATAGGATCTGTAGCGTGTCACAGTCCATTTTTTATTGTGTTTCTGGTCTGTGATTTTTATCAAAGCAATACAAAAGCTACGTAGACTTCCACGTGCATCGCGGCGAAAAAGGGAACAGTCTGCCACAGGATACCTACAAACTCGAGATGTGTCATTTTTTGGCTGAGCCGAGGATACACACAGTGCTTTTGAAGCTCAACCCAGCTGTAACTGTATATGTTTAATGTAGCCATGACCACAGGAATGTTGCTGAGCTTGATTGGTGTTATGTAGCAGCATCCAGTGGAAAAATATGTGGCGTGAATGTTTCAAAAATCCTAGTGTCCACAAATATTTAGCTTCTTCTGTCAAGTCAAGTGAAGTCAAGTTAAATTGTATTTATATATCGCAAAACCAAAGCAAATGACCCCCCCCCCCCCCCCTGCAGTTATTAGATTATTATTATTATTATTATTATTATTATTATTATTATTATTAGTTATTAGCTTCATTAGCTTGACCATGCACTCACATCTAGTGTGCCTTTGTTATGCCAGGACAAGGGATTCTTCTTAACTGACCACATTCATGAAACATTTCTGTTAATATGCTCCACACATGGTCCGTTCCAGCATTTAAAAGCCACGTTGGTTATTTTACCCACCAACTAGACAGAAGCTGGAAGTGGTAGCTGATTCATGTGGTGAAATGAATGTCGTTGACTGCCGAGTTATCTTTCTATCTGAAATGTGTTTGCTGGGATATACTGAATTAATTGGACCCAGCCAGGAGAGCACAATCAAAAGTGTGAGATCCTGGCAGCCCTGAATATGAAAACGTTTTATGAGAGTTAGCTTTTACGTCCTGGTGAGTTTTCCCTCCAGGCTTGTATCTCAACAACTCTGGTTGACTTCACTCTCTTCCTCACTCCCACGCTATATTGTCTCAGTAGGTTTGCTGATCTTTGACCAGGTTTTTGTGTTGAGTATTATTGAGCAAAGTAGACGGGCAGCGCCCTTTTACAAGTGAGGCTTGTCTGAATCAGAGTGAAAAGGTTACTGTTATAGATAGCGGTGTAACAATGAGACGTATGGTGTTGTGTGTCATATCACATCTCATTTTGTGTCGTAACGTCTAATGTGAATTCCCCTCGTATCTTGTTCTGAATAGTTGCTCAAGGCAGTGTTTTGGTTGTTGAACATTATCATGTTTATCATGATTTGTTGTTTTTTGGCACATCTGTTTGTTTGTTTATTTTGTGACATTGTCACACGTCATTTTTTTCTGCTCTGCTGCTGAGAATTCACATTAAATAGGTCAGAGAAACACTGAGGTCTCAAGTTTGATTCTTTTAGTGACAGAATACTTTTAAAAGGAAAATATGAGGCACAGTGTCAGGCACTGGTTATTCTTCCTGTATTTTAGGACATGTCATCATCATGACACATGGTTTTGTATGAAATCATTACACCAAACGTTATAGAGAGATTGGAATCAATTTACACTTCATTAATCAATTAATCAGTTAGCCAGTTGACAGATATCTACCCTTTATTTATTTTGATAATCGATTAATGATTTAAGTTATTTTTCAAGCAAAAATGCCGAAACTTTCTGTTGTTCTAGCATCTTAAAATGATGATTTGTTGCTTTTTATCTGTTTTATATGATTGCAATTCATCATAGCGGGTTTTACCTTTGGTTGGGCTGAACAACACATATAATCTATGTCATAGACAAAGAAATGAAGTGTTTAATTGAGAGAACAGCATTTTTTTTAATCATCGGCTGCAGTCCTGCAATAGAGAACCTTGTGCAGACCCTGTGATAATTGTATTCTGTATGTATGGGCATCACAAAGGAACAGGAACCATGGGTGGACCTTTGTAAACACTTCAAGGTAAATAGGTAATGAGCTTGTGAGCATCTTGTCTCACGGGACACAATTAATTAGCTACAGGAAAGGAAAGTTTTCTTGCCTCCCTCCCTCACCCCTCTAATGGTTCCATTCATCATCAACAAGCAGGCAGGCGATTACCATCCTGCTTGACCGTGTTGACTACAATTAGCCTCTGTGAGTTTTATAAATGATTGCCAAGCGTGAAGTAAGAATACTGAATCATGCCATTAGCTGAAGTAGCTTTTTGTGAAGGCGTGTTCAAAGAGTGTAGATCAAAGGCGATTTAAATCACTTTTTCCCCTACTGTTGCTGTGCTTTTTCCATTTCAGGCTTTGGCTCAGAACCTTTTTTATGTTATTCATTGTTGCTCAAAGGACTTACATGCTTTCCTGCCTCCCTTCTCTCGTATTGTCCCCTTGGACCTAAGGTAGATGGCTGTGCAAATTGGGTCTGACTCAAACAGGACGTTCTCAATCTGTTCATGCCGTCTGTTTCTGGTTTGCGATATTGAACTGCCCTGATTGCTGTAATAGTGCACTACATCTCTGAGGTTTTCCACTCTAGGGAGAATTGGCATGTGCCATATATGAAAACCATCCTGATAGCTACACCGGCTTTGAAATTAGGAGGTCATTTGTTTCTAATGAAAGCCAAAGAATCACGCAGGCACTGCAGACATAGTTGGTACTGATGTCAAAATATGCCTTTCAATTACACCCTCATTTAAAAACTGGAGTCAGAGGAGTAAAAGATCACCAATCAATAGCCATTTTCATCCCCTCTGCACTTCCACCCCCCTTGACTAAACTTGAATACTGACATAAGAAAGTGATCATTGTAAATCATCGTTACAGCTTGAAAATACCTCCTCAGTCATTGGAATGACATCAAATAACACGCCACTGACTGAGAGCACTGATGTGGTGATGGGTTAAAGTAGACTTCCAACCCCACACCTGCTCTTTGTTAGAGCGATATGTAATGTTAAGAAAGAGAGAGACAGGGTTGGAAGCTGTTAGAAAGATTACCCCCTCGGGTATTTGTAGATCCATCACTGTTTCGCCGTCATAGTAACACGAACTTGGAAATAAATCATCTCCACCACTTTTTCCGAGCAGCTGAGGCAAACCCAGAGCCTTGAAGACGTGGAGGCCCCAGTTTACTGTTTTACAAATACATGGGTACTTGATACTCACTAATTCCTCTGAAATCCGAGGAATGGACTCAAGACTTGTGAAAGGAAGGGACATGGAAAGTTGCTGACAAAGAGAAGTAGCGGCTTAGTCACTCAGTGAGTGTTCGTTTTGAATTTGTGGCAGCAGGTTTTACCCACAAATCATACTCTGTTCCTGTTCCCTCTGTAGTTTGAAGGATGCTAACAAGACACTTGGTCTGGGTCTCCTGAGGATGGGAAGTCAGAAGATAAAACTAACTGAGTCAGAACTAAACAAAATGACTATACTAATCATGTGGGGACTTCCTGTTCACACTGTGGGTGCCGGTGTGCAATCTTATCAGCCCCTTTTCTCTCCCCATGCTCCCTGTTAATCCTAATTTTCAGCTGTTAAGTAAACAGAAATAAGTAACCTTAAAATATGTTCCTGAAGTCTTTGGCTTGTTAAAATTGGTTGTGACTTATAGGAGTAGTATCATGCGTGCCCCGACCTAAAGCTTGTTACATCTTCAAAAGAAGCAGTCTTTACTTGTGACCGCTCATCGCAGGTCACATATTGTATGTATTATGTGTATATAAGTGAATTATAGTTGTTTTGAGTCACATAAGCAACTGTATATCTATGTAAATTTGCATTCGAATACCACTTTCTGTTATTTAGCCTACCCTCATGGAAATAAATGGGGTGAACAAAATAGTCGAGACACCCAGACAGTATGGCACAGTACACTTAAACTGCATCCTCCTTAATGACCATACAAACAAACATTATAACCTTTATGAAAGGAGGATTTATTGCGGGGCTGTTATATTAGACTGCACTAGTTTCATGTATATGTGTGTGTGTGTGTGTGTGTGTGTGTGTGTGTGTTTCTGTGAATTGTGAACAGCAACAGAGATTTTCTTCTCAAAAGATGAAGAAAAAATCCTGTTTCTTCTTCTCTATGCTGACATTGACTCAAATTTTGTATTTCAGTTATGCTGCAGCCTTTTGACTACGATCCCAATGAGAAGAGCAAACACAAGTTCATGGTCCAGTCCATGCTAGCACCTCCTGACATGACCGACATGGAGGGAGTGGTGAGTGTTTCCCATTATTAAAATAATCTGATACCATCAGTAAGTTTTCAGCAGCAAATGCTTAAAAACGTAAATGCTTTACACACTGATGTAATTCAGCCACTCCTACAGCACACACAGTGCTCAACACCATTTAAAGGACAGGAAATACATCTGCTGCATACAACTTTAAGGAAAGAGGCCATCGTTTGGCAGTCTCCAGCCTGGATGAGAGGCAGTGCTGACACACAGCAATGGAAAACACAATGAACGTAGTTTAGTCGTAACAGCATGTGTGGTCTCAAAGTCATCTTTTCGATCACTGGCCAATATACTTACAGGAACACATCATTAACATGTCAACAAGTGTTACGAATAAAAATACATACAGACACACTTCATCAACCTGAGCGCCGTTTACAAAAGAGATGCTGCACTGATGCAGAGCCTCAATCCTGGTGGAATATTGCCTAAGATTGTGACTGTCACAGAAGGCAGACTTGAAAGCAGATTTCTGAGGTGTGCTTGTAAAACGAATGATCGAGACAGACTGCAGTGCTCCTGGTGGTAAATTTCTGTCCATTGTTGTTTCGTGAGAGATGTGGAGTCAGCGTACAATGACAGTGCAGATCTCCTAGATAACAGTCCAGCTGTTGAGGAAAATGCTAAAAATGCAAAGACACAGCCGCAGCCAGAAGGAGTATTTGCAAAGGGAGATTGGTACTCACAGATACGTCATCATTCACACTCAAAAAGTGTTTGTCAAACTCAAGTTACAATACTCTTAAGTCCAGAGTACAGAGTTTTTCTTAACTATGAATAGAATTGCTTAGTAGTAAACATGAGGTCTGTTAAAACTGCCTTCATCTGGGTGCTCTTAGAGAGAAAAATGGGCATTGGTCATTAAATGATAATTGTAACATTGCATATATTGGAGCCAGACAGTACAGAAGCCTGTTATTTAAATCCCTAAATCATATCATACCTAAGATTCTGAGGACTTCACACAGAAAAAACTGAATAAAGGGACTACAGTAATGTTTGTGCTCAGCGGCCACGGCTTCAGACCCTCCGACACCAGGACAGGTATCTGAGCTGTCTGTCCTCCTGTGAAGAGCCTTTATCAGCAGCCGGCCACCACCTTACACTCCCTTTGTTGCTCTTGCTCCGATGTACTTCAAAACATCCTTCCCTCTGTCTTTAGTCTATATGTCGTCCCATAGAAATGATTTAAACACGTCACAGAGAAATACATTGATGTTGCTGTTGATTTGATTGTGGCAACATTCCCTTTTCCAGTTCTTTTAAGGACGAAGGGATAATATATTACATGTCTTTTTTGTTTATTTTTGGTCCACCGTGCCTCCAGTGGAAGGAGGCTAAGCCAGACGAGCTGATGGACTCCAAGCTGAGGTGTGTTTTTGAGATGCCAACGGAGAATGAAAAAACGGTAAGCACAAGCTGTTGCTCCACTTTTCTCCTCGCCTCACGATGTCAGGTTTCATTGTCACAACAGATTTTTATATATCAAAGAAACCACAGGTAATGATACATCTCAGTACTTCCTTCTATTATTTTCAAAATCACACTTCACTGGCCTCAGCAGGGTGCCACAATGCATTGTTCTATTATGCTGCTGTTTTTCACCAAACACACATGCTTTGTGCACTTGTCTCATCTCTCTTCTTCTTTTTGCACTCTGATGCAGGCTCAACATCTCCGTCTCTCCTTCTCTCATTCTCACTCTTTCGATCTTGTCAATGCAGTGTCTAATTGTTTTAGCATTAATCTTCCTCTTCATCACTGTTCTTCACCTCTGTCCCCGTGCCTCAGTGTAGCTGAGAGAGGCATCAACTGGCCTTCAGAGGGCCGCTTTGTTCATTCTCACACGCAGTTTATTATTGTTGTGATTGTTTTCAGACCCCACACGACTGTAGAGACATTATCTCGCTATGATATAAGCCGAGTCCACCAGCTTTATGACCACGGGGAGGGAAAAGGACCCCTAGTAGTTGTTTTCAATTCATTATGAGCTGAGCAATACATGTACATGTCTACCAGTCAGCACTGTGCACCACAGAGTCCGTTAGAGATAACACTGATAGAAACCAGCTTGATCCACTTAGGACAGGCACCCCTGGGTGAACTCTCCCACAAGCATAGAGGTACAGCCTCTGTGTTCCTGCACGCCTGTACTTATGTATTAGGGCTGAACGATATGGGAAAATAATCTAATTGTGATTTTTTTTTTTTTTGGTTTGTTTAATTCTTTTTGAGACCAGTATGACACTTTTGATTCAGTCTGATTTTTTTTTTTAATTATTTTTCATTTTATTCTATTTTAATTCTTTTAAGTTTAGGTTCCTTATCGTCTGTGTTTTTCACTATTTTTATTGCACAAGCAATAAATCATTATATAGTCTGAGCAACACAACACTGGACACTGTCAACATAAACTTCTCTTCCCTGCAGGCGCGGCCTGTGTGTTATGATGAAATGAGTTGAACTGATGCATGAGTTGATATGAATTACATGTCTTTATTTAGCTTCAGTCACTGTAGAATATTGATAATTTTTAGCCCCGCAAACATTTCATATAAACATCATGACTTGGCTTTTTACTAAAATCTGTAAAAAGAGCAACAAAGCAGTGCAGAGCGAAAGGCCTGATGTGATTATTAATAAATGAAAAATAAATCTCCAGTGAGTTTCAATAACAAATCACACTAACTTGAGTGCAGAAATACATTAAAGAACAACTTTCCACACCTTACTATGGCTCTGCACACATATTTTGATAACTCAAAGCCCAATAGTAACATGTCAACATTTTGATTTAACTTGTAAACAAAATCTCAACACCTGCCCCCTCATTTAAACATTAAAAGGTAAATATGAATCTTACTGATCTCCAGTTAGTGATAGTGTTGTAAACAAATCACACTGACTAAAGTGCAGACGCACTATGGCTCTAACTTACCACTGCAAATATATTTAGATAACTCAAAGCCTCATTGTAAACAAGTTGTTGACTGTGTAACGGTACGGTGCCGTATTTAACTCTCCATAAAGAGTTATCCTCTCTTAACATTTCAGCCAGTGATCCCTGCCAGATGTTAGTCGGCCTACTGGACAGGCTGGTAGTCAGGTGTTGGTAGTTGTCAGACACGTCCTTGTGATGCTTGTTTAGACGATCAGATTTTATTGCACGATACCAACCTGACCCAAAACAGGTCCAGACAACTGATGTACTGTTCTCCTTTGACATAAAGTCATCTGTTGCACTTTGGCGTTCAGCTCATCCGAGGCCTTTTTCATACGGCGGCACAGCCAGCAAATTGTTTTCTTCATCTACTTTCACTCTCCCATATGTGTACATACATAGGCGTTTATGATTTTCTGGTTGGTTTGATTGTGTAGTATTAATTTATTTTTATTTTTTCAATTACAGCAGCAGCAATTTGAAAATTGCGTTCCACTACATTGCAGTGTTGGTCTGAATTTGATTAGCTGCTCCGCTCTAGTGTGCACATAGCTGTATATGAAAGTGTGCAAGTCTTCAAACATAAGCAGAAAATTGCGCCCATGTGCCAGCCAAGTCATCAGTCAGAGTCACTATGGAAACAAAGCAGCAACAGACAACTCTATAACTTGCTCCACTGTAACCCACTTACAGCATGACATGGAGTCCAACAAGATGATGTCGTCCAGCTTGCTGAAGTCAGAGTCCTCCACACTTCCCCCAAAGTCAATGAGCTCCACCCTTGATGACGGGGAGGTAAAGAAGATCATGGAGGAGTGTAAGAGGCTGCAGATGGAGGCTCAGAGGCTACGGGAAGAAAACAAACAGATCAGGGTGAGTGAGATGACCTGAGGACCACAGACAGACAGTAAACATACAGGTATCATTGTAGTATCAGTCTCACAAATACACCCCTTTGTTGGTCAGCAGAGGTGGTAAGCTGTCGATGGCACAAGTACAGCTTTTCGATAGAAAACTTAAATCTAACTCCAAATGGATGCTGACTCTGTTGGCTAAAACGTGTCAAACTTCCTCTCTCCCAATGTCACAACTTGCTGCTTGGAATAATTAATGCACAGCAACCTGGTGATACGATCAATCAATCACCTGCTGAGCCGAATCGCACAGATCCTGAGGCATCTCATCCCGCCGTCAGTCAGCAGTCGCCTCACTCATTAGTGACACGGGGCCTTCGCTGTGTGATGTGCATTCAGATGTTGCTGTTCACATTAACTGTAAAGTAAATTTATTGAGGTGACGCTAAAAACAGCCATTGAATATATTCAGTATATTTGCTTACTGGATATGTTGCTGTTTGAATCAAGCATCAAATGGTCAGTCAGTATGTACAAGAACTGCAACTAATGGTTGTCATCATTATCAGTCAGGGTGCTGACTGTTCTTGTGATTAATCGACTAATTGTTTGGTTAACATGTGAGAGAAGAAGGAAAAATGCTTAACGTAAGTCCTCATATGTGAAAATTTAAAGATGTTCAGTTTACTGTTCCAGCAGCCCAGGAGAACCACTAAATATTCACATTTAAGGTGCTGTTAATCGTCGTTTCACCTCTAATGACTTCTGTAGGTTGAATCTTGTAACACATGCGGCTCAGTTCAAACTACCAGTCTAACTTTAGAGACAGTGAATGAGCAAAGAAAATCGATCATCAAAATGAGCAGATGACTGAGCATCCAGAGTCACATTCATGTTTCTTCTTTTTTCCACTGATTGATGTTCACAATAAGCAAATTAAGTGGAAATTTGATCCACACAAACGACGTTGTGGTGTCCCCCACCCTTTGCCGTATTCAAACAGAGACGGTAACTCAGGATTGAGGTTTGTATTAAGTGCTCATATCTATAATCAGTGGCAGACCTCAGGGTTTGGAGCTCGTGAGGCAATTTTGCAAATAAATGACTATGACATCAATCACAACAATCAATGAGTAAGGCTTAAAATTGGGTTTTGTCAAGGTTTGGTTGGAAATGAGTCACACACACTCCACACAGACAGCTAAGAGAAAGTCGTCCTCCCTTCAAACACCACCACCTCCGCCCCTTTAAATTCTTGCCAGAGGCAGAACGACTGTTGGCTGCTCCTGCGGCTGAGATTAAACTAACAGAGAGCCCCCCCACCCGCTGCTGGGAAATGAAGTGTGTGAAAGCCTGGCGCCTTCTGCGGTCCTCGGGGGGATTGGGTCAGATGAAGATTTAAGCAGATCCTATTTCTTTAAGCTAGTAAATAAATACGTCTTATCTTGTTGACTGATTGACAAACTGACCGTCTCTTCTCCCCTTGTCGTCTTCTGTTCTCTTTTTCCACTTCTGCATTCCTTTTCTTTATTTTCCTCTTTCACACAAACCTTCTCTCTACCATTTTATTTCTCCGTTATTTCTCTTACCATCCTCACACCTCTACTCCACTCCCTCTTTCTCCTCCCCGTCTCAGGAGGACGACGGCCTGCGGATGAGGAAGAGTAACATGATGTCATCTCAGCACCCCTCAGTCGGCATGAAGAAAGATGAGGGGCTGAGCGCCCGCACGGTGGCCCTCATCATGCTCTTCTTCGTGGTGGGCGTCATCGTGGGCAAGTTGGTCTTGTAGACGGCAGCGCAGTTCGGTCGGCCGCAGCATGCTTTCAGGGGGTGAAAACAAACACGGGATCTGGGATTTTGGATCAGAAACGCCATATCCGCTGGGTGGGGGGAGGTACTAGTTTTGATTCAGTCTCATTTATGTAAAAAAAATTCAAAAGTAATGTATGAGAAAAAAAGAAGAAAAAACGATTCATCATCTTATGAACAAACCTACTGTTACAGGTCTTGCCTCTACGTAATCACCACATAATCATTCTGGCCCTCTTCTCAAAGTTTCAAGTATACAGATGACTGGTTCTGTGGGCGGGGGGGTAATGGAAACATGATTTAATGCTAGTGATTCAGACCAATGGATTTTCTAACACCGGCGAGGTAGTGTTGGTGCGACTGAGTCAGTTTGCTATTGTGCGAATGTCATTTTAGTGTATTGTTGTTTCTTTTTCTAAACGATGGAGGCCAGAGCCTATGTACATGTATACGTAATCCCCCACTGTACAGTTTATCCAGGTGTTCCTTCCAGCTAAACCCCCTTTAAGGAAGGGATTTACCGGAGAGATGATCCACACAGTCGGGGTTACACACAGGGCTATCAAACTGACTCCTCCAATCAGAGGCTTTGTAAAATCAGCTCATCTTTGATTGTAGAGCAACCTTGATCAGTGTATGAAACACTACACCATAGTGTAGGTATTTTCTTTCCTCGTGTCCTTTTTCTTTTCACTCTACCTTATTCAGTCACCTGTCACTCAGTGCTCACCACGTCCCCAGTTGTCAGAGGGTGACGTCTGATTGCATGCGTTCACAGAGTGTTGCATCTGGACTTTTGAACCTAATTTAATTGCTTTTATAATGGTGATAATAATAATATGTCATTTGGCTGTAGGTTTGCACAACTACATTTTCAGATTTTTTTGTTTTGTTTTGTTTTCTTTCTCTCTTCTGTGTTTTGTTGCATTTTTATGATTTTAAAGTAAATTTTTTTTCTCGTTGTTAGGGTTGAAGCATTTAAGAATATTGCAGCTACCAGAAATGAGCTCCAGATTTGTAGGATTTCTGTAAATGTTGTTCAGATGAAAGTCTTGCCTTGTGACCTGTTTGGGCAAGTTATTCTCAGGCCAAGATGGAGGAATACATACAGACATTAACATACACACACACACACACACACACACACACACACACAAACACACAAAGCATGCGTACATATAGTGAGAAACAAACATAAATGGTCTGAAGGTGCATGTTAGAGGCGAATGGTTTCGTGTTTCCTCGACAACATCAACACTAAGGTCCTGTTACACTGTCCCAACAAAGGGACCTTGGTCTTTTCCAGCTCTTTTTTGTTTTCTCATATTTTCCTACTGAGCCATACATTTGTTGACATTCTGTTTTGTTTGGGGCAACTGTATGTCAGAGATCAAGTGAGGGTTTTAAGCTGCCTGCTCCAGCTCTCCACTGCTGGTGATTTAGCTTTTTTTTTTTTTATCCCTCTGCTTTTTTCACTCCACTGCGGGCTTGTGTTCAGGTTTTGGTGCTTGTTCAGCGTTTATCCGTTGCTTATTAATGTTATATCCTCACTGCATTTGAAGTCGTGTTCAATTTTAATGCACTAAGATTGAGTGTCTCTCCTTTGATCTTCCTGCAGCATACAACAATTTTTTTTTTTTCCTCAGGCGAGAGGGGGGGAGCATATGGCATATATAGCCTTGAGGGGACCACACGATGGCATTGTACTGTTCCAGAGCCAATGTTTTTTTTTTTTTGTCAGAAATAAACAAACCAAAAGACATGCTCTCAAATTGTTTCATCTCCAAATTAGCGTGAGTGAAAAAACAGCAGTGGAGAGCGTCATCCTTTGCATTATTTGACAGCAAAATCCTATTTTTATGTCACTGTATCCACGCGAAGACGACTAAGCGGGAGAGTATTCCCCTTTGGTAAACTGAATGAAAAAGTGACAAAATGCCACCATCTTTTTGTGCTGAGTGGAGTGGAAGACAATGGACTGTGACTGTTGGGTGAAATAAACATGAGCTTGTGTTTCCACTGTATTTCTGTAAAGTCGTTGGGTTGAGGATGACTTGCTGCTTAGAGGGAGGGCAGAGCAGACCTGAGCTACAGTCCCGTCTTGGGTTAGCAGACCTGTGTCACATAGTACTTGCAGAAAATTCTTCTTGTTCATTGAGTCCTAGTTGGAGTACATTTAACACAAGGAAAGAGTACTATAATGCAATGTAAGAATTTACCACAGTAAACCTGCACCAATGTGCTACTCCAAGTAGGATTAAACAAACAATAATAATGACATGTAAATACTAATTGATCCAGGCCCTGTTGTAAAACGCACTACACTGACCTGTTCTGGAGTCTCTGACCATCACCGTGATCAATGTAAGCAGTCGGGAAACTGTTTTGTATGTATATAAATAAATAAATAAGTCTATCTGAGAAGAAGATTAATATTCCTAGTCAAGTAGTCTCTCTGGTGTATAAAAACAACCCAACCTGGTTGGACTATGTAGCATCTTAATAAATTAAATGAATAAAGCCCCTACCTAACTGTGTGACGTTATTTCCATTCACATATATGTATGACATCACAGAGCATGTGAGACATCACAGAGCGGAGGACAAAAAAAAAAAAAGTTCAGGTTGATTTATGCACTGAAAGGTGTGGTGTACTGTACGTGTGTTTCGGTGGGGCATCAATTCAGCCAACTATTGCTCCAGAAGTTCAGCTCATCGGGTCCAAGGATGAACAAACTATTAGGAATAAGAAACACAATGCAACAGTTAAAGGAAAAGCTGTTGCTGCTGCCAAAACAAGAGAGGAAAACTCGAGATGGACTAACTGTGAAACGCTGCTTGAAGAATAGATGTGATATCAGTGCCAGATGAGGTCCATCTGGCTAAATGTTGCACAGACATATTTCTCTTTTTGATTAGCAGATGTTTACCGCTGTGACTCCACCACTAATGCTAATACACACGAGGGGCAGGCTGGGCCTATATTCAGCGATGCTCTTGGCTTGATGGTTGCTTTTGGTCATCAGCTGATGGCTCCCACCACAAAAAGAGAAATACTACTCTGCTCTTATTCCTCTCATCACAGCCAGACCTGCTGCCACTGACATCCAAGGCCACGCTGGCTTGTTAGTCGCTACCACTTTGCTTGATTTGGCAGCACCACAATTTGCAGTGGGATAAGAGTGTTAAAATATATAGCTGCAGGGAAATTAATTACCTTTTGGATTTCTACCTCTGCAGTTGTGGTGTCGAGTTAGAATAAAATCCTGGTGATTCATCCAGTGTTATTGTATCAGTAACAACCAGACAGTGTTTCTGTCTGCACCTTGTGGTCGGAGGCAGCGGAGTGGAGTTCATGTCAGGAACCCCCTGGTGTGCACCTGGGCCCGGTAGCTCCTTGGCTGTTTGGCTTGGCCGCAGCAAGACACAGCTGCAAACTTAATGGTGGAAACCAACCAATATTAATTTACATTTCTACATTCTGCAGGGAAATAATCCATTTCCAAGGTAAATCATGGAGGAATGTCTCAGAAATACTGAAAAGGTGAAAATAACGAGGGCTTGCTGCTCACCTGAAGAAGAGGTCAAAGAGGCACAAATGGACATTTTTGTCTTGACAGCTAGGTTGCCAGGCAACCAGCAGAGGCTCCAGGAAGTCACTGCTCCCAGCCAAGATATGGTCCTGTGCAAATCTCCCTCATTAAACCATAACTTTCTCATCCTTTTTAACATTTAGGGTTTTGTACGGATTAAAAAAACTAGGTGTAACGTGTTAATGAGGGGGATTTAGAGGTGCTGGTGGGCAGATATTGTTACCTTTGGACAGCCAGGACGGCTGTTTCCCATCTTTCCAGTCTTCATGCTAACGTTAAGCTAACTGGCCAGCTTCTATTTACCTTCCACACATGAGAGAGGTGTCAGTGTTCCCAACCAACTCTCAGCAAGAAACTAAACATACTTATTTTCCCTAAATGTGATGTCACGAGTGTAAAGCACAGCGCAAATCCAGCACTTCAGATTAATGTGTTTCCTCCATTTCGTTTAGCCCTTTTGTTTTATGCCATATGTGTAAGAAGAAATTATTATTTTTTTGCATTTCTTCTGAGTTTATTGAACCCAATTTGTAGAGAAAAGTAATGTGGCCATAAAATGTCCTCCCCACATGTCACACAGTACAGAAATAGCAATAAAGCATTGTTATTACATCAAAAAAGGATACATTTCATACTGTTTTATGGTAGTGCATGAAGGGATATACATGTTTGCCACAGACAAGAAAAGTTTGGGGTCAATTAGAGATCAAAAGAAAACTCCCTTCCATATATTCATATTCCTTATGAACAAAGTACAAATTGTTAGAAAACTATAATAACAGAAATGTAAAAATGTTTCACCATATTTTACAGTTTAGAGCTCTGAGACTCCACACTGATCATTTTCTGTAACAGACTGAAGAAACCATCATTAGCTCAGAATGATTTTTTAAGCAATTCTCAAAAGATTAAGAAAAATCTCAAGCTGAAAAAAAAAAACAATGTTAGACGTGATTTTTTTTTGGCTAAAAGCTGCTTTTCTGTGACATGTTCATTGGCGAAGGTGAAGTCCCAGATTATAAGGATATCGTAATGGTCAAAGCTCAAATATGCATTAGAAAACTGCTTAGAAGAGACCTGGCATACGTTAATGATATGACATCCCCACAAAACAAGGTACTGATGACCTAATTAACTCTTCCTTGACTTTTCCCTGCACTATCCTGAACTGGTGGTTCTTATTATTCATGTTGACCGCATGAGACACCGACCTCTGACCCCTGTGCTGGGTGTCCTTTTAACCTCTGTCCAGAGGATTTCTCTGATCCTTCGTCTGCCGCCCTGTTTCAGTGGATCTGGTCCTCATTGAGGTCTGTACAATAAACCTGATGTCTGGCCGCACTTTGGTGCTGTAAAACGTATAAAACATTTAATTACGCATCAGCCTGACACACTCTATTCTTGGTGTTAACTGTGTGCCATAATCACTTTTGGCAAAGTGATGAGAATTGTTTTACACTGTTGTTAAAGCACACAGAGAAAACAATCCACCTCCTGCTTCGTACAGGTTTTACATATTTGGCATGTTTATTTATACCCCTAATTTATTTTCCTTCACAAGGTTGCACAAGTGAAACAAAATACTCGGCACGGCATAGTTGTTTGGCACACAGATAAGCCAAATTTCATGCAAATTTTCTACTTACAAGAAGTCCCTGTAAGAGTTCTGGGGCCGTAACTGTTTGAAAAGGACCCGCATGCTTGCCAGAGAGGTTGGAGGACGGACAACTGGCAGCGAGGGACGCAGTCTGGAAGAATCGGTCTGTGGCAGATCTGTCCAGCAAAAAGCTTTTCAATCATTTGTGTGATCTTAACCTTAGAACAGAAACATGACCTGATTTAATAAGCCACCAGATGTGACAGATAGCTCTTTTGGGGGAATGCTTCTGTCAAAATGAGCCCCAAAGGCAACAAATATGTTCAAAAGGTTGTCTCACACTGACCGATGCACGTTCCCGTCCATTTGTCCTGTACACGTTCCCGTTTTCATGTGTGACAAAAGAGAGGAAAGTAGTGGATTTTCTCTGGCATCTGTTTAGAAAATACTCCAACACATTTCTGCATTTCCACGTTATGATACGTTAAATTTCTTCACCACACTTCAAATGTTGTACTTATTACTCCACTACTTTCATTCGACAGCTGTCCAGATTACATAAGAAACATACACATACATTGTTCGCTCTGACCCTTTTCCAAAGAAGAGTCCAGTTGGAGTCTCTTATCGCTACTCAGACATGAATGATTCCCCCTCAGAGCTTTTCACATGGTGCCATTTAAATAACTGCTAGAGACCCAAAGATGTAAAATCATCCAATATTTCACAAAAAAGCTAATATGAGAGAAAAAGACAAAACCATCAATACAAGTTTGCACTGATGACTTTTGTGTTTCTTATTTCCTGCATCATGAATCATCTCACGACCCCTCAGATTAACTCATGGCCCTTTAGAACGGCCACAGCCCCTGGACTAAACTATCAAACTGTAAATAAAGTAATTAAAACGAGCTCCACGTTAGCCAGCTCTTGTCACTTAGACAAAATGATGGAATAGTAGTGTGGAATATCAGTGCTGCACTTCAGTACAAATTTCAGCCACTATTTCTGTTTCATGATATTTTATATTTATCTGACAGCTGTAGTAAAGTAATGACTGTAATATGTGGTATATCAGTCTCACGGGCCCTTTTTCTAAAAACAAGTACTTTTACTTAAAGTACATGCTGCTGTGCAGGACTTTTACTTGTAATGTAATATTTTTACATGGCTATATTGGTACTTTTACCCAAGTAAAAGATGTGAGTACTCCTTCCACCACTGGTGCCCTGATGGATGAGGAGTTCATTTCAAGAAAGAGAAAACTGTGTGCTGGAATGTGGTGTTGGACTGGCGCGGTCTGTTCAGTAGTTGGTTAACTATACGAGCATGAGGTCATGACAGAAAGGAGCCAGTTTTTTTGTTTGGCACGACATCAAGCAGGAAAGTGCAGTCGCTGCACCGTGCTGCAGCTCGGCGGGCAAAACAGGGCGCTTTGTTCATTTGTCCCACAGCCAAGAAAGACGCATTTTTCAATAGAAACTCATTTGTTTCAACTGAGCCGGCCAACTTATGGCTGATGTTATCTTTTATGGGGCAGCTGCAGCTCATAGTCTTATAGAAATAATGGGATTTTCTCAACAGAGCCTGAAATTTGAATGAGTGAGGCAAGGTTGGAAGTTACTCGTACTACTGCAGTGATGTCATCTCAGTGATGTGTGTGTGTGTGTGTGTGTGTGTGTGTGCATTAACTGCATATGCAAGATTTTTATGGGAAGGCAGGGGATGGGACCTTTGCTGTATTTTCTATTGAGTCTCTGTCCAAAAGCAGCACTGTGTCTTTTCTTTTACCAGAACATTTGTCAGACTAAACCACCAAAACTGTTGGTGGTTTGGAAACTTGGTTTAGCTGAAAGGAAACTCCTTAGGGCTTGTTTTGTTTTCTTTTTTTTAATTCAGTCTATAGGAACATTTTTACTAAAGTTGGATTAAGAGGTTGGACTTTTTATGGTCCTTCAGAGAAGGCAACGGAAAGTCAATCAACAAACTTAAGAGATTTATTTTTTTCAAATGTCAGCTAAACCCTAACATTTGACACGTGTGGACAGCTTCGTCATATTTGCTTTCCCTCTGCACTTTTGGCCCCCAAGAGTTTCCTCATTACATTTGTTGCTGGACTAACATCATTTTGGACGTAACTTGTTGTCTGGAGGATTTCAACTGCTTATTCACTGAAGGAATTTTGGCCATTCTGCTCAACCCTGACCACATGTGTCCCTTAATTCTTGTGTTGCTTTTACTTGGTTTCCTGTTAAAATACTGAAGAATAATAAAAATGCCACAGGATTGTTTTTCTTAAAGAAATAGTTTGGCATTTTGAGAAATACGTTTATTGGCTTTCTGAGTTAGATGAGGAGATGCCGCTCTAATCTGTCTGTTGAATATAAAGCAACAGCAAGGTGACAGTTAGCTTAGCATAAAGACAGGAAGCAGATGGAAACAGCTAGCCTGGCTCCATTTAAAGGAAACAAAATCAGCCTAACAGCACCAATTAACACAATATATCATTTTTTTGTTTTTGACATCCAGAATGCAATCATGCTTGCTTTTTATTTTACTACCTAAATAAGGTCTGTGTTTCATCTTTTCTCCTTTTTGTTTCGGTTGTTCAATGGTTGCATTCAACAAGTCAGGAGGCCTGATTACTAACAGGTTGGCCCTGCGCTCCTCTCTGCCTCGACAGTGTCTGTACTTTATGGCGCGCAACAGAAACCACAAACAGACTATGAAAAACTACACGCTGCCCCAGGCCTTCCTCCCTGTCATCATCACCACCCAGCCATCTTCAGCACACAACAGCCTGGGCGGATCCATGTGTTCTCTGCTGCATTCAGTGGTCGAGGGGAAAGGTTTTATCCATTTAATGACAGATTCTACACACCATTGTACAGATAAATGTCGCCCATCCGCTCCCGGTTCATCTGTGTCTCCGTCTGTGTTCTTTTAGTGTTGTGTTGGTGGGGATACAGACCCATATTCTCCCTCCAAGCCTGGAGGATGACCTCATGGGGCTCGCAGCTGCCATCACCATTCTCGCAGGAGTTAATAGGAACAGCATGTAGCCTCTGGAAAGGACTACCTCTTTCTTTCTTTCTTTCTGTCCCCACTATTTGAATTCTATAGAGCCAACTAACATCATTTTGCCTTATTTATTTATTCTTTTTTTAAAAACTTTTCTCAGAGACCACAGTTTCATTCCTCCCCCTTATTTCCTCCTTTTCAAGCTGCATCACAGGCGATAGCGTACAATGCAGAATTGTGTAATGTTACAAAAACTGGTTTCAGATCTTTCAGCAGCTCTAATCAATATTGTTGTCCTAAGCCAGAGCCTCAGCTGGCAGTTCTCAGCTCTATGGAGCTTTATAAAATCTTTCAGCTCATTGTTTTTGTTGTCCAGATTTTCTCCAGCATCTTTTCCAGCTGCGGCAAGCAGCTGTTTTCAGCTGTTCTAGTTCTGTCTTTTAGATCCTTTCTTTTTATAGACCTGCCGATCTCTGATTAATCATAACTCATACCTGATCCTTCTCAAAACCCCATTTCCTATATAAGTTGTATGATAACACTGTAAGGTGCTTCCTGGTTGTATAAATATATGTGTTTGTCCTGTGTTCCCCCCTTTTTGCATTTTGCGTATACGTTTGGCTTCCATCTGTATGCTCTACAGATCTAAATGAAGTACTTAAATGCTACATTGCCCAAGAACTGTAGCCTTTGACACCAGGGTGTACACAGGTGTGTAGCATGCTCCGTAGCACTGGTTATTTCTACCTGCCTGTCCATTGTTGTTTGATGAGGGTCCTACAAATCTCACATATAAAGCGACACATTACATAGAACTAAGTGTGCAGAAACCTTCTTGATCAGTTTAGCGACAAAGCCCATATGTCTTACAGACAAAGTTAGTGACCAGCTTGTGAACACGTTTAGCAGATCTGTCCCTCAGGAGTGGGTGGAGACCCAAACCAGAGTTAAAAAGAGAGTGAATACTGGACTTACTGTGTCTGCTGCATGTGTTCATAAGAAAATGCTTGCAAACTAAAAAACTAAGCTAAATTTCTTCATTGGGAGGTGTTGGTGTGGTTTGATCAGATTCGATTACCAAACAGCCCAAAAACTGCCTCCGCTCCCACCTCAAATCAATGACATGAGCACAGACAATAAAGACCTAAAGAAATCCTGTCAAGTGAAATAGCCAAAACTGTTGTAACTTTGACAGATAATTGTGTGCTCATGTAGGATCCCACAGTACGAAAATGTGTCTTCAGGGCATTTAAAACATTTTGCTCCAATGCGTCTTTTCATGGAAAAATAAAGGACAGACTTTCAGGATTTTGTTTTCATTCCTCGCTGGTTGAAAACTACAGATAACTTGCATGTAAATCCAAAATATTTTGAATGGAAAAGTCGTGGCGGAGCTGATTATTTTGGGTGATACTCAGCACTAAGTTGAGCTGAACTGCCTGCAGTCATTTTGCAGGAGAAGGTGTCAGGATTTTACAAATGGAGGATATCTGTCTGTGGAGCACTACGCTTCACTAGCTTCAGTCATAACACTGAAAATCTGGAGCTATATATATATATATATATATATATTCCTCCATCATCTCCTAACTGCTGCTCCTCTTGGCTCATTTATTGTCACATCGACTGCAGAATCTGTTTTGTTGGCTAATGGCTGTGCTTTCTCATGAAACACTGTGCATCCAATCTGATATCCCTCCGTGTGTTTTCAGCAGTTGAGCCTGCACTGGAATGCCTTGTGTAATGTGTGAGCCATATGACAGTTATTTATCAAACGGCAGTACGCTCACCAACTCTCTGGGCTCTGATTCAGACCACAGTATGAACACCAGAGAAAAGACAAAATCCAGCTGAGGCTACAGTCCCAATTTTCTGTTTGATTCCTGAAATAAAACAGCAGCTTTGGGACACACAAATAAACTTTCATTTTTACGTGTGTCGGTCAGGCGGTCTGCTTTGGTTCAGACTGAAATATATCACAGACTATTAGATGGATAACCATGAAATTTTATACAGACTTCGTGGTCCTTAGAGGATGGATCCCTCTGATTTTGGTGACCCCTTGACCTCTCCTCTAGCGCCACCATGAGGTTGACTTTTGTGACCGACAAGGAACGCCATGAAATTCATGTGGACTTTCCACAAATTTGGTGATCGAAATTTTCAGTGCCAATTGGCAAATTTAGGCATTTTAACAT
Source organism: Pempheris klunzingeri (assembly GCF_042242105.1). Classification (NCBI taxonomy): domain Eukaryota; kingdom Metazoa; phylum Chordata; class Actinopteri; order Acropomatiformes; family Pempheridae; genus Pempheris; species Pempheris klunzingeri. The sequence continues at coordinate 18,326,192 of NC_092013.1, forward strand.
GCCAAACTACGATGGTGAACACGGTAAACATTATGCATCAGCACGTTAGCATTGTCATTGTGAGCATGTTAGCATGCTGATGTTAGCCCATAACTGAGTGCAGTCTGAGTGCAGCCTCACAGAGCTGAGCATGGCTGTCGACGCTTGTTTTAAACACTTATTGAACGCAAGTTGTTATGAAAGCCATTTTTAATACACATAGAAAAGAATCACTTCTTAAACTAACTAACATATTTGACCAAAATCTTCCTCTTATCAAAAAGTACAGTATAAATGGTTAAAATAAATATTCATTTGATTTGTTTAGATTGACTGCTGATAGAAAAGCAGACTAATACACAAGCTTTGAAAGAGGACAGAGATAAAGGAACATTTCACCACAGTGGCATTGGACAAACAAAGGTGGCAGATATTAGAGTGTTCATTACACATTTTCTACTTTGCAGCCTCTTTTCTCTCCAATATGTTGAGAAAACAATGTTCTGTACAAAGTGCATTAATTATACTGCATCTCGGCTGAAAATGAGCTCTCCTGTGAAGCCCGCTGGTGTGTCCTTGTGTTGATGTGGAAAGAAGTGATCCACATTTCAACACAGAGATCTAGCTTTGTTGTAATAATAGCATGACAAGAAAACTGTGAAGTGAGAACATCTGATCATCATACAAAAGGAACACGGTTTAAAGAATATATTCTTGCATACTGAAATGATGGCACTTGTATATATTGGTGGTTTATATACAGGTATAGATTCGTTTTAGGTAGAAATAGTCATTAAATTGAGCCTACAGGCAGCATCTGAAAGCCAGATATCAGAAATTATTCAGCTCTCCTGAGTGTCTCTTGATTTTTTTTTGACCATCACACATGTGGTCATCATTATATGGAGGAAGAGTGAAAGAAAGCTGCCAGAAAACAATGTCCATCAATGACTTCAGCTGTGTAACAGGCTCGATTTGTGAACATGTCTCTAATAAACACAGAACCAGCTGAACAGCGCAGATCCCAGCACCAGTAACACCAGCTGTTCCAGTCTCTCTGTCCCACTGGCTGCTAACTGGACTTGCTTGCTGTTAAAACCTGATCCAAAGCGATGAGAAGGCTGCTTCTCCCCCCCACTGCAAAGCACCATGGGAGCCTGAAAGGATGTGGGCCTCTTCAGCGGTCGGTCTGGACTGGACCCGTCGGTCGGCCGCTCTCCGATGAAGAGCAGCGGGTGTTTCCTGTGGTCCAGCTCTGTCTTGAAGAGCTCGTACTCCTTATGTGGCAGCTTGATGCCCAGCAGGGTGCACCCATCTGTGGGGGTCAAGTCCTGCTCCACCCCAACCACCCAGCCCCCCGCCTGGCCGCACTTTCCTGGCCTGGTGCCGTTCAGCAGCTTCGCTGTGGGCTCCTCTGCAGCTGTGACCTTCACCTGAGTGACCTTGAAGACAAACTCAGTGGCTCCTGAGACCTTGGCGGAGGGGTTCCCCTGAGCGTAGTGGCCCGAGGCTTTCAGGGTGAAAGTGGGCTGAGAGCAGGCAGGATCTGAGTAGTGCCGGTAGATGCCTTCCCATGCGTGCTGGTCAGGGTCAAAGGCGAAGTCTCTGGTGAGGAAGAGGACGTTGGGACGGGTTTCACAGCGCTGGCTGACCCAGCGGCCGGCCAGAGACAGAGAGGCTGCAGGGCTGCGGGGCAACACTGGGGGACGCTGCTCAGAGGAGCGGTACACCAGGGCGCACACAGGGCAGGGGTGGATGTGATGCTGCACAGATTAGGGAGGAGGTGAGACAATATCTTTTACGGCTGCAGCTAATGATTATTAGCCAATAGGTTGTCGATTTGTTCAATTAAATAATTAATCATTTATAATGTCAGAAAACTGAGATAGACTAATATTTTCTGGATCCTAAAAGGCTTTTGTTCAGGAAAGAGAACCCCAAACTACTTACTGGCCTTAGAAACTTTCTCTGGTGAATAAAAGCTGATAAATACACATTAATATCTCACCATGGCGTTCTGCAGTGGCTGCTGGTACCCTGTAGGTCTGTACTGAGTTCTCTGTGTCCAGTCAGTGTGAATATCCCCCAAGAACAGCTCCTGGACCTTCCCTCCATGGCTGTGGTGCTGTGTCTCCACCCGCATCAGTCCCATCTCCATCATGGAGAAGCCCAGCGCTGCCAGGCATCCCCTCCCTGCCCGGGTGTTGTACAGCTCAAACAGCTTCCCCGGAACCACCCGACTCAGGGTGAGACCCACGCAGGTCTGAGGCAGCCTGGAGGCCAGCCTCTGCTTGGCTGCCAGGCTGTGGACCACAATGCCTACTTTGCTGAGGTGGTGTTCGGCTTCGGTGCCCCCGCGGGTGATCCAGGAAGCCTGGCGCAGGCGAAGCTTTCCCCTGATCATCAGGGAGTAGGCCGGGGTCTCGCAGCCGCTGTCTGTGTAGTAGTGCTGCAGGGCCTGGAAGTGACGGCTGAGGTGGAAGGTGTAGGAGCGGGTGAGGAACTCTGGACCAGGCCGAACTTCACATCTGAACACAGAGGAGTGAAATGGTTAAAATGAGGAAAGATTAGTGATTAGTCATGGTATGTGTAGATTTCAGGCAGTAGTAAGCACAGATTAGTTTCCAGAGCTGCTTTAAGTCATTTGGGGCAAATCTCAGTGCATGTGAACTTACAAGCCTTCAAGCATTTTATGTCTCTGAAACTGTTGATAGTGTTTTTACGTTGCTGAATCTGAATCCTGTCCTTGTTTTTGGCTTAATAATTGAATCTGCACTAACTCATTTTTGTTCATTGCGGGGAGTCGAATTCAAGCTGTAAACACAACACGACATGTTATCACCTTGAAGAGTTGATAAGGGGAACATGTTGACAAATAGTTGATTATTTACACATCCAGCTGGTATCATTCAGCATTATCATTCATTTGGAGTTGTGTTTGCAGCCACCTGATGAATTTAAGTCCAATATTCACTGTTTTTGGTCTCCACCAGCTCGTGAGGGAAATATCTGCCTACTACATTCAACAGCTCGTCGCTAACTGATCTTTTTTCTTTTTCACTTTTTTTTTGTCTTCCATTGCTGGAGACAACACTAATAAATGCAATAAGACTGAACCAAAACAGTTAAGTTACAGACCAGAAAAAACAAAGTGATTCAAGCAATTCCCCTCACATACAAGCAGTCATGTGATCCACTGTTACTATAGAAATACTGATTATAGCTGCTTCAAAGATTCATGGTTAAAAGTTCCCAAAACGGGATCAAATAGTGTTATAATCAATAATCATTTAAGCCTTGGCCATTTCATTGCTACAACAACTTCAAAGAAATTCACCTTGTTGACACCCATGTGCCATCCAGTCTTGGGGGGACGTCCGCTGTGATCCTCACTGTGTCCTGGAGGTGGCGGTACTGACAGTTGGACTCCAGCTGCAGGGTCTCACTGAGGTTGGAGGAGGAAGTGAAGGAGGCTGTGGGCACCTCCCACAGTTTACTCCCTGTTCCAGCCACAGACACAGCTACAGAGGAGGGCAAAGCCAGAGAACTGTGAGTAAATAATCACACTTATCCAATTGGACAATTGCACACAGGCTCCATTACACTTCATTTAGATTCCCAGACTGGTTTTGGGTGGCTGCAGGAAATTTGAGCATCAAAATTATTTCAGTTCAGACATGATTATCGGCCTCCTTCGTCATAAAATGAAGGTTAACAATTATCAGCCATAAGGGATTATATCCACATCTTCTCTCTGTTCCATCTAAACACAATTCTGGTTGACTGCAAGCTGTTTCAGGGCTGTAATTTTGGTAAGTTTTCCATGTAATGAGTGGTGAGTGGATGCTATAGAAACCATACATAGCTGTGAATCAGGATGTTGGCCACAGTGCAGACAGCTTTCGCCTGTCACTCCGATCAGCCTGCAGCTGCAGCGCACTCAGCGGCTGTTGTTGGAGTTCGCTTGGAGGCAGGAGGTGTGTGTGGAGGTGATTGTGTGCACATCAGCACCTTCATGAGTGTATGCCCCATGTATAAGTGCAGGCCAGCCGAGCCAAACACATCTGTTGATAATATGATTCAAAAAACACTTAGATGATGAATGTTTTCGCTTGAGTTTTCCCAAAACTCTGGCAGTTAAGTTGTTCCAAATGAGAGCATTATTCACTCTTTAACATCTATTGATCTGAGACATCTGCAATCTGTCGGCCTGTCACTGGTCATAAATGCACTTTCTGCTCCCTCCACCTGTTGCACGGAAATGTGTGTGTTGTCAACACAACACAGGGATTTTATGATTACACCCTCATGGTTTCAATGCAAGGAAACCCACTGAGATCTGTCCTGGCAGCGTGCACACTTTTGTGTGTGTGTGTGAAAACGATGGCTTCAGTTTCATCCTCCCAAAACAAATGTTAAAGAACAAAAGGGGGAAGAGTTCTCACAGACGCCTCCATGTCCTGTTTTCCCCTGAAGGTTTTTCTCTTGTTTTCTTCTTGCACACTCACTTTTATTCTCAGTGACGTTTTTGCACTTCGATTTCTGTATGGATTGAACACATTCCACATGACATGTTAAATAGTGAGCTTTAGAGCTGCAGACTGAGCCAGGCTAGTGTTTCCCTCTGCTTCCAGTATTTATGCTAAGCTAAGCTAACTCTGACTGTTGACTTAAATTTGGTTGATAAATATATAAGTGCTATCAATTTTCTCATCTAACTCTCTGCTTCTCTTATTCCCTCTTGCTCCACCTCGTCCTCACAGCTTTCACATTCTTCCTCTCACTTTCTCAGCTTTCCTCAGGCTCATCTGTGGTAGACAGCTTTATGGGTGTAATCCCACTCCACTTTTCTCTCATTTGACTTTAGATGCACTTGGGGAGAGCATCACCTGTCGAGCCTCCGGTTGAGCTGGGAGTTGGTTGTGGAAATGTCAGCGGTTAAGACCTCAGTCGAGCCACAGTTCAGTTTGTTCTCTTGTGACTGAGCAGATGGAGCTGAAGGAAAATGGGGACTTTGAAAGGAAAGTGTGTGACATTGACTTGCTGATGGTTTTTTTCCTTTTTTTTCTGAAAACGGCTCCAAGATGGCAGCTGAGTGATGGGCGTTTATTAACCTTGTTAGTGTCAGGGGGAGGATATTTTTTGTTCCCTTCACTCTTGGAGTGCCTCCCATATGCTGACCACAACCACAGACATGTGTGCAGCTCAGTCATTTCCTAGCATCCTTCCACCTGACACACACACACACACACACACACACACACACACACACACACACACACACACACACACACACACACACACAGCCTGGATTGCTTGAACTGTACAGTCGACCACAAAACCAGATTTAAGCTCAAGGCACATTTCCCCTCTTTTAAGCAGTCGCTCAATTTGTTGATATGATTAATACTCCTTTTTCCTGTCATAGGCTTTGAAACATGTTTGCAATTTTCCCCATGCAGTGATGTGTTTGTTTATTCTCCATGTCACTGCAGCTGGCGAGGGATCCGGGTCATTCGGACCCAGCTGCGCTCCCACAGGAGTGCTCGGAGCAGGAATACTAATCAGGATTAATTAATTTCCACTGCTGCTTGCAAGTCATCCAATCGGCCTGTTTTGTGTTATCCACCCTCTGTAGATGCGTTCAACATGGTGCCTAAAGTGGTTTCTCGCACACAGCGCAATGAATGGACGGAGAGGCAAGAGTCGGAGTATGTGATGTGGAGTCATTTGCGTTGCTATATTTGAGTTTCTGTTTTTGCCAAAGCATTTCTATAATGTTTCTTGAGGTCACTTGTCATTCAGCCCCTTTCCCTCTCTTGGATCTCATTCCAGTTGGGCATATGGTTGCATTTACTGACAGAGTACTCATAAAAGCAGAGCTTAGTAAAACAAAATTGCTCATCTTGGGTTTTTTTTAAGTATTCTTCTACAAAAGAGCCTACTCCAACCACAAGTGAGGCGATGCTGTAATACATATGATAATATCCAACCCCCATCTCAATTTGGAGGAGGTGGGGGACCATTTTAGTTGATTCACTTCCTACACAGGCAGTCAGATATCATTAGTTTTACCCTGCAATGGTTCCCACTGATTTATTTTCCCACTATGGGCCCTAAAACTTCCCCCTGATGAAGTCTGCACCTCCCTGATGTCTCAAAATAGTTCTCTGTGCATCTTTCAGAAGCAGATTTCATGCATTTTCTACAAATAAAACTCACTGTAGGACTGATTTAACTCTGATGTGAATAGTACATTTATGGTTTATGCTGACTGAGTTCCCAGTTTATTATATTTATTGTTTCCACTCCATTTATATCGATGAGAGTAGACTAAATAATAAACACCTCACTATAGTTCAACAGCACCACAAACTGCAAAATGACCTTGCAGATGCATCAACACCTCTTCAAGCATTGTAACCTTCACAGATTTAATGCAGAGAAGTTAAGTGTAATAAATTGGCAGGTGCACACACACACATATGGAGAGCTAATAAATTTATGGATTTGAAATCTCAAAACAATTATACAACTTATTCTGTGACATCTGTAAAGTTTTGGGTGCAACTGACAGCAACTATCGGCTTCAAACAGCCTCATAACTAAAAGTGCAGCAACAAACATTTACTCAAACTAACTCTGATGCAAGTTTTACTTAAATCAAACCATGACTTCATAGGGGTCAAAGGTCAACACGTACAGTAGCATGTGAATAGTTCACTAAAGCATCAAAGCCAATAAAGAACACCTTACAGGCACTCCCCACATTAAAGGGTATGTTCATATTTTTTCAGATCTGTCTTAAAACAACAGTCAGGTGCCCACATGAGCATTGCAGCAGGTTAAAACTGGCCATTACTAGTTCCCTTAATAAGGTGTTTCGAGTGTAAGAGATGGGGGACAAAATCTACAGACTTGTGCAAAGACGTGTTTAAAACTAATATGAAGCTTCAGATGTCTGAGTTAATAAAGTCAAATGGGTATTTGCTCTGGTCCCCTGTCACTTACATTAGGATCTCTTACAGGCCAGTATGAACAGGAGGAATGAACACAGAGCAGAACCTGCTTCAGTGTTCATATAGGCATTTTAATGTGAACCTCCTTTAAGGAAAATGAGATGAAACTGAATTTTGATGCGCTCATGTCGCTTGGATTGTCATGACGGCACACAAAACGAGAGGTTCCAACCATATTTGATAGCTCATTTTGCTTGTAAGGGACATTGGCTAATAATATGCTGATTGACAGCGAGGTTGTCCAATCGGTTTTTGCGTTCAAGCCTTACTTAAACTGTGGGCGGGAAGCGAGCATTACTGCTGGTGTTAAAGCCACCTTTTCTTTATGTCTTCCAGCCTTTCTGCTCAGCCACATCAGACCTGATTTCACTCTCAAGAGCAGCTGAACCACACACCACAGTTTGCAAACATGCAGAGACAACACTTATCCACATTTGCTCTCGTGCGATGCTGCAATTCTGCCACAAGGGGTCAGTGCAGCAGCCTGTGACCCTCGTGTGGTCTGGACGGTCAGTCTGTCATCACCACCAACACTGCTGCTGCCACTGGCCCTCGCTTCAGCCGACTGATGACCGGCCAAAGTAATCTACCTGTCTTTGAGCTCCCATATTCATCCCGTTTCCACACACACACACACACACACACACACACACTTGCAAGCACATTCACAAAAACACACTGCACACATTGATTTACAGTACACTGCAGAAGGGATACCATTTATAAAGGACCTCCAGGCTGCGCCCTGTTTGTTTGTTTGTATTTGTGATTACGGTTTGGCAGCCTTCACTCTCCTCTCTCATGTCTCATCTGCAGCGCCAAAGTCAAAATACAGTTTTATGTACTTCTTTATTTGGAGCTATCCTGTAAAAACAAGAACCAGGCACTTTTGATTCAGGGCAGGCCGAGAGAATCAAGTGCTTGACGTTTAAGTCCCTCTTTCATTAGTGAGAGACGTCTGTCTGGTTCGTAGCTGCTTCTGTGGAGGCTTTTAACAGACAATCATTAAACTTGCCAAAGTGGAGAGAGAAAAGATGACAAAGCAGGACCAATCCCTCCATGTCACAGTATTTTTCACTACTTCCTTTTTGTTTTTAACAACATCCTCACCCCCATTTTATTCAGTGTGGTTGCCTCCTGTGTCCTGTTAAGCAGGACAAAACCCTTGAAACTGTCCCTGAAGTGCCCGTGCCCTCCTGGCCCGCCTCACCCTCCGCTGATTACTGCTCCCCTCCCCTGATGAAAAAGCCATGATGTTTACGGCTCATTTCTCCTGGATGGATTTCAGATTCCTCCCCTCTTTTTTTTCCGTCCTTGTTTCGTTTTCTCTCTCTCTCTCTGTCTGTCAGTGGTTGATGAGGTGAATGAAGGTGGTCGGGAGGATGAGGGTGGGGTGAAAGTGTCTTCATGAGCTGGAATGACAAGATTTGTGAAGTGCTTGTGCGTTGCTACCGTAGCTCAGAGATCCTGCTCATTCCACATATTTAGGTGACTGCTTCGCATTATTCACTTCACAGCTGCTTTCTCAGGCGCTCTGAGTCTGTGAGTTGTCCTTGGATAGGTGTTATGAGACAGCCATTCCCAACTTTTTACACTGAAGGACTGTCTACTGGAAACTCCTCATCAAACTGTATTTCCACCAAGCTTCTCTAACAAAGGCCAAAAGAGGCAAAACTATTCAACATTTTGCAAGTGAGAGTGCGAGTAGAGTAAAAAAAATGTAAAAAAAAACACAATGAAAGGAAAATATTAGGAAGATTTTGCTAGTTTTTCATCTTTCTTATCCTTGTTTATTATCTCACAAGCTCTCAGATTTATACTGTCACCCCTTTAAAGCATGAGAGGCGCATTTCTCCACTCCTTCAGCCCCTATGGCGAGCTAACACGTCTCACTCCTGTAGAAATAGTTACTAACCCTTCAGTACACAGCAAAGGTTCATTTACACTGTGGAGGTTTTTGGGCGTGAAGGATGAAAGTTGACAGTTTTAAGTAAAACTTGGTAAAGCCTTTGATTGCCAATCCGAAACACGCCGAGGACTTTGGTGACAGCCTGTGTCAAAATGCTGACAGGGTCAGAAATTTAGCACCAAGTTTTCATAATGATACTGTGACAACCCACAATCCAACCAATACACAGGCAGGTGCAATATTTTATACCTTCATGCACACAGACACCTGATCAAATGCTCTGTAAACATGTCGGCCCCTGTCATCATATTGGACACAGAATTATTAGAATTTTGTGTTTTCACCTTTTGTTTTTCAAATTTTTGTTTTCAATTCAGTTTTTATTACTTTTAGTATTAGTTCAGAATTCAGAATTAGTCCTGCAATACAAACACAACACGTTGTGAGGACAACGTGGTTGTGGTTAGGTTTAAGGCAACAAAAGGAATTTGGTTACGATTAGGAAGAGATTTAGATTTTTGACTAAATGATAAATTAAATAAATGGAAAAAAAATCTTATGTCTCAAATGACTGCTGACTTTAACAGACCAGGATCTTTCTGTTATCTTAACCAAGTGCTGCCAGTGCCTAAACATAACCATAAAAATTCGAATCATTCTGTGTTCAATATGAGTGGATAGTGTACTGATGTACATTTTACTGTTGTGTTCAGTATAAACAGTTTTACAACGTGTCTTATATGTCAATTAGCAAAATGTCCTCGTTATCTTAATAACAAACATAATTCAGTCATCATCTGTCATTATGTTTCCCTCTAAACACATTTGCTGTTGCCAGTAAATTATATTTTAAGGTAATTTCTAGGAAACAGGGTTGTTTTTTCACACTGAGTTTTATTTTAGTTTTAATTCATTTTAATAACCTTGATTGTTGCTGAGATTTGTGACAGTAATGTAATTATAGCATTTAAATTGTAATCCTTTACGCTACACGTCGCTAAAGAAAAGTAATGTGGTGCTGATCAGCACTGTCCGAGTCTGACAGAAACCATGCAAAGCATTTTTAAATTTCACTTGGCGCAGGCCTCCATGCTGCAGTTCCCCGCTTCTGCCTCCTTCCCTCCACCCTTGTCGCCAAAGTCAGGCGAAGGTCAGGTTGATTTAGAGGTTTTTCAAAGAACATGAGGTCTGTTGTGTTATTCTAACCCTGAGCCCGCCTTCCCTTTTCGGGCTTTAACCCCAGCATCTCATAGCGGTCTCCAGGACCAGGAGTATCCCTCTGTCCCTGGGGCAGCGCATGGACGACCACTGTTGTCTTTTCATCACAGTGTAAGCTGTTTAATCCAGCGGCCTCGTTTATTTAGACAAGAGATCTACAGGGCTTGGCCCAGTGGACGCTGCTGTCAGTTCCACTGTGGTTTGCAAACTTGGGCTTCTGTTCGCAAAGCAACAACACACACATTATCCTGCTGCATCTCTCACCCTCCCCATGAATGAAACAGCTGCCACATCAAGCCAACACATCCACCTACTCCACCATTTTCTCACTTTGCCGTGCGCAGTACTGCACAGTGGATTCCACCATTGGATCTAGTGATTTCAGGCAGGAGAGAGAATTTGTGATTGTAATAGCACCTGACAGGCGTTGTGGTGTCTCTTCTTGATTGAAGAGATAGCGGACAAGGGAAGTTGATGGTCCATTGATGTGTTTGAGCTGAGATTACATCGGTTTCACCTTAATCCAAAAGCTTGGTTTGGAGACGTTTTGGCAGATCCGGTTGATGTCTTGATGATGGTTCACATACTTGGAGAGGACCGTTAGAACACTGCATCCAAGGTTTAATTTATATGAATATGATCAAGGGTTTTTCTGTACGGTGAAATTAAGCAGCGATAGGGTGGGATCGCAAAAGGTTCCCTTCCAGTTCAGTTCAGCTAAGGAAGCACAGGGGGAAAAAAAGGATCCACCAGATTTCATCCAAGTATTCAGTGTGGTCTCTTCCATTCAGCAAACTGGTCACTTTTATCTTTCTCAAACACTTCATCAAGCGAGGCAGGACTCCAAAAACGGAGCGGTTGTAGTTTTAAAGTCAGAGTTTGGGTTCAAAGGGTGCTTAGTTAATTACAAATGAGAGCTGCTTAAAAGTAGAGAGTAAATATTCTTCGTCTGATCTCACAGTCACTGGCGCGAGAAGCCTCCTGCTCAGAGAAATCACATTACACACGTCAAAATCCATTTGAATACAAATGTAATGGTCCGTTTTATTTATAATTTCATGATCAGTTTTCTGCTCTGTTTGGACTGAAGAGCTGCTCAGCTCCTTACGGCATGTGTTTAGGGCCAGCGACTCAACCTCGCCTGTCTCCTCTACTAGACTTGAGTGGTGAAAAAGAAAACAGTTCACAGATACCAGTCTACCAGTCTACCGCTGAAGCAGCTAGGAGCGGGGTTGGCGTAGGGGGTTGGCGTAGGGTTGCCTGATGATGATTATAACTGGGCAGATGCCTCCTCCTGTCTGTCTCCAGCCGCTCATCACCCTAACCAGCCCTGATGGCTAAAATGCTGCGATCGAGGCTGTGGCGGCTGGACAGCCAGCAGCCTGAGGTAAGGTCAGTAATGGCTGTCTCCTGTTATTCTAACCATTAACATAATGGCAACATTAGTTCCAGGGCCACGCTTCCCTGCTCCTAGGGAACCATTGTTTAAAGGCACCAGCCAGAGACTCCTCCACTGGCCACAGATTCAGCTGACGCTTTGAAGACACACAGAGGAGGAGAAGGGGAACACAGACCGGCTATTCATAAGCCGAGCGTCAGCGTTAGGTTGTGTTTTTATTTTTCAGCGTGCGAATCCACATGTTGAACTTTGCAAATCATTTCAATTGTGACAAATTACATAATGACTTCCTAGTTAGTTTGAGTTTGTACTGTTATAATCTCTTCCTTTTTGACTCCGTGTCCTGCCATGTGTTCTTTTAAGCTAAATCCGCAAGTGTTCAGCTGATTTCTCACATGAGAGAGTGTTATCTCATTTTTTTCATACTGGAAAAGCTTTGGATTAGAGGAGGAAATCTGCTTCAGTCTCTTAAAATCAGATTCTAAGCACAAGATTTATTCCCACACTTAGTAGTAGCGTAAAAAATAAGACAGCTTTGACAGGTATTTTTGGGAATCATGGACCATGTGATATGAAACACTGGTATCAGTTCAAGATATTGTAGACCAATATTTTAAAAGATTTATCTTTAAAATTTCTAACCAAAAAACAGGCTTTGTACGAATTCACTCCCATGAAATCTGCACAAATTCACAGGAGAGAAATCTGTGAATTTATGGGACTAATTTAGGACAAACTGTTTATTCAAAGAGCTGCTTGGACAGCTGGAAGCCTTAAAAACACACAGTCATCCTGCAGACAGTGCCTGAACTCACCTTGCCACAGCCACAGCAGCCAGACTCCCCTCAACAGGTGACTAAAACGTCCGTTTGACATGTTTCCTGCTTCCGCGCACTTCATTCACACGCTCTGCTCAGAAAACAAACTTTGATCCCCGGGAAATCCAAGACACAGAGGGGCTCCTGTCAACAAGAGACGGGCATGTAGGATATCACCATGCCAAAAGCACATATATGAAGAGTCCAGTAATCCCTCAGATGAAACTCTGCTCTCCTGTTCAGCCAGCAGGGAGCTTTTTTTTTCTCTTCTTCTTCTTCTTGTTCTTCTACTTCCACTTCTTGGCTTCCATGGTCTGATAAGAAAGTCCTCAGTTGGAGCCACACGCTTCATGCAACTTCACCACACTGGTGCTTTCTTTTAGTTGGTGAGAGGGAGAGTAAGTGCTCTCTCTCTCTTTCTCTCCAACCCCCCTCTCAATCACACACCGCTGCCTCACTACTGTGCAGCCCTGTGGATCTGTTCCACTGGATGCATGTGCAGCGAGTGTGTGTGTGTGCATGTGCAGCAGGAGGATTTTGTGTGTGAGCACTCCTGTCTGGCTCTTATAGTTTTGAGCTGAGAGGAGGGAGAGAGAGATGGAGGGAGGGCAGAGACGGAGAAAATTTCTGTGTGTGTGTGTGTGTGTGTGTGTGTGTGTGTGTGTGTGTGTGTGTGTGTGTGTGTGGAGGGGGCTTGAGCTTCAAACTTCCTAAAGTGAAGGCTCTGGGGAGCTTTTAGAGCAAGGTGCAAAAGGGCAGTGGTGAATAGGAGTTAACACTGCAGCCACAATGCCACACCACATGTGATGGTACACCCAAATTAAAACAACCCCAAATATCACAACATGTTTTCACACAGTTTTGTTTTTATTTGTGTGTGTTTTGAGAGTCCTGCCTCTAGCCCAATAAAACTGAGGTTAATGAAATGTTTTTACAGCATTAAAAATGATATTTACTTAAAGAGAACTCCAGTATTTTTTAACATGGTTGATATTTTTAGATATTTTGGCGTCTAAATGACTTTGACCTGAAGTTTTCGGAATTGGTCCAGTAGATCGCCTCAGCCGGCAGCCGTGATGGCTGCAACATAATCCTATTTTGGCAACTGCACCCAATCAGAGAACGTCCACTAAAAGGGTTTGTTTTAGCCACTGACCGGCTCAGATTGTTGCTCTCAGTGTCTGACAACATTATGGAGAGGATCTCTACACTGATTTTGACCTTAATAAAATCCTTTTTGTTCAACCAGAAACAGCTGTTAACATTGCTCTCTTCAAGTCCACCAGACTCCATTGACAAAAAGAGTATTTTTTTGGCAGAACATGGGACTTGCTGGTCTAGCTGTCACGGCAGGTGGAGGCATGCAGAGCTATTGGTTAACCTCCCACTGACACCAATGTAATCTCATTTACATTTTGTGTGTTCGTAACTAGCTGGCTTGCTAGCGGTATCCAGTGATTTGGACAGTAAATATCTCTACAGACTATGTTACATACAGACTATGTCACAGCAGTTAGAGAAGCTGAAAGCTTCGATGGAGATGGGTTGATAACAAAAGTAAAATCAAGAATAATGTAACTATTGGGTAAGTAGTAAAGACATGTACTTTAAGTAAGAATTTGTCACGTTTTTTTAATTAGCAGAATATTAAAACCTGAGATGTTCAATCACATCGAAATATTTGTCTTTTATTTGTTTGTCTGTTACTTTATAGACTTATTTGGTCTTTGGACACTTTGGGATCTTCTGCAGAATTTAAAATGAAGTTCTGTTGGTTTGAACAATGTTTGGTTGTACAACACAAGTTTGTATTAAACAAGTAATGAAAAAGTCAACAGCAGCGTGTCCTAAACGTCCTAGTTACTCTAAATAATCCACCTCACTGTGGAGAGTTTTCATTGGAGCTATGTTCTACCAATGAAAACTGTGGACAGTGAGGTCTGTGGCTTATTGAGAGTAATGGGAGCACTGTTTCTGGGAAGAGATGCTGCTGTTGACTTTCTTAAATGTCATTTTTAATGCTGTGTGAACCACAAATAAAATTCCATTCACCTCCATTTTATTGGGGCGGAGGCAGAAATCCTCTAGACGTCTGAGTAAAACTAAAACTACATGGCTAGATACCACTGTAGATTTGTGAGAAAGTATGTTGTTTTTTTTTAATTTGTGTGTACCAGCCCTTTAAATTATTTGAAGTTCAGCAGCAAGAAATGTCTAAAACTCAAACCTGCAGCAGCTGCGCACACACGCAGTTTGCACAAACCCATATCACACCCCATTAAAGGCACATGCACACACACAAACGCTCCAGTCACACTGATTCATAGGCTCCGCGTATACATGTGGTCTGACGGAGCTGTTGACACTGTTGACCGCTGCAGAGGTAAAGATGGGTTTCAAAGTGCCTGCCAAGCGAGAGCTGGCAGCACATCTACGACGGGTGGGCTGACCAGAGCCGTGGCACACAGTCGGGGGTGCGTAGGCTCCCGACACCATTACACACACAGCTGATGGCCAATGCAATTGGGCTGAGTAATTTTACCACCAGTACTGTGTTTTATATGGCAGATCTGTCATGCATCATCTTGCTTGTACTAACATTTTTTTGCCAACTGTTGGTTCGCCTAAGTCTGTGCATGTTCAAAGTTTCTCACAGTCTTTATGCCATGTTCTCAGAGTCATCAAACGCTACATGGACGGGCATTAAAGAATAATTCTGGTCTGCTTTTTGTTTTTATACAATCTTTTTTTGTTTTTGCCGGCAGTCACAACTGTAATAATGATGCTACACACCCCAAATTTATTGCGGTCTGGGAAGACTGCAACATGCTTAAGTCTGACAGGTTAAGAAACATGAGCAGTCAGACAATGTGAGAATTTTTAAAACCGGGATATGAAAACATATTTGGAGGAAGAAATGACTGAACCTATCAGCCAAACAGTTTACAGACAGATTTCCTTCTTAAATTGCAGCATAACATACTTTTTGTTGCTGTGGGCACACAGTTTTCTTGTGTGATGAAGAAAATACTTTGGGATGTTTCAGGAGCACTTGCCCTTAGTTATGACTCCAAAAAAAATGGTTTCCAAAGTGGTTTAGACCAGTGGATACCAGTGTTGGGGACAAGCTGGTTTGTTAATTTCCTTTTTTTCTTGTACCTTTTTAATATTTTTTCACCGCATAAAACAACCTAAACTATGCTTATACATTGTAATTTGTCTTTCCAGTTACACTTTAGTAAGAAATTATACTGTTTGTTATATGATCTTCTTTGGAAGTGTTTTTCAAGTGAAGGAAGTGCTACACTTTTGTAACCCCAGGTAGGGGTGGATATTTGATGTAAAAAGCACTGGATTTTGACGCCAAAGTAGCGATGAGAAGACTAGTGTGTGTTGTTCACCTACTACTAGTGAAACGACTCTTTTCTCCCCCCAAATCACAATTAATATTGCCATCACTGGGTGCACTTTGCGCTGCTATGTTAGCTTACTGAAGAACAGTCTGTCGCTGAGCAGCAGCTCTCACTCATGGATATGTGCTGAACGAACGAACTTCTGACTCTTTGAAATAAAATAACTTTATTAACAACACAGTAATATTACAGCTCAGATAGACTCTCTTGGTTAACCTTTGCTCTGCACAACTGAACATACATCATATAGAAACAGGAGTTTGATTCTTCTGCTTGCAAATCGAGTTAATTTGTTTCTCTTTAAAAGCAGCTCAGAGAGAACTGCAGGAAAAACTCATCCCAAGGTTTAGCCAACAAAAGTTGTTGTTGGGAAGCAAGAATTAACTTTCAGTGAACATTTGCGACTTGTCAGATATGTTTAATGGAAATAGACAATTTTTCACCCCCCCCCCAGTATTTCCAAGCAGTATTACGCTGTCGCAGAGACAAATGGATTAATACTGCCGCTAGCTAGTTAGCTAGCTAACTCTCCAAAGCAAGAACTAGTGGAGGGCATCATCATCCTCCTCCGCTCTGTAAATCCACCAGTAAACCGCTCAGCTTCTGTGCCGTCCATCCCAGGGAGCCAACTGCAGCTCACCAGCCAGATTATGGAGGTAATGCAAATCTTCCTGGAGCTTTGCTAAGATTGTTAATCAGTGGCAAGAGACATCATTTGGTTGTGTTTAGATTTGCCAAATTGTGTATTCGGTCTCAAATATGTTTTCAGATACTTCATCACTTCATAATGATAAACGTAAGCTTTTCCTCATTATGTTGATACAAAACCTAACCTGGTGCCTAACCTTGGTATTATGTTTCCTTTAAAACATACTAAACACTACTGCTGTGATTTAGTATTGTATGAATGTAATTATCTGGGGACGGGATAGCATAAGACCAATATTTACTTGCCTGTGAAATTTTTACGTTTTTAAGAACTAAGCAAAAAAACACTGAAATCATCATATTAAAAACTCTCATTAAATATGCAACCAACATTGGTGATGGCAAGGTGAGGAAATAGCAACTGTCAGCTTGAGTAATAAGATGATTTAATAGGTAAAGTTATTATGTAAGAGAACCATTTATCTTAAGGTAAACTGTTGGTTTGTTTACAGTGTGATTGTCAGACGGGCTTTTGTTTCTCTGTTATCCTTTAATGCGGAAAAAAAAGAAACAACAACAGTCCTTTGGTTTCTCTCTCTTTGGACAGCTATTGTTTCAGGAGAGTCTAATCTGATTGTTTATCGGTGCCTCTGGCTACTGCTAACTTGCTGTGACAGACCCCACAGAGAGCGAAGAGGAGGGAGGACAGACACCGCTGATCTCTGATCCCAGATCTGACAGCTGGCTCTCTCAGGAGGACACTGCCTGGGGTGTCCGCAGCTTTGATCCACTCAGGGTCCTCTAAGGAATGCACACACACACGCTCGTGCACACACACACACACACACACACACACACACAACTCAAGAGTGATCACTGAATGCACTAAAGTGTATATGTAAATGCATCCATACACAATTTTTTAATCTCAACCTCACTCCCCTTTTTTTTTTTTTTTTTTTAACTTTCCTGTCTCTAATACACAGACTCATACATCCATCTCCCCTCTCCCTCCCTCCCTCCCTCCCAAAACACACTCACACTCCCTCACAAACTACTGGCCCCGGCCCTCTGGCACACACATACAGGAGTTGGCATGAGTTGCCTAAGAACCCACAGTCAACGGTATTTTATAATCAAATAATTTCTCAATCCTGTAACTAATACCCTTCCACTGAGCGTGAGCTATCAACTACGGTGGGCTATGTGTGTGGTGTGTGTTTGCTTGGGCACATATCCTACACGTCAACACACATACGTACACACTTGAATAATCACATATACACACGCATGGACTGCATATTCACACAGAACTTTAGACTGGGTTCATTCATGCCGGTAATTTTATGTCCTGGGCTGGTTGGATCAAGGCGATCTCTGCTCCCTCTGCGGGCTAATAGCGCCCCCAGTAGGGCTGAAAGTCAGTGTGCATCCAACAATAATGAGAGAAAAAGACACCAGATAAGAGAAAACGAGGGGAGAAGAGAGTAAAGAAGAGAGGAAAAAAAGAACAGAGATAGACTTTTACTGAGGCTTACATGAAACTCATAGTCAGACTACAGGTACATTCACCCGCTCTCTAGATGGTGACTACTTTAAATAGGACTAATTGGCAATTAATTCTGGGTACATTGAGGCTTTTTTCAAAATAACTGAACAACCGTGTCAGCTCCCTTTAATCCCTCTAAAAATGTTGCATTGTGGAAGAGATCAGCAGTTTCATGGTCGCTTTTTTGGTAAAATTCAACAATGTGCCTTGGTAGTGGAGCGGTTTCAGTGCATGCCTCATGACCGCGTGATCGCAGCTGTGGCTGGTTGTTGCATGTCATATGTCCTTCTCCCCTATTTTTCACTTCACTGTCTCTCAGTAAAGGCCAAAACTGCCAAAAAAGAGTGTAACCATACAAAAAAACCTCCAGTAGTATAGAATCAGATGGTGTGGCTTCTTTGTGTGGTTCAGTACTTCTGTATTTTGTTATGTTCTCTTTCCAGGATGTTCTCTTCTGTTTTGCTTTCAAATGAAAACACCTACAGACCAACCTGCCTTCTTCATCTGCTGTTGGACATTGGTTCAGTGTGTCTTTGTGTGTGTGTGTGTGTGTGTGTGTGTGTGTAGAAATATAAATATATATATATGTGTGTGTGTGTGTGTGTGTGTGTATGGTTAACAAACAGGATATACACCCGCCTTCCCGACACACAGCCACACACATGCTAATCCTGCTGCAGATAGGACCCTGCTCTTTAATCATCTCACATTCACATCCCTCCCTCTTATCTGCGAGACGCATGACTCCAAACACACAGCCAGAAAAAGGAAAAACACCCACATCATTTGCACGTTATTCTTTGCCTTTTGTCCGTAAGATTTCACTCTGCTGAAGAAACTTAAGCGCTGGTGTGCACTGGTGTCAGAGTTTGCTCCAGCTGTCACCCACATCTGAACAGTGCGGTTCACATTCATGGACTTAGGGTTTGTTGACAGCGCTGGGTGGTGTAGCCAGGTGAGGTCTGAGATACTGTGATGTTTTGATGTTTCCCAAATGTGCTGATGAAAAGATAGGCTCCGTGTTTGAGTCTGATGTTGTAATCCCACCCTGCTGCAGATGTCCAAACACGTTACAGTGCAAGCCAGAGGAGGAATGCCGTCTTTTCTGCCATCCTTGCAGCAAACAGGGAGCACAGGAATACTCTCATGAAAGTGTTGTTTTACACGCAGAAGCTAAAAAAACAGAGAGAGCTGTCGTCTTGCACCTACTATAATGTGACATAAGTAAGTATAAGCATCTGTGTCTGTTTTGGCCTTATTTCTGTAGTTTGTAGCCACCATTTGTATCAGTTATGATAACATTATATCAACCAAAGTAACTAGTGAGATATAGAAAGTGGAATTTGTCACATCAAGTATTGTACTGAAGTTTTTGTGACATTAGATAACTCACTTTGGCTCTGAGTGGTCTAACAACTTAGTGGTAGAGGAACATTTAAATCAAAGAGACACAAAAACTAGAATAAGCCAACCAGCTCAGTCTGACTTTCAAGTGTTTTCAAGTGTGATCTTAGTACTGAGGGACAATGAGATGATAATAAAGCTGTCAGTCAATCAGCTGCTGACAAGATGCTTGTTTGTGGCACAGTTGTTCTTTTTGCTACTGTGCTGCTTTGTCAAATAATCACCCTTCACCCACACAAATACAAACCACTGGGACTCCAGATGTTGGCAAATGGAGCAGCTGTGAAAGCTGCATGTTGGTTTTACACGCTGATCTGTCATCATATAGATATGGAGGTCACAGTGAAGCTCCCTGACCAGCTAACTGGACTCCTCAGGTGTTAATCCGCAGTATAACCAGTCACTGGAGTCCTGCGAGGAATGCAAAAGGCACAGGACCATACATGAACGCATACAGACTTATAGATAATAGTTTCACAAGAGTACACACACACACACACACACACACACACACACATACCACAAACACTGATTCAAAGACTGGCAGCTGAGACACAGATATGGTGGTTAAGTGTTTGCATGTTGGAGCAAAGTGTCTCATCATTATTCTGACTGTGTGAGCCACATGGAGCGTCCCTGGCAGATATTTACACTCGGGGAAAAGTTGAGCAAATATTCAGAAGTGCTGATCACTAACAGATGATAATCAGCCACAGCCTTACTTATCCCCAAGCTGCAGGTTGCCACAACTTCTTCACTGTCACTCCAATACTGAAAAGTTTCCATCTCCATTAGTGAAGTGAAAAGTATAAAAATGGTTTGGCACAGTTTGCATGATGACAAAGTCGAACCACCGTGACATAACAGAATGATTTGTTCATTTCTGTCTAAATCGATAATTGACTGTTTAATAAACCCCCCGACCCGACAAGTTTTTCAAACTGTATGATTTAGCAACTGTGCCCATCGTGCTTTAGATTTCTCCACATGCCACAAATGGTGTGTATGGAGCTCTGGTACGATAACAAAAGTGTGAGAAATGGATTCAATTATATGTTTATTGGCTTTAAAGTGAGCTGCCAATGGTTAGCATGCCCTGCTTACTAGGTTACAACCGAACTTACAGTAGTAACCTCGTATTGCTTCCAAAGGCAAGGGGCAAGTCATAATATTATAACGTTATATCATATGATATAATGTTATATTGGCATGTCATTAGCCAATATAATATTATGTGGACTTACTGGTAATGTTAGAAAAACACATCATTTCAGGACTGGAATATCCACTGTGTCAGAGCCAAGATGCTAGCTGCTCCTTTAATTCTTCTACGTTTCATCAACAGTGGGTGCAGACTTATTACCTGAAACTTAAACTTTAGCCTTATTCTTTAGTCAGCTGGACATGGAGAATACATACAACTCATTTTAACAAGCTAACATAAGCTGACAAAATCCACTAACGACGTCCTGAGCAGTGAATGAAGTCACTCTCCCTCTGTGTGTGTGTGTGTGTGTGTTTGTGTGTTTCTTCTCTGCCTTTTGTTTTGATAGCCGCGAGTTGCTCAGTGAGCTAACCCTCAGTAGGCTACACACCCTCTGAGCCCAAGACAGAGCGAGAGCTGCTGCTCAGCAACAGACTCGTTCACTCGTGCTATTTGGCTTGTGTTTTATTTTATTATTAATGTGTAATATGTAATTAATATGTAAAGAGAGATTGTCAGTCAGCGATGCGTACAGAAAGAATGAGAGACCCATCTGCAGAGACATGGCGGGAGGTGAGGGAGTGTGGAGTCATTTGTTTTGGAGTGATGCAGGTCTCTTTTTATTTGCTTACATTTTTTCTACTTTCCTACATTTCTGAGCTCATTTGACAGGGACATTTCTGAAGCTGTAATGGTGCAATACGATTTTGTGAAGAAGCACATTTACTAAGACTTGGTGATGGATTTATGAATATCTGGTTCGTCCCTGTTCAGTTCCATTAGGTCATCTTGTTGTGTATCATGCGTTACTTATTGAAACCTGTTCCCTTCTTCTCAGCGTACTGTATCAACAATAGGAGTAAATCTGTACCAGCATGTACATTTAGAGTAGGATGAGGAGGTGGAAACTTTGCACTTCTATCGCTATCTGCACTTCTTAAGAGTGGGATAATATCGTGGCATGTGACATTTCTCTGGCTTTACTTATCGTATCTTTTCAGTTGAAAGAGAGATAGCAAAGTCCTCCTCTTGCAGAAGAATGTGCTACCTAACAAAAATGTGCCCAGCTCTCTCCTAAACCTTCTCCGTTGAGCCTCCCAGGTTGTTGTTCTTCAACATTTAATCATCATATCTCAAGTTACATTAAGCCCCTGTGAAATAGCTGAGATACATTATCATGTATGCAGCGTCCTGTAACTGAATACAAGTGTTTCTTGTTAGTGTAATGCTTAAATGAGCCCGTGCCTGGATTGAACATGTGTTTCAATTTATGCTATGTGAGGTTTTCTTGATTTATGCTGCTTTGCGCACACACTTTGCAATGTCATCGTCCCCCAAAAATGGAAAATCAAGTCAAGTTGTCCGCAAACACTTTCATGAAGCGCGTCCAAGCTGCAATTTAGAGAAAGCATTACAGCAAAGGTAATTTGATTACAGCAATATACAGAGCACGGTTCACTGCTGCTATTTTAGGAGTTTGGCAGGGGACTGTGAAGGTGAAGGAATGAGTCAGAGATGAGTGTAAGCAGTGACGGTCTTATTTTAAAACTAATCCAACTATAAATAAGTGAGTTAAAATTTGACCGACCCAAACCTTGGTGAGGGTGAGGGGTCACGTCTGTGACAGATGTGAGTCACATCTGGTTGGTATAGCATACAAAATGGAGCTAATGGGGTGAGAGAGTGAGGGTTTGAGGCTGGCAGATGT
The DNA here is from genome assembly GCF_042242105.1 of Pempheris klunzingeri. Taxonomy (NCBI): domain Eukaryota; kingdom Metazoa; phylum Chordata; class Actinopteri; order Acropomatiformes; family Pempheridae; genus Pempheris; species Pempheris klunzingeri. The sequence continues at coordinate 18,348,460 of NC_092013.1, forward strand.
CAGCAGAGGCCACGCCTGTTATTGACATAGCTGCCATCTTTGGTCTTCTTTTCATCCGTCAGCCGGAATCGACCGAGGATCCCCACTGCTTTGTAATATGACCCAGATGATGGATCTCCTGCTACAGGGAATGTGTGGGCGCACGCACGTGGACACGTATAAAGGAAACACTTGAACAAACACACTCTCTTTGAGCACACACACACACACACACACACAGTCGCACAGATTAGCGCTCAGTGCTCTTGCTGCTGTCATCTGCCATTTGGATCCATATCAGTTGCCTTCCCAAATCTGCCCACATATTATTTTACTCGACCTCAGCCGGCAGAAGAGATTGCGTCCCCGGCTGCAAATGGGACCCTGACATGCAAAAGTCATGTTGGATTAAATCTACAGGCCGAGTGAGGCCTGTTACAGCCTAACTTGAGATGTTGACACCACCCACCCACTGCCGCTGATGATTTATGAGCGATGTAACACGTAATCATCACATTCGTTTAGCATCAACCTCTCATGAAATAGCACAAGTAGATGATTATGTAATGTGTGCAGCACATTTTTAAACTTTAAAAATAGGCCCATTCCTGGATATGAACATGTGTTTCGATTTACAGCATGTGAGGCTTTCTTGATTTATCCTGCCTGGCACACAGACCTTCATGCTTTACAGCAATGCCATTGTACCTGTGTGGTAAATCAAACACACCTCGAGTATTTCAAGTGACCCGGGTCAGCTACTATTGTGTCTCATATCCTCCGGTTTATAGCTGCACTCTGCAGCTTGTGCATGAAAGAGGGAGGGAAACAGAGGAGAGGGAGGGATGCGGCAGCGGCGGTATCGTGACCTGCCACATTCCAGAGGCGGTCTCTACAGGGGGCTTCTGGTCCCACTATGGGAGATTAGAGAAAGACATGAGGACGCCGGCGTCTGAGGTGAGAGCTGATCCCAACCACAGATAGCACCTCTGGGGGCATCGGCAGCAGTTTCACTACCTACGATGGTGGTCTGGTGGGAAGCTTCAGGCAGTGATTTCTGCCCTTGAAAATCATCAGCGTTCGATGAGCTGATGGTTATTAAAAAAAGAGGAACTGGTTTTTCATCAAAGCTGCACAAATACATATCGTCAATGGATTTAATGACTGTACATCATGTGAAATAAATCATTGTGAAAAAATCATGTTTCAGCTCTCCCCTTGTGTTTGAAGTCATGAGTCAGTCATAAAAACAGGATGGAAAAATCTCTGAGGGAGAATGTTTATTTTTGTGGCTGACATAAAGGTGCAGAAACGATCAGAGATACAGCTTAACTGAATTTACTGTCAGGAGGTGCACTCCTGATTCTCTATGACAGAAGCCGGTCAAAGACTATCACCAATCTGATGCAAAATCCACACATAATAATTATATATAAGTATACGAAACAGGACAGGTAATGCATTTCGTAATTCAGGACCAAGAGTAGCAAGCTGGTGAGCATTGTGGAGCTTTTAGCAGCTAAAGAGTTAGTGCTAAGCTAAAATGAGAGTGAAAATCACAAGGTCCAACTGAGTGCTTATGTTGTTCCATGTCTGTGTGCAGAGACAACTGTTCCTAAAGTGGTAGTTTGTATGTTGTGCTAAATTATGAACAGTTTATTAAGTGGAGATTTTAGTTTGAAAGGTACACGATGACACTTCTGCTGTTGCCTTTTTACATTTTCTCTGTTGCCAAAAGTGTTTTTATGAGAGCAAACGTGTTGTAATTTATAATTCATGCACTTTTCTGCAAGAGGGGATGTTCTGTTTTTTAACAGGAAATTTAGCTGTTTAACGTTATGAACTGATTTTTGTGTGTCACACTTCTGCAGACTGGCTCCTTTTCTGTTCTGTGTTTTTTTTTTTGACACGTGACACGTGCCAGTTTAGTGTAAAGCAAATGTATTGATATTTGTTACATTTTATAACTTTAATACTTTTATTTATTTTCATGCATAAATCTGTTATTTAATTATTTGTATTTCATTTGATTGGGCCAATGCTGTTTAAAATATTTACACTGCAGCACTAAAATGATGTGTAGCACAGAGGGTTTATAGCTATTTGTTATTTTAAAGCTCTTGTCCCCATTCCCTTTTACATGTGCAGTGTAATTGGAATATACAGCTTCCAGTATCATAAAACCAAAACACATACACCTTACGCCAATAGTAATTTAATGGCAGTAGAAATTTGTGGAGCCATATATGTGGCAGGGTTACACAAGAGCAGAAGTGCATTTATACGAGATTTCTCCGCCATGTTGCTTTGGAATAACGTGCTGACAGATGTTCCTGGGAACAGTGGGAGTAGATGAATGTGGTATTTATGCCCCCAACTAGCCAAAAAATCAATTACAGCTTCTTTAAGTCCAAACACATCAGAGTTAAATTATTCCAGGAGTGGACAAATATATCTTCAGTCCGTATCAATTCCAACAAAAAGCCACTAAACAATCAACACTTGTTTACAGTGGAATATTTCCAGTGTAGTGTGGATGTGGCCTGATCGTGAAGGTCAGCGATGGAGTCAAATTTTGGCTGTAATTACTCTCAACATCAGCACTGTCAAAAATGATAAATGGACACTGATATGACTGGATTTGTCTCAACACTGGCAGGGCTTTATCTTGATCCAGTGATGCAATTTCTTGTTGAGTTTTATCTGTAGCTTTCGTCTTTTTTTTCCAGCTACAACCAGCAGTAATTATTCCGTTGACTGTTTAAGTGTTTGAGTGAGTGAGTTTTGCAGTACAAAGCCTCTCCATCCTCTGGATTTTCTTTGGACTCAGGAGGTGATAAGAAGCTGGAGAAAGAGTTTTGTTGAACATAGTGACTGGTTTTCAGGAGAGGTCATAATTCCTGTCATTTAGGCCCTTGGAAAAGAGGGAAGAGGGAGCGTGTGTTTGTTTTTAAACGCCTCTGAACTGTGGATCGCCTTGTCCGATTGTAATCATCACTGCCTCCATTTTGCGCCACTCCAAGTCTGTAATTTAATTTGAGATATTGATGATGACAGATGTGGTGAGAGCAGATAAGGATGGAGAGATAAGCAGAGGCAAGGATGAGGACAGGCAGGTGAGACCAGTGAAGACATTGTGTGCAGACAAAAGCCCTGAATCTCTTTCGCTCTAATTTCATACCTGCAGACAGGTGCTTGGCAGGGCAGAACATGCGCGTGAGAGGTGGAGGAGGTGGGCAGAGGGAGGGTGGGAATGAGGAAGACCTTCAGAGGGGATCAAAGAAGGTCACGCTATTCCTCCTCTGCTTCCCCCACCTCACGCTCTCCCTCCTCCACTGATCTGGAAACGATAGATTTCATTCCTGCTTTCGCTCCTGAAGAGGGGAAGTGGTGTCAGATTATCAGGGTGGGGCCCGAGGATGTGATGTGGAACTAAGACCAAAATGCAGGACTTGTTTGGATCGTCTGGACACTCAAAATCAAAAGTGAGCAATGTTACATCTGCAGGCCAGTTTCTCATTAAGATTTAACTCCAACGTCTCGCCGATTTGCATAGAATTCAAGAAAGCAATCAGAGACATATATTCATCATCAGTGGCTGTGTTCATTTATTAAAAGATACAAGGTGACTATATGAAAGGATCCTCCATATAGAAATTTTAATGCAACTGGTATTATTTTTAATCGTGCAGGAGACTCCATGTTGCTCCATGTTGGTCAGTCAGCCAGCTCACAACTGAAGTCCAGACTGAAATCTCTCAACAACTATTGGATCAATTGTTTTTATACTTGGCACAGAGATTTATGCTGTTAGAATAACTTTAGTGATCCTCTAACTTTTCATTGCAGTCATAATTTGAATTTGTTTAGTGCTACAGTTTACAATTCAATATCTGCAAACTAAACACATTCTCATCTGCCTGTAGTTTGTATTTAGTGCTAATTAGCACATGTTAGCATGCTAACACATTTACCTGGACAGGTAAGCACGATCATCATAATACCTGCTTACATTAGCAGCATCCCTGCTATCATTGTGCGCATGTTAGCATGCTGATGTTATCCTTTAGCTCTAAGCACAGCAGAGCTGCTGGCATGGCTGTAGACTCCTTGTATTGTTTATTCATTGTCCAACCCACGATTTTAAAGTTGTAAAGTTGTTGTTAAAAGCTGTGTGGATCTGCTGAAAATGACTTGTCCCAAATATTAAAAAAAACCTTTTCTGTAACTTTAAAGATGTTCAGTTTTTCTTCCTTCTTCTTTCCCTGTTAGAGGGTTTTTTGTGGACTTTTCCCCTACAGTCTTAAAATGGAGGGTGTCAGACTGTAAAGCCATATAACACATTGTGATTTGGGGCTATAAAAAGCAAACTGGCTAGGCTTCATGTTTATTTACATTTCGCCCTAAAGTAACAAATTGATTTGCATTCATCACTATGGTCAAGGGGTAGGGCCGTACTTTAAATTATCTCCCAAACATCTTACTTGACGTAAAAGACGTAAAAGAGCCATCTGGTCCATACTTGGTTGCTGCAACCGTCCTACTGTATAATGTTATACTTCACTATAACAATAGGCATCCTATTTTATGCTTTATGGTATTTAATCTATGCAGACGCCTCTGCTCGGCCATAATTCCCTTCTGTGGAGCCTTTATAGAGCTGTTGGACAATATATATTTATGACTGCAGTCTCTTTATGATTTCTCTACTGTAAAGGAATAACACCCTGGCAAGCAGAGGTGGAGCCCCCGGCCATTATTTACTGTGGTGTTTTACCTCGGAGACACGCAGCCGTGATACGGGACGGAGGCATGCAGGAATTAAATTACACCCGAAATTTAGTGAGCCTTCAAAAGAATGGGCTCCCTTGTTGGATAGGTTTACCTATGTTTCGGCAATGGAGTTCCCCCTTTGCAAATGTCTGCAGGAGTGAATGGCAAAAACAGGTCGGAGGGAGCAAGTGAAAAATTCCAAATTAAGTGTCGAGGTGGTTTGCGGGTGCAGCATGCGGTTGACATGTTGGCTCCTGCGTTTTGGGCTCCAAAAGACCCTGCTGTAGGTCCGGTTAAAGAGGGAACGGCTGATGTCTAATTACCTGTTGAGATGTGGTTTGGATTGAAGCAGCTCTTGTGACAGTATGTCTTTCTTTTTGATGAGGAAATTATAGTCTAGAGCCGGGCTCACATTTTCTTGATTTGCATCTCGAGGTCTTCACCTGCTCCCATGCTTCTCTGTAAGTTTGAATTATGCAAGAAATTCCCCCTCATTAGAAGTGAAGTGGGTTTATTTTCTCCGTTGCCTGGAGGAGATGGAGGTTTTTGAACTTCAGATTCTCACATGAGAAATATTTTGATTGCGTTTCGATAATAACACCCTACAATATAAATGGATCACAAAAACAGACTCCGCACCTCCTGACTGCAAAGATAATCATGTTTCATCATCTGCAGTGTGTTTCCAGAGATGAGTTATAGTGATGTTTTGTGCAGGAGTGTGTTGAGGAGTAAACCAGCGACGTTAGATCAAACGGCATGTACGTCTGTATGTGTGTGTGTGTGTGTGGAAGCAAAGAGGGCAGATACCGGGCAGGGGGGATTATCAGGCTGCCCTTGATAACACACAGGTGGCTGATCTTGGGGCTTAGAGTCTGACGCTGTCCCTCAATCCACCACTTCCTACTCTGTACACACACACACACACACACACACACAGCTACACAAACACAATTCCTGTCCGGGGAGTTGCAATATCATGGCAGAGCTCAGGTTACTGTCCGGGTGCACAGCTCTGGGTTGTGGAGAGCGAGGAATGGGATGAAATAGATAGTCAATGTAATATTCTGCCAGTTCGTGCAGAGGTGAAGGGTTATTGATGGAGGCTTTGTTGTTTGAGGGATATGCCTGACTGCCGCAGGATTCCTGTTTGATTTACAGTTTAACGGCCTGTTGCTGTAGAAATGAATAACGCCATTAAAGAGGAAAATGTGTGTGTGTGTGTGTGTGTTAGGGAGGGAGAATTTTATAGCACAAACAAAATAAGCAATCACTCTCTCCGCCTCTCTGTAGCACATTCTTAAGTGACGACAATTCATCTTCAATTTCACATCAGAGTTTTCCCGTATAGGACCCCCATAAAGTGCTTGAGTGAACTAAAACTCTCCATGGTTGCTGTTGGTGTTGTGGGGGGTGGAGGGGTGGAAGGGTGGAGGAGGTGGGGGCGGTTTGACATTTATGGATGAGGTTCTCCACCATCTCTACTATCAGGTTTTAAGAGTTGTTACAAGCATGGAGCCCCTCTGCGTGCAGCGTAAAGGGCCGAGCGCAGGGACTGAGCTGACAGGATCTGGGGTGGCTGCACTGTATTCACGGAGGCTTTGTAAACCGCGGCTGTGATGTGCACATCCATCACGGCCCGGCGGCATGCTGGGATTCGGGATGGGGGTGCATTCGTTATACTGACACGGCCAGAGGGGCGGGAGGCGGAGGGGGAGAGAGGGAGGTCAGGATTAGGGGAGTGGGGCAGAGCAGGCTGGGGTCAAGATTAGGGTGTCGGGGTGGAGTGGATGATGTAGACGAGATGGGGTGGCGGGGGGCACTTCAAGATAAGGAGATTTTTGTGGGATTTTCGGGGGATAAGGCTCCATGGTAGCAGTCTAGCCACTGAAGAAATCCCACTTGTTCGTTTACAAGACTTTGCATTATTACAAGGGGATTTGTGGAACAAGAGTTTCTGTGGCCCCATTTTAGGAATTTCATTAACAAAATAACATACAGGGGGAAAATGAATGAGGTAAACAGGATCGTATTAAGTTGAGTGCCATTTAGTTGCATCTGTAGGGGTTGTGTCTGTCTTGGTTGACTTTAACTTGTGTCTACAGTTTCTCTTTTTCTTGTCCAGTAAAGTTGTGAACGTTGTCCTGATAACTGTTTGATTTCTATTGATCATAGCTTTTTTTTACCTGATGCACCTGCATGCTGGGGACAGATGGGGGACTGCTGCTTCTCAGAAATCTCACATTAAAAAGTATTGATTGCCAACACAGCAGTGCCAACAGTACAATTAAATGTACCGTATATAACCTATATCGCTTGCAGCAGTGTAAAGTTTCTTTGTAGTTAAAAGACAAAGATAGTACTATTTTTATTTTTCTTATTGTCAGCAAATCCCTTGTGAAATACTTACAGTGGCCTTTAGTCACATAGGTCCTACTAAAGACATAAAATGGATCAAATACATTTTTTATTTCGAAAAAAAGGCTGAACAGATTCCTAAAACAGCAAAAACAAAATGATCACATTTACACATTTTTGTAATACCTTTCTGTTGAAAATTGTAAGCAATTAATATAATTCTAAGACAATATGAAAAAACACAGACGCTCTCCTGTGAGTCAACTTTCCGCTGCTCCATTTCCTGTCCCACTTGCTCCTGAATCTCAACCCTGTGTGACCTTTTCACCCTAAGCCAGTGACTGTGTGTTAACAGCTGTACACCACCAACTCCCCCCGATTGAAGGAACAATTTCTTCGAGCATGAGGAAGATGAATATGAGGTGGGTTATTCAAAGTAAAAAGGACATAGTTCTTCGAAAGAGATGTTTTTTAATGTCATTTTCCAATATCCAAGCACCACAAACTAAAATTCATTCACCTCTATTGTGTTCAGGCAATTAAACCAACTATCTGCATGGCTTTTTGTTACTTAAGGGTAAATGAGAATATTTATATGTATTTACAGTTTTTCTTTTAATTTGAGTGAAGCCGCCCTTTGAACATAGTAAAACATGAGTTTGACTTTTTCATGTATAGACAACAGTGGAGAAATGATGGTTTTGTGTGAGTGCTTCCCTCCACCAAACCAGTAATCTGGGCTAACCGGGGTGTCTGGTGTTGGGGAGGTTGGGGGTGGACAGGGAGGAGTGATGCTGACAAGGAACATCAAAGGAAGGAGGGGGGACGGACGGGAGGGGGGGGAGAGGACAGAGATTAGGTTGATGGAGGAGAATGAGAGAAAGTATAGGTCAGGAGCAGGGCTGCGTGGTAAGCATGACAAGAAAACAACAGGTCTGAGCTAATTACCTTGTTTACAGATATTATCAGACTCTGGCATGTAGTCATTACTGTCTGCTCGATGGGAATCACGAGGCATCGCTGCGTTTGGGATAAAAGCAGATAAATCCCTGCCAAACACAATACTGAAACTTAACAGTGATCCAGGTCGATATGGAGAGCGCAGAGGCCTTTGCAATCCACAGGGAGGATTGCTTTATCACAAATTCCATCTGAAAGGAGTTGGGTAGTCCGCTGTGTCACTCACAGAGATACTTGCTCTTTTCTCCAGCAGCCAAACCCTCCAATCACACATAATGATTTCCATTTGCTAGCTGCAGGCAGAGTTTTTGTCTATCTCAACACAAATCATTTCCCCCGACTGAACCCAAAATAACTTCAACCCTCAATTCAGTGATGAACTGGTCTGAAACATTCTTCTTTTTTTAACCAAAACCAATAAACAAATGTTTGCAGCGTAGTCACATCCCAGAAATACAACATGCTGTCGCTGACGGAGGAAGACTGGAACTTTCTGATTCCTGCAGTCGCTAATGAAAGATCAAAGAGGAGGAGAGGAAGACGGGACGGAGGTGGAGAGGAGAGAAGAAAAAAGAAGAGAAAAGGAGAGGAGGAAGGCATGAGAGGGTAGGAGGAGGAAGAGGAAAAGAGAAGGGAGGAGGAGATGGAGAGGAGGAAGAGGAAGGGAGCAGAGGGGGAAGAGAAGAATGAGAGCATGAGGTGAGAGAGGAGGAAGAGGAGGAAGAGAGTAAAGGAGAAGGGAGCAGAGGAGAAGAGGATGAACAGAAAGAAAAGGAGAGGAGTAGGAAGGGTATGAGGGAGAAAAGATAGGAGAGAGGAGAGGAGGAAGAGAGTAAAAGAGGAGGAGGAGGAGGAGAGGAGGGCTGGGTGTAAATCACGCTGAGATCTTTCTGTTTCACACCCCGCTGCAGCTGAAACCAAACGTCCGCAGCCAAACATCTGTTGTGTTTGGCTGCGGCAGCCTCCTCCCATCCTCACCCCTCCTCACCCCTCCTCTCCTCCTCAGCCGACCTCTCTGACAAACCATTTGACTCTCCCTCCCACAAACAGTTTCACCCCTCTCTTGCACATCCTAGATCCTTAACCTGGGTGGGGGATGAAGAGGAGGATGAGGAGGCCCTGTGGGTGAGGGTGGGGGGGCTCTGTATGAGTGTCTCTGTGAGAAGTGGCTGCCCTGCGTAAACGAGAGCATTGGCTCGTCACATATTTGTCCAAACAAAACAGCAGTCTGGCTGTAACGTGTGGTTATTAGGGATCATAGCTTTGCTGATTCAGTGATGATCTCATGCTCCTCTGGCACTGCATTATCTTCCAGCCGTCCTACGCTGCATCTCAGATTCTTGTTTTTCTGGACACGTGAAGCACAGAGAAATTAACTGTCTGTCCAGTGAAAACATTGCTGAAAGTGCGTAAATAGGGCTTTTATGAAAATACTTTCCTTGTGGAATATTAAATGATTGCGGTCGGCTTAAGTGTTAATATCTGACCTGCCACAAGAATTCACCAAAACAATTCTGCTATATAGCAACTTTAAAAGAAATCTTATTGGAAACTGGTGGAGCCACCTCCGTGGAAAGAACGACTGGAAGCAAATGAAATAAATCAACCGAGCACCAACAAAAACAACGAACACTTTACTAAAAGTAATTCAAAGAAAAAGTATGTTCTTACTAAGGAGGGATCCTGTCATTGCGTGGAAATGGATAAACGTATTAAAAGGTTCAGACAATCAAAAATATACCAATATATCAATAAATGATATTGTTAAATGTTTAAAATGAGGTGTAAACAGAAATATAAAGCTTCAGCCATTTCCTTTCTCACCAATCAATTAATGAAATAAATGAAAACGTAATTGACTCAAAGCTCTGGTAGCCACAGCAGAGCAGCACATGTAAATCATGCCTGCACTGTTCACTACAGTGATGCTGCAGCACTGAATGACCTCCAGTATCACTTTGATCCCACTGACTACAGATTTCAGAGTCCTCATTCAGACCCGTCCTTTATATTTTCTCTCTCTCTTCTGTCTCCTCCCTGACAGGAAGCTGCCCGTCCTCCTGTCCGTCTCCAGCACCTCGCTAATCAGCTTCACAGTTGCCGTTTGTCTCTCCCTCCCCACCCCCCTCCACCCTCTCACCCACTCCTGCAGACCTGTCAGGCATGTGGTCCTATAATAGCCCTGCCAGGTAGCTCAGCCATGAGGAATTTGACATCGTGTCCTGGGCACGTCGGGCCCCCGGTGGGAGAGTGTGAGTGGACAGGAGACAGCGTCAGTGTGTCAGGGTTTCCCAGAGCGAGCTGCACAGTCCTGGACTGGAGTTTTATGAGTTATGACTTTTATCAAGAGTAACTGCAGAGAGTTTAAAGGGTAAAGCTGGCATTGTTATATTTCTAATTAGTAATTATAGATCTCTTGAAAAGATCAAAACATCAGTGAAGACGAATCCTAAACATCAACATAAAGAAAATCCCCTTAATATAACTGTTTTTAATACTTAACAATACTTAATTATGGATTTGTTGGTGAAAATAAAAGGTTACATGGTCGACAAATCCAGCAACACAGTGTAGATAAACACTTTTAAGAAAGCACTCAAGGTACATTGTTGGAAAAAATAAATAGTGAAGCAGTTAATGGTCACTCTGAAACTGGAACATTGTCCTGTACACCACTTTTATTAAATATGTTTCAATATTTTCTGTGTATATTTTTACGATTTGTATCTGCTAGAATTTATTTTTGATATCATATCTTGACCGTCAAATTTTTTACATTGGTTGACCATGACGTCAGCATGATGTGATCAATATTGTTCTTACTCACGGTGTCACTGATGAAGTAGAGTTAAAACGTTTCAGTCCAATAAAGTTTGAGAGCTACAAACTGTTGAGGAGATATTATAGAATTTTTCATACTGAATCTGCCATCATGTACCTGTCCTAGATACGGGACTGGATGTGCACATCACTACAATTCTGTATGTGTGTGTGTGTGTGTGTTTGTTAATTTCTTAAATGACCTTAATGAAACTAAAAATGGTGCAGATGACCTCAAAGCAATACTGAATCCCTTCGGTCCCACGTTCCTGTGGACGGATCTGCCAATACAAGCTTGCGTTGCGCAGCCAAACTCTGTTCAAACTTACAAAACTTCATTTTAGTTCTTGGGGAGATCTCAAAGTTTTCAAACATACCAAATATGTCAGCAAAATAAGCTAAAATGAAGCGCATGTCTCTTGTTTTGGTGCAACAACAAAAAAGTGTGAGTGTTGGGTTTGAATATTTAATTCGGGACAGTGGATGTTAGGGGTTTAAGAAGTATTGGAAGAACAGAGTGCATCTGCTTTCATCACCCACTATTCAGGCAGCGTAACAGCCCATACAGTAAACACCCTTTAAGAGCCTCAAACTGTAGGTATACATGTGTGTTTTTGTACGTCACCCTAATCAGATTGTTCTTCATCCCTCACAGATAAACCTTTCTTCAAACAAAATCAGTATAACGACGAGTACACATGTATCAAAGCAGTGAACCTACACCCAGATGAGCACAGATAGCACACATACTGTACATACATAAAGCACGCCTATTACCCTCCACATACTTCAGCCTCCTACACTTCTCCTCATTCGCCCTCCCATCTCCCTTCCTCTCTCTCGCTCTCCAAGGACCCCTGGCCGGTGGCTGCAGCGGTGGGGGCAGATTGATTCATGAGTGGGGTGGAAGGAATGTGTATGAGCACCACATGTCTTTCCAGTTACATGCTTTACACACACACACACACACACACACGCATGGCAACAGGTGCGGGACTGCAGGAGAGTGTACGTGGCACTGAAGGAGGTGCTTGTTATCGTTGGCACCAGAATCTCAGCTGTGCCCTGTCGCACCACTGGAGGCTGTGTGGTCACAGGCTGATATATGGGCAGCTGTATAGGAGCAGACATGCCATCACACTCAGCCACTATAGAGTAACAGCGCAGGAGCGAGCGCAGAATAAGTCTGCGTTCTGTCCAAGTGTCAAAAGAAAGCACTGACCCCGATATGTCACCAAATTCAGAATATTTAACCTATTAATGTGTTAAAGGGTCAGTTCACCGCGGTATCCAGCCACACAGACAGTTCTTTGCCTCCTCCCCGGTGTGGATCATTTCAAGTGACACTGTTTCCGGAAAGATACGTTACTGCTCCTTAAAATACTTTATTGCCGTGAGCGCCACAAAACATGCATGAACAGTTTTTATTGGGACTGTTTCATCAGCACAAAGTAGTTCCAGTGAAAACTGCTCACAGCGAGGTCTGGGCATTCTCCGAAATAATGGGGTCAGTGTTTCTTGAGAGAGAGAGAGGTACGTTGCTGTTGAAGTCCATCTGCTGAGGAAGATCATGTGGTGCAATCAAAAGCTCCATGGCCACACACTGCTACACATAAAGTAAGTGAGAACATGCTTTCTTGTAATTTGGGTGAATTGACCCTTTAAGCTCAAAGAAATCACCAAGAGTTGAAACTTTGTAAATATTAATATTTCATTCATGGAGTTGACAGCTGTGGCCCCATTTAGTAATCACAGAAACACATCACTGTCATTGGGGCGCAAAAAAAAGGTTGTGTAACTCCAAAATGTCTGCAGAGAAAAAAAAATTAAGTGTTTTGAGTTTCACATCCACACGTTTAAAAAAAAAAATTAATTAGTTATGAAAGAGTTTAATAAACCTGGGAGTTGAAGAATTTTGGCAGCTTTCAGTGTGGACCATTAAGCTCCAGCTCCAACTGAAGGTAAATAATAAAAATCATCAAAATGAGGTGATGGAGGGGTTATAGGGGCTTATCAGCTGATGATGACGATATGAGCCTAATTTCCAGTGTGACAGTTCTGCTGACAAATACCTAAACTATACGTTCACACACATGTGAGAGTGTATATTTCTCTGTCCGTCTTCCGTTCGTGCTCTCAGGGTGACACAAGGTTTAGCCGGTGAGAATGAGGAGAAGACAGGGACTGGCAAAAAAAGACTCGGACAGCTGCGTCCCCTGAGAGTGGCGCTTGTTGATAGATGCATAAAAATGCTCACACTTTAATTACTATCACATGGTGATATAAGGGGGTAGTTTACAGTCTGTGTGCAGCATGTGAAACTGGGTTGTGTTGGTGCTTGTTAGCAGTCGTGTCCACCCTTTGTAATAGTTTCAGTTGTCGTGTGTGTGTGTGTGTGTGTGTGTGTATGTACTGTACCTTCACAATGGACCTGAACCTCTGTACTTGTGCCTTAATATGTGTGTGTTTGTGTTTGGTCTCAACACGTGCAAACATTTATGTGTAACCAAAGGAAGGCAGCTGTGCCTTATTCAGAAGTCTGCCTCTCTGATCCATGTCATGGTGTGTGTGTGTGTGTGTGTTGGTTATTTGAGGATGGGTCTCTAGCTTCCGTAAAACTTCTCTGTCGACAGTATGAGTCTGTTTTACAGTTAACGCATGATTAGGTGCCCTCATGTACATGTTACATTGAAGGACTAGATGGAGGAGAGTTCATTATTTTCTATATCAGAACACCGCAGAATGTATTCATGCATGTTTTAATGGTCATCCATTTTGTTAATTGTTATTTTTAGGTAGATTTCACCAGCACCAGTTAATGTAGCACAAAGAAGAAGCTGTGTTTCTATGGCGACCTGCAGCTTAATGATATTGCTTGTACGTTGATTTGGATGGATAGTTAGACTGGACACGCATGCATTGAACTGCTGGGACTTTCAGGCTCAGTGTTCACATTCTGTGATGTCTGCTGGTGTTTTGTAAAAATGTCATCATCAGCGTTACCTTTCTCATTTTTTACGTCTGTCATTTAGTCGGTCCAGACAGAAATATCTCTGTTATTTGGTGCAGACACTCATGTCTCCTCAGGATGAAGAATACTATCTTTGGCGCCCCCTAACTCTTTATCCAGCACCATTATCAGGTCAAATCCTACATTTGTCCAATACTTTGGTTCATGACCAAATTCCTGCCAAACTAATGACTGTTGAACTCAACAGGTTGTTAAGCACTTCTTACTGACTCTTACGTATCCGACTAAATAAAAGATTTGAAAATGTGAACCAAAGTCGGAAAGTTTGGTCATCAGTTATATCAAATATTTTGATCTGGTGTTCTAGCCTGCAATAGAGGAGTCATTTACAAGGTGCCCATACTTGTAATTAGGATAATTAGGCAAGCTGTAACCATGGTAACAACAATTGCATTGTAGGGTAACAATGTCAGCGCTTCAGCTTAGCATAACTGCGTTCGTTGCGCTCAGTTACTGCTGCTCTCTTGGATTGTGGTCGGGTTCAGACAGAAATATGCCCACACCACACTCTGTTGTATAAAACTAGCAAAGAAATCCGTCATTTCTGGCCACTGTAGTCGCACACTGTCGTAAACCAACGGTGACTTTAACACCGGCATATTTTGTATTCAATTCTGCATGTCAAAAATTCAACCTCACTAGTTGGATTTGAAGAAAGAGTTTGTTTGAGGTGTTTGTTCTATAATATGATTTTCACAGATGCCTGGCAGCCAATCATAAGTAGTTTTTGGCAGCCACTGTATAAATACAGAAAAATTCACACCACCCAGTGTTACACTCACATTCACGTCGGCTTCAGGGAAATTCACGGAAGGTTCTTTCTATCTGACAAACTCATCAGCTGCATATCTCTCAATTTCCTACGAAAGCGTGAAAACAGGTTCTGCAGTATCACAACCACAGTTATTTTCTTTATCAGACTATTATTTCAAAATATCGTGTACTTCATAAAGGACTCCATCAAAGGAGTCTTGCCTCGGGGAAAATTTCCCAGGATCCTTACTGCACAGCTTCAAGTGCCGTGCAACATTAGGGACCAAACTCTGAGCATATACATTCCTGGGCCTGTGTGCTGGTTGCTGTCTGCAGCTGCGGGGCTGCTGGCTGGTTGATGAATGAACCAATAGCGTCTTGGCTAGGTGATGAATGGACCAATAGAGGATGATGGATAACAGTGGAGGGAGTAGGCGAGAAGCGGATGGTCTCAGAGAGGGCCGGAGCATGAATGTAGCAGCAAGACGTTAAAAACAAGAGGAAGAGAGGGAGAGGGAGGATAAAGAGAGAGAGATAGGAGACAGGTAGAGGGAGAGTGTGTGATAAGTGAGGGGGAAAAGGAGTGAGAGTGGAGAGGAGCAATGTGACAAAGTGCTAGCAAGGGGAGGAGAGCTGAAAGAGGGAGGGAGGATTTATGAGCAGGGAGAAGAGTGGACAGAGAGGGTGGAAATAAAAAAGAAACAAAGGCCAGAAAAAAAAGAAACAAGCAATAATCTACAGCCACGCTAGAGGCTCGGCAAGCATCGGGCTGAATGACATGCTGATATTTAACAGTTATAATCATGTTCATCTTCCATTGTTCATTTTGTGAGTATGTATTCATAAAGAAAAGTACTTGAAAAAGTAACACTTTGAGCTGATGTTGGTGACACATGAAACGTTTTATGGTAATCCATCCAGTGGCTTCACTGAAATACTTCCGTGAAACGATAAATGTCAGCTTTATCCAAGATAAAAAGTCAAGGGATCACCCCTCTGAGTATTATGACTGTGGTGGCCGACCAACATTGGCATCCCCAGACATGCTGCCAGCTAACAGAAAAGGCAGAAGAAAGGAGGGTGTGGTGATGGGATGTTTGCATTGAGCACATTACCTGTATAATCCATCCACTGTATTCCACAACACCACAAACGCGCTGCGAAGAGTAGCATGAAATCAAAAGAGAAACATTTGCCTGGCAACCCTGCAAACAAATTATTACAAACAAAAATTTGTTCTTTGTTCATCCAGGACTTCAAACCTCTAAAAACAAACCACTGAAAGGCAGAGAAAAAGTATGAGATAACTCAGTTTAAGAAAAAAACAGCTCCTTTGACTCCCCGCTGAGGAGAGATTAAATCCTCTGCTCGTTCCGGCGTTAAAACGTGAGGCGTATCTTCAGGTCTCTTGGAGATGTGTGCACAACGTTTCATGCAAATCAAAACTGCCCCAGTGCAGTTCTCATTGGCAAGTCACAACTGAGCCTCAGGCATCATTTCTCCTGCCAGGGTGACTGATATCAGTAATAGCTGCAGGGTGCAACTTCATGCCACAAACAGCTCCATAACCCCTGGCAACTTGGCAGGCAACTTGTCAGGCGGTCATGCAGGATGGGCTCCAAACAGCTCTGTCAACACTGCACCGCACCGCACTTCACAACAAAGGAAGACTGATTAAAGTTTGGGGGGCGCCTAAACACCTGTTCATCCTCTGATATCAAAAAGAATCTCCTGTTTCCATTCACGAGCTGCACTCCGTGAATCCTTCAGAGTCTGCGAGACTCATTAGGAGCGGGCCAGCACAAGGGGGAAGTGAATGGATTGCTCGTACATGCAGCCGAGTGATCCTCCCGCTGTTTGAAGTTAGTTGATGGAGAACATGTGGGTCGGTTTCCACCTCCTGGAGTAAGTCTTACCTTCAAAGTGTGCTATCGAACTGTGCAAAGAGAGACAGAGAGGGATGGGAAAGGGAGGCAAACGTGAGAAGTTGGAGCAAAGACACAACGGTTAAAAATTAAATTTACTTAGTTACTGTCCACCACTGTTTATATTGTAGCACAGTCATTAAGTATATGAGCCAGACAAGAAGCTGCCCCTATGATGCCTACAAACTCAATAATCTGTTGGTCCAGAGTTTTATAAGTGGATACTGGTGTTACTGGCACCATTAGCTTCTGTGTATTCCCTCTGGATAATTCTGGATGTCGGTCAAAAAAAATGTATTCTGGTTTTTCAACGTCATTTAGCTGTGGATGTTGCCTTAAATTATTATTTTTTCTTGTTTTCTATTGCATTGCCATGCAACATTTTATGGCGTCCGCATCAATTATTGTTCCACCAACGTTCACTAAACAGGAAGTTCAGATGATTGACAGCAAAAACACTGGAAATCACAAAACAGAAACTTTGATGCAAACATACTGAAGTGTAATTTCACTGTAATGGATCATCTAGCAACAAAGAGCTCAGATGTCTTTGTCTGTGTAAACTGTATGCAGACAAATCAGGGATCATCTAAAGGAGAGGGGCAACCTGGACCATTAGTGGGGGAAAAAAAGGAAAACAAAACACCACTATTATCCAGCTTCTCTCTAGGGTTGCCATGCGTCTGTCACTGTAATGAGATGAAAACAAACAGTAACTGTAGCCCTGTGTGTGTGTGTGTGTGCGCGTGCGTGTGTGTGTGCATGTGCGTGTGTGTGTGCATGTGTGTGTGCGTGCAGACATACTATATCCTTGCGTATATCTGCAGTGCTCTCTTGTTCAGTATCAATGGCAGTCACTTAGAGAGTGTGAGTCAGTGTGTTTACTGTTTTCACAGATGGAGCTCTGACACTGTCTGGATAACTGAGATAAATGACTCGCACTCCAGCACAGCAGATGGGAAAAACAACAGCCAGACACACACACAACCACACACACACACACACACACACACACACACACACACTCACTCACTCACTCACTCTATATGTTAGAAATGAAGCACTTTATCAACTGATATATTTTTGCTCCTAATCACAGCGGAGCAGAAAACCGCAGGAAAAGAGTAGCTACTCATTAGTGGGGAAACGTCAGCTGCTGATTGGCTCAATACAACCACAGATTTTAGCCAATATAGGGAGAGCTCATCTGTAATCAATTAACAGCTGCAGCTTCTTTCAGGGAATTTTGACATAAGAGAGAGAAAAAGCGAATACTGTGCCAATGAGGTCTTCCCACATGTGATGAATAAACTACAGTACGGAGCCATGAGTGGGGTTTTATAAAAAATGTGACACTGGCCGCCATCCGTCATACTGTCTAACAGATGACAGCCAAGGGTTAATGTGGACCAGGGGTAAACAGCAGGTGGGTCACTATCTGCTGGCCTGCAGCTCCATGTGGCCTGCTGCTCCTGGGCCACTGAGCGTCCTCCACACTCCTGACAAACACTGCCCCCATGTGGACAAAAACAGTCCGGCCGGCGAACCAGGCCCTCGACATACAGTACGTGTTCCTCACTCACTGTCATGTAAACAGATCCACTGTAAAAATTCAAAAATGAATTTAAGGAAATGATTAATAACATAATAATTAATAACAAGAATATTTTCCTGGTATTTCTTCATATCATGATATAGCAAATAAAGGTAAATTCACATATAAAATGATGTCACTGTAGGTAAATGTTTGAAGGAGTGTGTGTGTGTGGGGGGTATATAATCTTTACAAGGTTTCTCACCCTCCATAATAGCTCCTTCACATCAACAGGGATTGAAAATGCATTGGTTAAAGTTATTATTCTGGGGTCCAGACTGAAGATGAATACCATCAGTTGTGTCCTATTTCATCACATCAGACACTAGAATTACTTCCTCGCTGTGGTTTGACTTCGCCATCCAGTCAAGTTGCAGTTCGTATCCATGTCTGTCTAGACTCTTATGTTTAGTGAAGACTGTTCTTCATCCAAGTCGAGGGTTTATAGGTGGAGGCTGTTGTTTGCTGTATAGATTGTGAAGCACAGTGAGACAAATTTTTCATTTTTGATACAAGAATAAAGTGGATTTGACTTATCTTTGTTCTCGACCAATAAAATAAAGCAGATTCTGACAGAACAAAGTCACAGCTATGACAGGAGACAGCGCCTCAAATATGGATGACGCTGCAAAAAAGCTACAAATTCTGAAACGTGGATGCTTCAAACACATCTTCAACCCGGCAGCACAGAAGATCTGTACAATCAGCGCAGTTTCAAGATGGACACCCACGATTAGTGTCACCAAATCAGTATCTGACCAGAAAAGTGTTTTTGTAGAACATTGTGGCGTCACAGTGAAGTTGACCTTTGACCTTTTGGATATAAAATGTCATCACAAAGTTATCATAGTTATTGTATGAGGTGGATATTTGTGTCAAGATATCATGCTCACTCGAATGGGCCAGAGGCATAAAAACTAATTTTATGACTATATTGTCACAGTATATTACCACTTAAAATTAATAGATAAATATATTGATTTATTGTCCATCTTAATCTGATGTGAGGACTCTCTTTACGTAAATGTCCTGGTAAATTGATCTGACGATCAGATTAAATCTCACTCACTGACACTCAACTTCAACTGATATCATCCTTCAGTTTACACACTTGCTAACTTGCTTCCACTTCACTTTCCAGGCCTATTTATTGCCGATGCCTCCACTGACAATTCATATTGATGTCTCACTCAACATTTACACTTTAACTTCATTCAGTGTTTGAACTTGACGTCTTTCGTCACTTCCATTTGAATTTCTACTTAAGTTCCTGTTCTAATTTTAGCTGCCACTTCAACTTCAACTGCAGCGACCACACACATTTTCTCCACATCATTTCATTCATGAAATTCTCTTGACTCTCTCTTGACCTGCCTGAATGTCCCAGATATTCTGGCGACCTGAAGTGACGACTCTGGCATCACACTCTCACTTCTCTAAACATTCATCTTGCGGTGCAGCATGCTCGTCGCTTTAAGAGGAAGCTACTGAGTCATGTCCGAGCAGCATGACCCTTCCGGGTCGAAGGACAGCACACACACCAGCACACACTCTTATCAAAACACATTTGAAATATAATTTATTGCACATTTAAAGATCAACATAAAGTGGCACGATACCCATTTCAATCCTGTTACATCGGAATAAAAAAAAAAGACAAAAGAAGTCCTTACAAAATGCTCACACCTTCTGTTTATGATCATCGTTTTTGACTTTAGAACAATATGGCCATGAAGTTGCAGGAATACCAGACCGAGACTGCATAGATTGATAAAAAAATTAAACATTAAAAAAAGAAAAGGCTGAGACACTTCTTTAATATGGCACAGAAAATCCAATCGGACCTTGGCGCTGCTCATACATGTCATGAGCCCATCAACTTCCACATCGTCCCAGTGACTTACAGGCGGTTCAGTGCATCACAGCAAACAGGGGATTTCCCAATCTAAAAGAGGAAAGCACTGAGAATATGTTCTCGGAAATATATACGTCAAGCCCAATTTTAAATTGTCTCTTGCAATTGTGATTTCAAACAATACGATTTTATATTAAGTCCAATATTAAAAAAAGAAAACATTCCTCAAGCCCCATTTACAGTAGCATCTTATTATTAAAACATTTTGGGAGCAGGCGTGCGTCACTGTAAAAACCTCAACATGGAGGAGCAATTAAAGAAAAACTACACAAAAACAAATCACATGATAGTCACAGTCATTTGTTTAAGATACTATTTACATCTTTGACCTCATTTTTCATATCCTATCACAAGCCAAACTCCGTTTTCGTTTTGGAGTCGGAACCGTCCACATTGATTTGATTAAATTCGCCATCAGGGTTCGTCATCACTGGATAGTAATAATTTCATGGTGTTGGTGGGCATGGACCATCTCTCTCATGGCTGCATGGCTCATATTTTGGTTACTGGGTTCATAGTATTTGTTGGCAACAATCTCTAACTTTATATTTACCGTCGACTACTTCATTAACCAAACCACTGTGAAATGTGTGACACCCAACATAAATACCTGCCATTTGAAAAGTGGCTTACATGATTCAAAAACCAACTCTACAGAGCTACAGTATGTACAGTGTGACAGTGAGAACTGGCAGCAGTGGGTAAGATATAATAAAATAAAAAAATGAACCATAGATTGATGGCACAAATGTTCAGAAGTCTGTTTATGATCCCCTTGCCTCACCCGAACCTTGAGTAAAGTAAACACACACGTGTTGATGTACAGTACAGCATAAATACAAACCCAGCCAATGGTCAAGAGAAGAACGGCACAAAAAGCATGCTAACTGGTTTTAAAATCAACTCTTACAGTAAAGTCATAAACACAGTTTTATTTGGGTTACCTGATCAAAGTTTTACAGTTTCATTAGGGCTGCCTGGTTGCATATTTTTATGGACACAACAGCTGTAAAGTGAGTTAACACCTTTTGAATCCTTTAACAAAGAGTAACGGGTTTATGTGTCCTGTTTAGTCACTAACAGGACGTTCACTGGGGAAATGCTGCAGAGTTTTATTGTAGATTGTAAGTAAACAGTTGCCTGTTTCAGAACTAAAAACACCCCGAGTACGCCCCCTGATAATAAAACAGTATATACATGGACAGCAGTAAGGAAATGTGATTTGTTTGGCACACAGTAATGTAGGCTTTTACACTCAGTGTTTTCACATGTTGAGTCAAGTTAGATATTAAACAGTAATGTGTAGTTTGGTAGCCATATCAGCCTCTTAGTAGGTCACATAAATGTTTGATGAAATTAACTCCATTTGTGCCTCTGAGGGAATGAGCTCATAACTGTTAAAGCTGCTCTTTAGTGCCACCATAACTGTGTTGATAATTTTCAATGAAACTTACCAGCTGGAATCAAGGTCAGTCAAAACAGAGAGCATTCAAACACGACCTGCATCAAAAAAAAAAATCCTATTCTTCATCGAGGTTGAATGGCCGTTTGGCGTATGTCAAGAAGCACAGCGAGAAAAGAGGAGGAGGGTTGAGAAAAATTCAATTTAGCTAATTTTCAGTGTTACAGAACCTGCCTGTTGAGTACATTTACCCTGGCACAACCATGATAGTGGTTCTAACAACCTTGCCTACCGATAACCACAGAAAAAAAAAAAGGAAAGGAAAATCAGAATCGTTTGTCTGCCACTGAGCAAAACCTTTAAACCACAGGACGCTTATCCTCTGAGTAAACATAAAGAAAGATGAAAAGTTCCAGATCTGAGTTATTTGGAGACACTTTTAAGAAGCAGCACTTGAGAAAACTGGAGAGAGATACTGAAAGTGGAGGAGAAGTAGAGGAAGAGGAGAGAGGCAGAAGGGACATAAAGGACGTTAAGAGAGACAGACTTTCCTTTGGCACCTGAGCCACAGTGGCAGTGCTCTTCTGTGGGCGGGAAAGGTACCATACGAGGGAAAAGAGACACGACGGAAGAAGGAAAGAGGGAGGCTTCGCTAAACGGCTCGTGTCCAATTGAAATATCCTCCCCTGACTTTCTCTCTTCAGCAGGAAGCTCATCCTTTCCCTCTCACTCCGTCCGTAGATCCTGATTCGGTTCCTCCCACATAAGTCGCACCTGCAAGTGTAGTCCCTCCGTCAAATCAGAGCCAGAGTCTGTCCAGCAGGAGTTCCCCATTACAGCCTCGAATCTCACTTCTGCAAGAAAACCTTCAGGAAACAGTGAGTGCTTGCCGAAAGGAGGTTCTCCAGGTTCTTCTGTAGCAGTTCCTTTATGGCACGTGATGGGACTTCTGCAGATTTCCATCTCCGTTTTGCTTCCACAGAAGAATCTCGAGTTCCTCCCAGGTGAGTTTCACAGGCTCAGATCCTCCCGCAGGTGCTCCTCTGAGGTCGGTTAGTGCAGATCGTTCTGTGTTGAGGTTCTCCCCCCCCCAGGTTCAGTTCAGCGTGTGGTTCTATAGGTTCTCCCCAGGCTGATACTGGGGTTCTGTGGAGGTGAAGTAGTCCTCTAGGAAGCCCTGCAGGTACTCGAACGTAGGCCTCTCTTCTGGGTCCTTCCTCCAGCAGGAAAGCATGAGCTCGTGCAAGGAGCTGGGGCACTCTGCCGGGCACGGCATCCTGTAGCCGCGCTCCACCTGGTCGAGCACCTCGCGGTTAACCATACCTGCCGAGAGAAACAGGAAGTTAGATTTTTACATTTACAATTTTAACACTGATTGAAATCTGACAGATGAAATGATTTAATTAGCAAAATACCAACGTCAAAAATATGTTCTATGGTAAAGAATGCATGATGTTTATCATTTAATATTCATAAAATATCAAATAATCTACAGTTATCGATAATCTATAGTTTTACAATTTTTAGGGCTGCAAGTAACAATAATCTCCATAATCAATCAATCTGCTGATTATTTTTGTTTAGTCCATAAATTGTGATGTCTTGAAATAGCTCGTTTTATCAAACCAACAGTCCAAAACAAAACAATATTCAGTTCACCAACACATACGATGAGAAACACTATCAAATCATCATATTTGAGAATTGGATTGAGAACACTTTTGGCATCTTTGCTTGAAAATTTACAAATAAATATTTGATTAGTGCAGGCCTTACCTGGATAGGGGACTCGGCCTTTAGTTGCCAGCTCTGTGAGCAGCACACCGAAGGACCAGACATCGGACTTGATGGTGAAACGACCGTACAGAGCGGCCTCCGGGGCTGTCCATTTGATTGGAAACTTGGCTCCTAAGAAACCAAACAGCTACGAGTGAGACCTGACTTGAAAGCATCATGGTGTAAATAAAATAAACCTGTCTTTGCAATTCTGTCGCTCCTTTTGGAATTACAGCGCTTGATAACAAAATGTCTGGTCAGGTTCACATTAACAGAAGTTGAAGAATAATCTGTTGTGGAAAGAGGAAGTGTGGTCTTACCCTGTCTCGCAGTGTACTCATTGTCTTCGATGAGTCTTGCCAGACCGAAGTCGGCCACTTTACACACCAGGCTGTCTCCCACCAGGATGTTGGCAGCACGCAGGTCTCTGTGGACATAGTTCATTCTCTCCACGTAGGCCATGCCTGCTGCAATCTGAAGGAAGTGAGGAAGATGAGACAGAGATTTCATGATAAATACAGAATATTGTATAGTTATAGTGTAGTGTGGCTTAACTGTGAGTCATGTTACCTGAGCTGCCATGTCTACGAGCTGAGGCAGACGAAGCATCTTTCCTGCTTCCCCTTTAAGGAAGTCCAGTAAACTACCTGTGAGTGCAAAGATTAAAAAAAAAAAAAGTTTAGAGTTGTAGATAACACATCAAATGAAAGACCAACCACGCAAACTAAATAAACAACCTGTTATAAATTATGTAAATAAATAATCTGGGGGTTCTGATGGCGAGTTTATTACACTTGGGGAAATGTTGGTACCGTATGTTGGCACTTGGTACTGAATCAGACAGATTCAGGGTGTTAATAGTCTCTGCATGAATAACTCTGAACATTTAAGGACGAAACGTGATCTTGCATGAACCTGATGAATAGTTCTGACAGTTTAACTCTGCTGGCAAGCAAATGACAGCTTTGGTGCAACGAATCATTTAGGCTGGTTAAAGTCCAGCAGGCAGGCCATTGTCTGATGATTGCAGTATGTTGCAACAGATCATCACGCATTGGTATTTATCCTAGCTCATTGGTTAATAGCTTAATTTAGCTGCCAAGCCCTCAGACGATGATTATGTCAGAGGTGCTTTCACATATTTACTGGTAAGACTACAAAGGCAATTCATTAGGAAAACTATGACAAATTTAAACAAAGTATTCAGCTAAGAACTCGTTTACGCTCTTCTGTTTCTTGGCTGACTTACTGGTTTAATATTATCTAGTTTGCGGGATCTGCTGTCTTTGAACAATGTCTTTTGCTCCTTCATTTACTTTTCCTTCAGTGTCACTGTTTGTAGATGTGGCTACTTGCCAACCCTACAGATTCTCCTGAGAGTGCAATTTTTCAATCCCAATAAATTCACTAGAATACAGGAAAACTGTCTGAAATGAACAGTTTTCTGAGAGAAGACCCCCAGGACACTCTGGTTAGGTTTGGTTTCCAGATTTAGACTGATGTCTGGAGGTTGGTAAGCATGCTGATCAACCATTATTATTGCTGCTCATCATTGACTATACTACACGTTTAAAAATTGTGACTTTGGCTGCTGGACCTTTTAAACAAAATTCCTGGGGGTTGAGAAGTGATGACCCCGACCTCTGAGATGGGTAATGTTATGGAATACTTGACTGATACCAAACAAAACTCTAAACCAAAAGGTACAGGTAGGCAGCCCTGGTCTAGAAGTGTTTTATGAAACGTAATTTGACATCTACAACTGTGTACAGATATGTGTCTGAGAGTCAGCGGATGTGCTAAAAATCTTCTGACGCAAAAATAAAACTCACATTTCTCAAACACTAAACACGCATTTGATGCCAGTTTTCAGTACCTGATGGTTTACAATATTAACACCCAGTGCATGTTACGGTCAGTCGACTGTATTACCTTGGCTCATATATGCTGTCACAATGTAGATGGGTTCCTCAGACACAACTGCAAACAGCTGGACCAGCTTCTCATGTCTCAACTTCTTCATGACCTGTGCTTCCTGAAGAAAAGCCTCTGGAGACATGGTGCCAGGCTTTAGGGTCTTAATGGCTACCTGTGTTGTGCCGTTCCAAGTGCCTGTCAGAAAACGCAGCAAAATAAATAATTATATATATATATATTATTATTATTATATTATATATATATAATTATATTGCTTCTTTTAGATCTCCTTCCGATACGATGTAGAAGAGAAGAGCAACTGATATACACATATTTTGGACAGTGAATTCATAACCTGCCATGGTGTGAGAGGAATCAGTAACAGAACAGCAGTGGTGTGTAGTTGCTTTCTTACCCATCCAGACCTCTCCGAAGCAGCCCTGTCCCAGTTTAAGGTCGAGGCGGAGGGACTCTCTGGGAATCTCCCAGGCGTCCCTGGCCAGTCCCTGGGTCTGAGGTTTGGCCACAGGACACACCTCTGTGAGAGCGTGGCACAGCCCATCAGAGTGCTCTGAAAGGGGGCAGAGAAGCGAGAGTGAATGTGCAGAAGGTTAACCATCACAGCTGCTGCCATTTCTTCACCATCAGAGAGCAGACGTGTCTGAGCACTCACTGCGGTAGTGGAAGACTAGCTGCTGTAGGCTGGTGAACTGGGTGCGGGAGGTGATGTAGAAACCTCCGCTGTCCAGCTTCCTGATCTTGTAATGTTTAACATTCAAGCCTTTGGTGTTATCATAATCCAGCACTGACAGGCAATATGCCCCTGTGAACAAGACAAAACAGACAGAGACAGGTTAGAACAATAAAACCAGGCATATCTGGGCCTGTGTGACAGCTGCTCTGTGGAGTTTCCTAGCAGCTGTGCTGGGCAAGTCTCTATTGGCCCCTTGAATGGCCGTGGAAATTTAACTAAGCCTATGTGTCCTTGTCCGTGGCACTCTACTAAGTAATGTTTGATCTTACTGGGTAAAATAGTGATAATCACTGACTCTTCTTGTACAGCCATTTTCCAGACAACTACCTTCACAAGCACTACGACAAGAAATATACAATGAAAATTACGAAACCATTAAAACGAATGTTCATAAGGTCAAAAATAACAAATAAAAGGTTGAAGACCTCACCATTATGAGAGGAATCAAACTTGTGTTTTAATAAGTGACTGGGAAGACTGCACAGACTGATCAACAATCATAAGCTCCACAGAGAAATCAGAAATCAATCCTCTTTGATCTGGAGTTTTTCTGACTGATGTTCCCTCTTCTTCCCTCATCAGAGAGAATATCTATAACAGTAAAGACACACTTCCCAAATCCGCACAGTAACTGAACTGTTGTACCACAGTGCTCTTCTATCAGCTTAGTATGACTCATCTCAACTTACAGACCAACCCGCACTAACCTAAAGGCAGAGATAACACAGCCTAAACTACATTACCTGTGATTGTCTGAATTTGTGCAGAATGAAAGGTGTCCACATTTTTCCCCTTTTCCCCTCGTATATACACAAGATCAGACACACAAACACCTCTGACAACAGCTGAGATGAATGTTTTCACCTCCCATGTTTAGGGATTTGAAGTGGGTTGTGACTTGTGTGCCTCTAGCTTGAACCGCGCATTTGATCAAGTCATGAACAGTCTGACATGATTTACACTTCATACACCTTATGAGCATCATGGTTCTGCTCCTCTCCGTCACTCTATGAAGCTCACATTTGACATCTAATACAGAGCGCACCCAGAGGCCAACGCACCTCCTGCCAGAGCTCCTCCTATTTTCCCCCTTTGCTGTTCTTCCCCCTCTCTCAGTGTGAGTGTGTATGTTGGGAGAACAGAGACTTATAGCCAGGGGGAAATCCAGCACCCTCCTAGGTTGACCTAGTTCTGGCAGAGTGATTCACCCCTATCCATTCAACAGCCTCACTCCACTCCACTCCACTGTGCTCTTTTCCTATTTCCCCCGCACTTCCTCCAAAACAACCCCCTAAAGAGCCCATCTACGTCACAGGGACTATTGACGACAGAGTTTCACAGAAAGACGCAAACTCTTCAACAAGCCCAGAGAACAAAGACACTGAGCTTTAGGCCTGTGTGAAAGGTAACAAATGACTTAATTACGAGGTTCTGCCTCTTTCAAATTGAGTCCCTAAAGATCTACTTATTTCAAAGTAAGATCACACTTGCTGTGTGAAGAAAACTCTAGGGAGGCAGAGAACGTGTCATACATTTTAAATACCCAGGGAGTGCCACATAAAAAGCTCACGTTCTATGAAACATGTTTCCTAGAATATTCTAATTTTCTCTGGATATCAGTGTATTATGAAGAACTACAAAAAAACACCAACACATTTTTTCTTTTGAAGATCTGAATACAGTGAGTTTTGGGCATTTTGCTTAAAAGAAAAAGGAAATCTGTTTCTGTTAATCGTGCCACTGATTGGTTGATTACTTATTTCAGTTTTGCATGCAGGTCTTAAGGCATGTAGAAAATTGAGGAAGAGCTAATTGGACCATCCTGATAAGCACTGTAGCCTCTGGAGTGATGCAAACGTCTGCTCTCTCACCTTTAGTGGTCTCGCTCTCCCTCACCAAGAAGGTTCCTCGTCTGTTTTGTAAGTTCAAAAGGAGCCTCTCTGAGTCACGCCGAGTGATCTTCCCAAAATACCACCTGCCAAAGTGGGCCACAGAGAATGAGATCAGTAAGAAGCTACAACTGAGCGTCTGGAGGAGGCAGGCTGAAATACTCTTTGACTGGAAAAGCAGAAGACTGTACTAGAGGGTATAGAAGAAAATATTCTCTCTACTCTTTATATCAGCTTGTAGACAAAGATATAGCATCAAGACTTAAGTTACATTCAGGCTTTGAAGAGGCAAAAAAATGCCTTAAATCTCTGCAGGAACAAAAAACAAACTGGAAAACAAACTAGAAGAGTGAAACAAGGAGAGGATAATGTACTCTTCTGCTTGGATGGAGTCGGATGGAGCCACATAGTTGCTGGGGATATAACCACTCTCTCCTGTCGTCAGGGAGCGAGCGAGCCACCAGTCCCCTTCTCTGTGGCAGAGAGAGACACAGAGACCGAGAGAGAGTCAACCAGAATCAGAAAAGTGGCCGACGCAACCACAACATTTCATGGTTCAATGATCTCTATGTGTATTCCCATTTAAGACACAATATATTTGAGGAGGAAAGAATGGCGGTTTGGTATATTTTTCTAATTGTCATCAAATGCCACGAAAAGATCAAAACAATTGATGTGACTCCCTTTGGCACCCAGCTCCGAGCCCACAAATTCCCGATCAAATCAAGAACAATCACGAATCACGAATAGTTTCTTGTTTAAAAAATGATGTGGTTTTTAGTGGTGGTTTTAGCAGTGGTCATTAGGGACTATTTTCAGCTGTGGATTAATACATTTTGTACACTATTTTTGGTCAAAAGTGGAGGAGTGTATGTGGGATTGACTCAAAATAAACTACAGTGCCCAATCTCATCATAATGAAGGAAGATGTCAGCCGGTACAACAGTGCGGCTCATTTGTGTTTTTAATAGACTTTGGACAACAGTTATGTCATGGAGCTATATCAGGCTATACCAGGCTAATACTTTTTAGTTTAATACATTTATTGGTGGTTTTGGTCTTTTAATAGGATTTGTTATCAATTAGAAATGTACAGAACGTTACCAGACTTCTCCATTAGATATTACTGCATCTGCACCACAGGGTGCTTTTTGATAAGAAAGTCTGCTTCTGATACAAGCTGAAACTTCCACTTTATTTGGCACATAATGTTCTTGACTAAGCAAAGAGCAAACCTAAAAGATGATCCCACACTTAAGTACAAAGAGTGATGTGAAGAAAAACACACAGTTAGGAGAAGAAGACAGACACAGACAACCTTTTGTTCCACTTGTAGTCGCTCGGTTTAGATATTAGACATTTAACTGCTGCTCATTATCCAGAGACTTACAATGTGCTACCTACTGAGCAAGTTAAAGCGCCAATCACTCTGCAAACCACTAACATTTACAAATATGTTGCAGTTATGAGCTTGATCAGACAAATCAGTGCAGCACCTAAGGGACAGCGAACAAAAGGTTGCGTGAGATTTTAATTGCAATAAGAATTACTGACCTGAAGCTGTACTTTTTCCTAGGAGAAACCATGAAGCATGAGAAAGAAAGGAGAGAGGGAGAGATAACAGATACAGCAGACACATCAAAACACAGCGAGGCAAGCAGCACAGCACAGACAGATAGCAAAGGAGCCGAGTATGCTGTGGGACTACACAGTGGGGGTGCACGAGCTGCAGCGTTTTTTTTTCCTAAGTTTTAAAGTTGCACTTGAGTTTTCTTTTTAAAAAAATAATTCTACAACAGAGAAAAAAATCACCCAATTAGTATCCATAAATGATCAGATCCTATCATCGTGGGATTTCTGGACTCAAATACAGTTTCACTACTTTTAATTCAGTATTTGTGTTAAAAATAATTATAAAAATACTGCTTTGTAATGCTGGTTTTGGAACGGTTTCATCTTGCACTAATAATTATATCCTTTAGTCCCACTGTGTAGTGCCAGACTATAGATAAAGAACAGCAGACCAGACTTATGGCAGGAAGTTATGGAAAGAGCTCATAGGACAAAAAAAAGAAAACACCATTGTTCTAACACCTGCGTGGGAATTATGCTCCAGATGCTTTTACTTGAAAACAGCAGCTTTTAAATGCACATAATTTTTCACTTCCTACTGCTGAAATCTTCATTCTGATCATTCTCGCTAAATTGCACCTCAACACACACAAACGCATTTTTAGGTGCCATCTATGTAGATGCTGTTATGTCTGGCTCTCTAATAAAGTGTCTTGAAGACGAAAATGAAGATGATGATGATGATAGTTGCCTAGGAGGGACAGGATGCATTGGTAAAGTGTCATTCTGCTCTGTTTTAGTGAACAGATGGAGAGGATCAGACTCTGTCTGGATCGCTCCACAGATACCAGCCCTGACTGCGTACACACACACACGCACGCACGCACGCACGCACGCACGCACGCACGCACGCACGCACGCACGCACGCACGCACGCACGCACGCACGCACACACACACACACACACACACACACGCACACACACACACACACACACACACACACACACACACACACACACACACACACACACACAAATCTACAAATCTGTTCATTTAGATTTTTGTGAAGTTGTGGCATCAGAGGGAGAGAGAGGCAGATGACTGCTGATTCTTACGTGTTGTTGACAATCTGCAGCCTGTCGCCTTTCCTAAAGGTCAGATCAGACGCTGTACGTGACTCATAGTCATACAGCGCCACAAATGTAGTGACACCTCCTGCAAGAAAGAAACACACACACACACATATATTTTAAGGAACAATGTCGTTAAAGAGAATGGTACTTCCCCCTTAAGTCCTATTCAAATCTACTTCCATAAATTTCAATAATAAAGGTCTAACCCTTGATGATAATTAGCTCCATCCACTGTGAGGCTATAAATCTCAAAGTTATTTTGCCTCTGCTCCATATCTGTATGAAACAATTCACCAAGGCCTAATGAGAAATATCGACATTCAGACTGCTTGTGACTGATCGCCCGTGAAGGACAAAGCCATCGTACCAAAGGCTCCCTGTCTTCTGTGTGGCTCTCTATCCCTTCCTTTTAATGAACCTGTGATCTAAACCTGGGAACTCTCCAGCCAATCATCGATCGGCTCATTAGACGCATGGCAGGAGGCGGCCGGCAGAGCTGCTGCCGATACACCATCGGCTCTCCGCTCTCTGTGCAGAGCAACATTAACCTAAACCATCTGGCCAGTCTAGACACATTACAGCTAATGTCAAGTAAAATGTGGACAGTGTGGGACGGCGAGCTTCAAAGTCAGAGAGAGGGTTTTATGTCTGTTTGACAGCTGAAGGTGGGAAAAGGAAACAGTTTTCAAAACAAGACTTTTGTGAAGTCATGCTGAAAACATGTAGGTCGACTCAGAAATGAGTCAAATAAGTCAGTTTCCACAGTATTCACTTTGCTGTTACACTCACATTTAAAGCAATTTTACAATATTTTGAAAAATACATTTATCTGTGCGTATACATATGTGCGTTGGATGAGAAGATTGATCTCTCCTATTAAATCAATGTGGAGCTGGGGTCAGGAAATCATTATCTTAGCTTAGCACAAAGAGCAGGAACAGGGAAACCACAAAACCTCTCTTCTCACTAATAAGTGAGTGGAGTATGACATCCATATGGAAGTCACAGCACCCGGCCAGAAATGTTCTGGCACATGAAACTGCAATTCATCGTTTTTCTACTTCGATTTTGCATTAATTAAGCAAATGAGGTTTAATGTGTTAATTAGGGAGCTTCAGAGGTGCTGGTAGACAGATTCCAGTTACCTTCGGACAGAGCCAGGCTGGCTGTTTCCCGTTTCCATTCTTTATGCTAAGCTAACCAACTTCATATTGAACGTACAGATATGACAGTGGTATTGATCTTTTCATTGAACTTACAGCAAGAAAAAAAACCTTATTGAGTAGCATTTGTTATTTAACTGAACTATACCACACCTAACTGATCTCACCAAGGGTTGCTTACCTGACAGAGGTCCTCTCTGAGGCGAGGTGATGGTGCCTGTGTGGTCCACCCCCCCAAAGAGAGCCAGCTCAGGAGTGTTTGTCGGGGCGTGCTGGTGCTGCCCTTGATGCCCCCGCCTGCCTGTCCCGACGGCAGGGCTCCTGTTGGGGGTTTGGGTCTGCTGGGCGGGGCCCAGGTGGTGGAAGTGCCCGCTGTCTGTGCCGATGGTGCCATCCAGGCTCATGGAGCGCTGGCCCGGCTCCTTGGGCTTGCTCTTGCCCGCCCCCATGTGCAGACCTGGGAAGAGAGCCAACGATGAGTAAGGATGCAGTACTTTAAAAAAGATGAAAAAAAAAAAACAGCTCTTCTGGGTTGTCATCTCTGTTTCCATTCAGACAGGGTAGAACCAATAAATTAGTTGATCGACAAAAATAATAAATTAACTGACTAAACAATCAAATTGATTGTCTTTTTTTCCCCAAAATACAAACACCAAATCAGAAGATCATTCTTCAGCTTCTTCATTGTGAGGATTTACCACTTCTGTTTTATACTGTAAACTAAATAATCAACAAATTACATCAATAATGATAATAATTATTTGAAGTTTCAAAAGACCATTTTTGTTAATTTCTATATAAAAATCTTTGAACTCTTCCAATTCAAAAAGTGTAAAATTGAAGGTGTGATGCATTTTATACTTTTAATGCCCATTGTCTACTTTCATCCTGGCAGCAGTAACGTTAGAGGAGGGCATGTGGATGTCTACTTTTAAACTCAGTTTTAATATTTAAATCAGGTCCAACCCCCACACATCCTGTTCACAAACCACTGAAAAGAAATCTTTTCACTGGAAAATTATAAATAATAAGCTTACAGTCAATATGAGACAGTGTTCATTTACACACACGTTTGATAAATACTCTCGTTTCAGGGTGACTGGGCAAACAATTCAAGCAACGTTTCTACATAATGACCGTTTTAATCCAACCTGACAGGAGATGAAAGCTGCTCATTCAAGAACAGGAACTGACCCTATTTCAGTTTCTATTCATTCACCTTTCTCAAATAAAAAATCCTCCTCTTAGCAATGTGTGCTGTGAGCGTGCTCTCCTAATCCACCACAGTGTATCCTTGGAGCTGTTCCAGGTTCAGTTAGAACCATTTAGCATGCAAATACTGAGAACAGGACACCTTGAAACAGTCAACACGCATAAATTCAAGGTCATTCCTATCCGTTGATTCAATCTGCTCTGAATCAATACGCATCTACAAGGAAAACAAAGCTTCAAACAAAAGGAGCAGTGGGCTGTAATGAAACTGAGAGCTAATACTGGTGAGCTGACAAGGACAGAAACTGTTTCACCTCCAACAGGTAATTATACCACCGCCTCCTGATGCCCCAACACATCTATTATGGCCTGATAAATGCAACAAGAGCAGCCCGTCTTCATGACTGCAGACAAAGACAAACACGCTCAGACAGTCAAGTGCATCCACAGAACGTTGGAGTGCTGTGTTCACACACCAAGTCCAATCCAGCCCTCCAGTCAGACTGAGTGACTCACTGTGAGACCAGCTATTTCAGGCCAGCTGAAACAGAGTCATATGCACATGAAACAGCCTTGTTCCTTGGTGAATAGAAGCACTCTCAGTTCCAGACAGTGTATTCACCATGTGTGTAGGTGTGTCTTTGTGTGTGCGTTAGTGCGTGAGCAGCTGTTCCTTGGTCTCTGGGAAACGAGGCTCTATCGCACACTAACACTCAGCCACAGTTGCGTCTCACATCCTTTTTCCAGCACATGCATGTATCCGTGTGTTTCCAGCACGCTTGTGTGAGTCCGATAGATTCAGAGAAGGTTATTAACAGAGAAGGAGGAAGGAACTGGCAGTGGCTGTAAAAAGATCGTGTAGGTGGTTGTTGTGTACTGCACGGACAGCTGAGGCTTAGTGGGAGTTTTAAGTGTAATGTGTGAGCATAATATAATTACACAGGTATGGGAATTCTCAAAGCTATGGAAGGATCCCACTGTGAAGATGCGTGGGCGTGCGAGCTGTGTGAATGTGCACGAGAGTGAACGATTTTAAGCACACAAGTACCGTCACGCAAGCTTTGATTCAACCCCTGCCAGGATGTAATCTGGCGCACCGGGGGGTTTAATGTATCCCATGGTGCAACACTGAGTCACACAGAGATGGGCCCTTTGGCCTGCGGGAGAGGTGGACAGGCCTGTGCGGATTGTGTGACGAGTACACCACTCGATTTGGCTGACTAGTCTGGATGTCAGCAATGGACTTGTGAGGCTGCTGCTGCCTCAAACAGCCACCAGCTCAGCGAGGATCACAAACAGCCAAATGTTTAAAAAAAGGACAAAACTTTCAGACTGATCAGTCTGAGCAGATATTAAACAATTATGCTTATGCAACGGATATATTTAGCAGTCCACAAAGTCAATATACGCAAGCATACAGATCCTTGAAGTGCTTAAATCCACACAACAACTAAAAGTAAAATGATCGTCTTGAAAGAGCCACTGCTACTTAAAAACTGGTTGGCGATGTGTATGTGAGGATGAACGCTTTAAGCATCAAACTGTTACAACCTCACGTGCTCCTGTTCTACACATTTCTTACTGAATGTCAAGTCACCTCAGCGTGACCCTCACGGATCACAGAAGAGAAGCCTGCCAGAAAAGGTTTCTCATGCTGTGAGGGGGGATCCGGAGTCCTGACTCGAGCCATCAATGGTGCAAAGCTAGAGCACCTGAACCAAAGCGCAGCATTTAGTAAAAGCATTAGTATGGAGAAGATACAGCAAAACATCAGCAAAGTTTCAACTGACATTTTCATCAGTGAAGTGACCACTCCCAGACGGGTCACTTTGGTTGTTGAAGTGAGGATGTATGAAAGTATAAAAACACTGTGATACTTGTGTTGAGGAGGCCAGGACAAGTTCGAAAATGGTGTCTGTCCTGAAATTGATGGTAGTTGTTTGTAAGTTATAACGTACTATTATCAAATCCTACTGAAAAGTAAAGCTGAATGTACTCTGGTACGCACTGCGCACTAAGATTTGACTTTACCATCCATGCAGAGGTGCCCTTTTGATGGTTTTGCTGCAGTCCCATTTACCTTGGATAGATTTTAATCAGACAAATGTATACATTTACACTCAGTAGCATTTTATTAGGTACACTTGTACAGTTTAATACAACAGACTTCCCTAACGTCCATCTTTACGAAGCTCATAATGTTCTGCTTCTATCACAGCTGCTGGAAATGAGTCAATTCAATTTCCTCTTTATTACGGAGGTCTTAATTTAAAGTGGCCCCCTTAGATTCTTTAGAGAAGGAACTGATGGCCCAGTTTTGATCATACATCATGGATCAGAGACTTTTTAATTTTGGTCCAAGTTACACGTCAACATACAGCACTCATAACGTTCACAAATTATATGTGCACGCCTTAATACTTCCATCTCACTGGTATACATGTGTAGCATACATACAAATGCAGACACAGCTGATAACTTCCTCCTGGACAGTTCAGCAGAGCGAGGAGCTGGCAGGACGGGCCATTTTAACCCTGATCCTCCGGTTGAAGGAAAGTCAAGTCGATTTGGAAAACTGACTAATCATCAGTTTTAAGCACACACCAATGAGGGGAGGTAATGATCCTCGACCAGCGCTGCAAACATATCTCAATACAGCTTTCGCACAAGCCATGTCCAAGCCATGTCCTATGAGAGTCACTTTCCCCCCCGATTCTCTCCAGGACGCTGCAAACACCAGAGGACCCTTGAAAGCCTCAGAGCCTGCATGTGTAAACAACAGGGCTAGCACTGTAGCTGAGCCTCACGCCTTTTCCTAATATGGTGTCAGAGTTCCCTAATATCAAGAAGCGCTAAGATGTGACTACTTCCAACACTGACATAAAATGGAAGAGGGCGAAGGAGACCAAAGTTTTCTGGACAAATGAAAGTACCAAAGAAGATACAGTTACGTCTTGGAACATTCGAGAGGAGGAAAAGAAGTAAAATCATGGAAAAAGAAAATATGAGGAAAAGGGAGATGAAGAGAGATTTCAGTCTCTTGTGAGCTTTTCCATTCTGCAGGAATGGGGGAGAACCAGATTGCGCCACACTGCTGCGATTGCCAGCGACTGCAACAAGAACAGGCACCTGAGCAGTGGGAGGGCGGGATGGGAGGAAGGAAGCGTGGAGGGAGATGGGGGGGGTTACAAAGAAGCTCTATTTTTCTCCACGATACAAATCAAAATATCGCTCCAAGAGAAACTCTTGTTGCCTTGCACCAAGTTTAAAATAGGATCATCGTTATCATTATTAATATCACTTTTACTCATCTTACTTGACTGTACTGCATGCATGAACGCTGTAAGATGCTTTCCATTGATACTTACTTGACAATTTTAAGCAGTGTAAGCTGTATTTTTTTGTATGAACTGTACTGTGAGTATAAAGTTATGTAACATGTGGTTTAATCATGTCAGAAATGCAACCACGATGCACAGACATGCTAAATGAGTGAATACAGCTGTGCCTGGTATTGTTGTGGGAAAGCAGATTTTAAGGATTAGATATGAATCATGGCAAATAAGAGGCTTGTTCAAAGGCTGCTCTCCGAGTGGTATTTACTTCAGAACCACCATGGAGCTCAAGAGCGCGTGAATTTCTGCAGTGCATTCATCACTAACCTGTGCCTCACAGTGTTGACCGAATCTCACAAAGTCTATAAAACTTTCTCCACACGTGAGGTGAATACTGGAGGAAAAAGAAGAGACCATAAAGGAGGAGAGCTCAGATGGCTGAAAGGAGTGTAAGTTACTAAAGCAGGCAAGTCCAAACACCTGTCAGGTACTGAAACTGCATCACAACCAGTATTTTCACTATGCGTCATTGGAAAATGGCATAAAACCAAATCTGACTCTAATGGAAAGATAGGTTCACGTTTTTTCGTGAACTTAGGGTGTTTAATGTTTCCTAGCACTCACTAGCTGACACTGAAATGGTTAGCTGCTGTAAGTGTTCATCCTGTCTGTGGTGGCCGCTAAGAGATCCCCGCTTAATGCGATTCACTGGGAGTGATGGAGGTCAAAATCAACAGTTGGTGTAAACATATCTGAAGCCAAGTCAAAGTAACCACTTTGGTCCAGACTGAAATATCTCAACAACTATCAGATGAATTGCTGTGACATTTTATGCAGACATTCATGGTTCCCTGGTGATGAATCCTACTGGGTTTGTGAATCCCCTGATTCTTCCACTAACGCCACAACTTGCAGCTTTGACTGTACCAAAATGTATCACAATCTCACACCCAACAGTTGGCAAAGTATCAGACATTCATGTCACCATCAGGATGAAGTGTTGGGCTTTTCATTTAGTGCCATCAAGTCAAAATTCCCATTTCACCAAATACTTGCAAAACTACTCTCATAGCATTCCCATAAGCCTCAGCTGTGTTTTATTTACTACGAAACCAGCAAATGTTAACTGCTAACTAAGCCAATGAACAGGGCAAACATTATACCTGCTAAACACCAGCGTGTTAGCCTTGTCATTGTGAGAATTTCAGCATGCGGATGTTAGCATATAGCTCAAAGCAGCTCACAGAGCCTCCGCAGTGGCTGCAGACTGTAGTCCCTAGTTTTCGTATGACCGTCCACCACAGCCCCACAAGGAGCCATTGTTAAAGGGAACAATGAGGGAATGTGATACTAAAATTATTTACTTAGGAGGATACCCACTTGATTAGACTATGAAGCCTCATATTAGCTTCAGATGAATTAGCGAGGGCATTTTAGCCCAGAATAACAACACTTTTTCAAAGACTTGAAAAAATATGAACCTATCATTTAAATTCTTGATGATTTACAGTTAATATTGTGCTGCAGGGCATAGCTACTTTCCTTCAGGCCTTCAAATAATCAGAAGCTGAATTCCCTGCACCATAGTCTTCAAGAAAATTAAGTTGCTAGTGATTATTTTCCTTGTTTAATACAAACTGAATAAACAATTATCTAAGACGCTGAAGTTCCACAGAATAAATAGTGGAAGATTATGTTTCCATGTGTGTAAAAACATGGAAACACTTAAGGACAACATTTTAATGCTGATAAGTAGCTATCATTTTGCACTAAGAATTTGATCATTTCTCATGTTTCCTGTCTAATTGGCACTTGTAATCCTCCATCTGAAGCTGTGCACACACATGCTGTATATTTCTGGTCAGGCACATGAGCACATTTGGC
Organism: Pempheris klunzingeri; assembly: GCF_042242105.1. NCBI lineage: Eukaryota > Metazoa > Chordata > Actinopteri > Acropomatiformes > Pempheridae > Pempheris > Pempheris klunzingeri. The sequence continues at coordinate 18,386,607 of NC_092013.1, forward strand.
CACGACAAACCTCACTGAGTCACAACAGACGGTAACAGTTGCCACTGTGCCGCAGAGAGCGGAGGAGCTCGAGCCAATGTTTCAGTCAAATGGGAAAATTACAGTTTGCCCTGGGGAGGAGAGGCAAGGGGAAAGAGGGGGGTGGGGGCAATGATGGTTCCTCAAGATCAAAACAAGAGGAAATGTGCACATTAGCATCACTGTCTTATCCTGCTATATGCTGGATGATAACATGAAACAAGCCCAGTCCACACACGTGTGTAATACACAGATCATCTACGGGCTGGGCTACAGAGAGAGGGCAGAAGAAAGGACAGCACAGCGTTAGAACTATCAAGTCTTGTCCCATGTTGGTGCTGCGTTTCCCTAATCAGATATTCTGTTACCTTTTCCTCAAATGTCTTGCTGACCGCACTCACTTTGCTCTCTGTGTCTGGCTGTACCATCTCATGTCCCCTCTTCGTCAGTGACAAACACATAGAGGAGGACGAGAGGAAGATGAAGAACAACAACAACAACAACAACAAGAGGAAGAAGAGAGGAGGATTGTGGCGTTCAGCTGATAAAACCCACTTCCATTTTCTGTCCTTCATTAACTGGTGGCTCTGGCTGATCTGGGCTACAAGAAGTAGCTGCTACAGTACAACTGATTCAATAAAAGACGGCAGAGGATGGAGAAGGAGGACATGTTTTATTCTAGAGGTGCCGCACTCTTAGCAAATTATTAGCTCTACTAATTCGTAGGACTTTTATTAATGACAGCAGTGATCTCTGGGAAATTAAAACAAACTAATATTAGTTCCCCCATCAAACGTGTGCATGTGTGTGTCTGACAGAAACAGGAATACAAGAGCCTGTTATCTAGATAACTAGACTAGAGATGCAACAATTAAGTGATTCATCAGTTTGTCTGTTGCTCAGACAACCAGCAACAAAAAAATATATAGAAACATAATACATAAATGTATTCCTCAACAAATTGAAACATTTTCTGGTTCTTTGTCTTTTCACAGTAACTTGAATGTCTTTGGGTTTTAAACTGTTGAATTTACAATACTAGACATATAAAGATGTAACCTTGGGTTTTGGGAGTATTCTTCAACATCTGCTGACATTTTATAGACCAAACAATTAATTGAGAAAAGACTTTAGATGAACTGATGATGAAAATAATATTGGGGCGCAGCTGTGAAGCCAGTGTCTGCCCTCTGCAAGGGAACATTATATATTTTGAGCCACTGTATGTGCTCTCAGCTTGTAAAACATTATTTGAGTCATGCAACAATCCAGCTCAGTATTTTGAAACCATTTCTCCAGCTATGCTAGCCCCGTGATAAACATGAGGGCAGCATATTGTTGCATCCTCTAAAGGTTGTCCAGTGTTCACAGTCCTGTGTTGAGCTTTCCCACGATGCATGCGTCTTATTTTCAGCAAACCTGAATCAACAGCCTTATGGAAATTTGCTGGAACTGATCCAGCATCCCAAACCAAATGTAAATAGATTAGCCACATAATTAAAATTCTATTTCCTCGGGATTAAACACCGGTTGTCAGCAAAGCTGCTTTCAGAGAAACAAGGGGTGGGGTGGTAGCTGCCTACAGGAGTAGCAGCTGTCAGGATGATATCCTTCTTTGCTATGGGAGGGGGGATAAAAAAAAATAATACTAAAAAAAACACACTCACACACACCTCAACAGTCCGTGATTGCCAAACGGATCCACATTAGGCACGTAAAGAGGGATTTGTGAATGGGAACAGGGATAAAAGGCGACAATGCTGCTGTGGCTGTCGTGGGCTTCGGCTCACATACATCGCATATGCGGCCTGATGAATCAAAACAGGTGCTGTTACAGCTCCATTTTGAATTTCGATGGGTTGTTGGCTCTTGTTTTCTGTGCGCAGTCAATCTAACGCGTCTCCCCGCAGCATTTTTTTGGGGGGGTCGTGAGGAAGTCAGAAATAAGACATTTGCAAACACGGTGCGCATTTTGTGCGGGGTGTAGTAAATCGTCAACAGCGTAGCCCTGACACAGACTGAGGGGCACTGACCAAATGTGCGAGCAGCGCTGACTGAATGGCCTGTGCAACAATGAAATACAAGTCAGAGAGAGGGGGATAGCTACCGTAGGCTGCGTGTGTGTGTGTGTGTGTGTGTGCAACATCAGTGTGGGAAAATACGTAGCAGCAAAAAAATAAAAAAAATCCATACATGTTTAAAACAAATCTCATGTCCTCGCATTAAAACATCACAAGCTCCAATTAGCTTACCTTTGACGCGTCTTGAGATGCAGCCCAACAATCAGAGACGCGCAGCGAGGAACCGTGTTAAATCCTGATGGCTGTCCTCATTAGAGAAATAATGGAAGCGGACGGCCAGTTGCTGTGGAAACCTCGGGCCAGCCACGAATCCCATTTAGTGCATTTCGGCAGAATCGCAGAGAGGGGAGGTCATGACGGGGACTGGCTTCAGGAGCAGAGGGCACAGCTGCCGGAGCGGCTGCGGTGGGCCGGACCTAACGCCAACCCTACGGCGGAGGCAGCGGCGGCAGCCTGTTCAGCTGGGGAGAGTCGACGGCGCGGTGGGTTCATGCGGGGAGGCAGGAGCGGTGTGGTGTGGAGAAGGCATGCCTCGCAGGGGGGGAAGGCACGGGATAGTGGATCACTGACGAAACACCAGAGCGCAAATATGATGAGTCTGGACTTTACGCTTTTTACGCAGCAGCGGCGGAGGCGAAAAGATTCACGTCGTGTTGCGTAACTCGACGCCGTTTGCAGGCACGACAGCACCACTAGCTCCTGGAGTCACGATGGAGAAGTTGTTGGGGTTTTTTTTTTTGAAAAGTAACCCCAACTACACGCCACAAAATGTACACAAATCCCTCCCGTCACCCAGAAGTTAGCTTCAGTGCTAGCTAACAGAATCCGTTGCTAAGCGACAGACACTTCCTCTTATGAGCGGCCAGTTTAACGTTTGGCGCATTAATATTAACACTTTACCGTTATGAGGCCGAACAGGTGTCCGGTAATCAGAGATTTTAATCCGCTGCAGAACTCTAGCCCACTCAGAGGAGAGGACCGGGACTACTTGGAAACAAATTTCAAACATCTGAAGTTCAAGTTTAGAAATACGAAAAAAATCACTCTATTTCTCAAATAAAACCAGAATAATTCGTCCAAATTCCTTAAAAAAACGGTACAAATCAGTGTTTTCTTTGTTCAATCGGGATTATGTCACATCCAGGTAGGCCTATAGGTCATAATGAAGTCTGACCAGTGCTGACTTTTAGAGCCTATTTATTGATCTTTACAGTTAAAAAGAACCCTCATAAGTATAGAATGACTGACAAACACACAAATACTTTCAGTGAATGGGAGTTATTTTTTTCTAAACTATGACCATCTTATTTGGTTCGATCTTCCCATGTAACTTAATTTTTGGATTCCCTAACTACTGCAGGTATCACCAACTGTGTCTGACTATCAAAAAATATTATATATACTTTACCTGCAGTGAAACAGGCTATTCGTGTGCCACTAAATTATTGCTTTACAAGGAAATCATGATGTATTCAGCCATACAAACGCAGTGGATGTAAGGATGTAAGGACAGGACATGACCTCAATCTAACTAACTTAAAACCAAACTGAAACTTAGTAATGACTATAAACAGCCGAGGTGAATGACTACACTATGCATTTATTTGTCTGATGCAATACACATATTATTCAATGAATGACATTCAATTAGAAAAGAAATTAAAAGCAAAACAAATATACCCAATAAAATGTAAAGCTGCATAACACGATGACCATTCGCTCTTTGTAATACTGTGTTGAATATGAAAAGGACAAATCGTTCGAGGTCATTCTGAAGGCTCTCAAATTAAATGTGCATCATTTCGTATTGTCATAATGGACATAAGTGTTTCATGTAACTGTGTTGATAACTGTCAATGTTGAGTCACTCATGACCACACACACCCATTCATACAAGCAGGTAACACACACGCATGCACACGCGCACACACACACACACGCACGCACACACACACACACACACACACACACACACAGCTATCTATCGCTTCTTTTTGCTCTCTTTCTTTGGTTTCTGTCGAATTGGAGCTGCTGGTCCTTTAGGTTTCTTCATCTGTTCAGCGGCCTTGCCATCAGTGGACTCGGTCTCCTCCTGCAGAGCAAACACAGGAAACATTAGATTCCCTGAAACTTCACAACAAACCCTCTGAGTCATGAGCATGATTAGATAAGCTTTGAAGTTTTGAAGATGTGTTCCAATAATGCTTTTGCTGTCTGACACTCGCACTTGCAGCATTTTCCACTGTATTGTTTTCAAAGTGAATCTCGTCATGAAACCGTTTGTGTTTTATCCAATATACTGTGCAAAAGGGGTCAATGATTAGAGATAACAAGTGATATGTTTGTTACAGTTTTCACTTCAGATATTTCAGACTCTACTTATCTCAGTTAAATGGACGGCTGAATGGAATAAGTTTTTGGAGCAGAGTTATACACGCACGAGAAACAAAAGAAATTCAGACGTGCTTCAGCACTTTTGTTGTCAGCACTGTTTCTGAGAGTGCAACTTTCTTTCCTGTGGTGAGGCAGAGCGCCGGCAGGCTGCTGTGACGGATGGAATGGCGACATACTGTGGAGTGTAATCAGTGCATCTGATGACAACGTCTGAAAATAGAATAATTAGACAGTGGATTTAATTGGTCTTGTCTATAAATAATCTCTCCTGGCAGTTGTTAGCACGGAGATTGTGAGAGTAGCCCTTGGTGGCTCCGTCTTCATGGAGTTTCAAAAATAAGATATTCAGCACTACTCTTGCTAATTGACGTCTGCTTTCTCCGTCTTTTAGAAATACTGAGTGGTGACATTCTGCCGGAATTCTTTTTACACAAAAGGTGTCATTGTTGAATCAGTAGAGCTGTCAGCAAGATGATACAAGAAGATATTAATTTAACCATTTTCCTAATTAGACTGATTTCAGCAGCTGTGCCACACTGCAAATACTTCTAATTTTCTTTATATATATGGATATTAGTATTATTCTAATGTCAAATGTGGCCACTATAGAGAATAATGTGTTGCACCCCTTCTGCTGTTAGTGAAACTATTACAAAACAAAACATTCAGTCTTCCACTGAGATGTTATGTCAAAATTGTAAGGTTTCTTCAGGACAAACAGGCAAGGCGTGTGTGTATTGTCAAAATACATTATGTGAAGCCAAATGAGTGTATGATTAAGACACAAGTCATTTGCACTGCCTACGGACTGGCAGCTTAATCAGTGAATGTGACTGTGGGCTGTCAATGCAGTCTTAAGAACTGTCACCTCTTCTTGAGTAAGACATCTTTCATTCCCAATTCAAGTGACAATGAAAAAGTCTAATTAGATCAGTGAGCGAACACACACACGTGCAACTCTTGACTTATTGTAAACATTAACATTTCACATTTCAGGTAGTTTGTGAGAAATGCTCATGTTATCACACTTAGAAAACACATACGGCACTCAAACCCCATCACAAAAAGTCTAAATAAGATTTAGAAATCTGCGTGGAGAAACTTCCTTGAGTACAACAAAGATATTAATTTGATTTGGTCATTTATTAACTTGGCAGTAACCTGGTTCCAGACTTGTAAACTGCTGCCCCCATCTAGACCTTTTATCAATTACTTAAATACAACAGCACAGTGAGAACAAATTCAGATTGATTAACAGGGTAAATTGACTGTATGCATCCTATGGCAAAGTAGATGAATGCGTGCAGAACGTAAATGTGACATCTTGGGTTCGACAGCAACATTTGTTACACATCAGTACCCTATTTCTCCCCATCATGTCTTCATCCTCTAATGTCAGGTATCACATAAAAGGAAAAACACCTCATAAGAGCAAGTGATTCAATCGAAATACTTAGATCATTTTAAATATTAGCACCGAGTTGACAGGTACGCCAAAGCAAGCCCTTAATGGGGATTCATTCTGCTCTCACATATGCCCTGACCCTGACCAGTCACAGTACATTACCTGACCCACACCCAACCCCAAAGCATGGGAAACACTGTTGTAAAGGGGGGAGGCCTGCTCCTCTCCCTGCCTTGGTGTCTACCTACTTGCTCATGTCCCTTGGATGTGGGGAAGATGACAGCCAGGATGCAGATGAGCTGGAAGATGGCACCCAGAAACAGCCCGTAGCGCAGCACGCTCTCTAGAAAGGTGGGCTCAGGGACCTCTGGGGTGGACAGGTCCAGATCTACAGACATGATGCTGCGGATTGGCTGTTTAGTCGGTTAGTCTTCAGTGACCTACCTGTGCAAACAACAAGGTCACAGTTAGCAGGAATAATATATCCCAAAATGTGGTGTTTGGGGGTGTCAAAGGGGGTTTTAGCGGGGCACATCCCAGTATTGCTATAGCCCCACCCACACTATGGACATGTAACTTATAACAAAAGACAGTCCTGGAGAATCAATATCATATAGTCACGCTTCACTGCATATTTTTTATTGTTTATTGCAGACAGAGCACGGACAACAGACCAAGCTGGGGCAGATTTACAGCGTAGCAAAGCAGTGTGGCTAGCTAGCGTTACAGTTCACACTTTGATATGCATGAACACAGTAAATGTGAGGAAGAAAAACGTACCAGTGGCGCGGATACTTGGCTCTTCTTTGTTGTTGCAGCAACGTAAAACATGAAAGTCAGAGTGAAAAAAATAAAGCCATGAAACACTAAGAAGGAAAGATGCTAATTTAACTAAACAACACAAGAAACAAACCCCTTCCTCCACGGAGCGGAAGTGACGCCGCAAACCAGCGACTCACTTCCGGTGCGGTAAATGATTGGTTTGAAAACATCGCCCCCTAGTGTTCATATTCAACTCTACTCAATACTCAATTAAACTGACTTTTATCGTTATGTGGGGCTTAAAAAATAGGGAAAAAAAGTCTACTGTAGCTCTCGCTACTTTGAGAGGAAAGTGTTAGATATTGTGGATCTATATTTCACTTTCCTGTGTTTATCTTACAGCAGTAGCAAGCAGCTTGGTTACTTAAAGCTTACAGGTGATGCATGAAAATAGTTAAACTACTCATGTTCAGTATTTGGACATAAAAAAAACTGGATGTACATGGTGTTGGATCAACAACTCAACACTCAAAAATGATTTTTCAGAATGAGTACCTTTTAAATATACCAAAAATTTGACATTTTTGTATTACTGGTTACTGAAGAGTAAGTTATTTTTCATAAAAGACAACTTCATGTCATTTCAAAGACAAAAGCTTTGAAATGAGATGAAATGTGTTAATTGAGAATATTTGATGTACTCTTCAGTCCTTTCCTGATCAAAATGCAACCATACAGATTCATATAAACAGAGTTTATTTAATATAAAATATTTTATACATGCTCACAAGGCACAATTGTACAAATATATGAACAGAAAGAGGCCAAACACTTTAAAATAAAGACAAAATAGATACAGTTTAAGGTATAAGACATTGTCTACTACCTTTGCTAAGATATGAAAATATTGAAGGCTAACAAAGAGCTGACCTGTTTCTTGAAATATAATGTTATAACTTGCTGAGTTTGAAAGGTGAATAGTGCCTAGTGAACGGCTACCCTTCACACCAACACTATGTCTTATTTGAAATAAAATCAACAAAAGCCTGAGGTGGATCACGTTCTAATACGTGCCTTCAATGTCAGCCACCAATCCAGTTTATTTTTTTTATAGCAAATCTTAATAGTACAAACTTCCTCAGGCACAATCAGGACTTTATATTCATAGTTCCTGAAGTCCACATGCTCTGTTAACAGCTTTTAAACATAAATGTGATTAGGACTGCTGCCGGCCTCCAGGATCACTCTCCACTGTGGCCTTTCAGGTCTCTTCTGATGATGTCATTCACTGGAAAACATTACAAATAGTGGTCAGAAACTTCAACGTCCACAGCTACAGTGCTTATTTAATGTAACACTTTAAAGGAAATCATCTTGTATGCTTAATGTATCATCTACATTTTTCTTTTTTATACGTAAGTCAAATGAGTCAAATCTGCTGTTGCTTTCACCTCATTCATCCTCAGCTTCCTTGTTTGATTTGTTGGAGGATCAGGGGATTATGCTGTCTACAACAGGGGTTTGCTTTAATGCTACCAGTTGGAGTTGCCAAAGTCATGTTTTTTGGGGCATTTTATGCTTTTATGAGAGCCAGTAAAGAGATGAAAGGAAATAAAGAGGGAGAGAGATAAGACAACTAAGGTTCCCAGCCAGACATGAACCTGGGACATAGTTTACATCCCTCAAAATGTTGTACATGCATTTACATAAATCAGTACAATAATAACTCTACAGTGATGATGTAAAATATTGCAATGACTTTAATGCACACTAGATGTCTCTACTTTATTCACCACAGATTTATGTTTGATAGTTTCTGGATGGATGACTGTCTGATCTCTTTCCTAACAAAAATAAGCACAATTGTGGCATGGGAATCTTTTCACAGAATAAAAATATTATCCATATTAAATATTATCTCAAGAAACTGTAACTAATGGACACAATAACATGAACATGATATTAAATATTGGTTAGGTTGCCTCTGATGCTCAGTAAAACAGACTGTTGTAGTCACTTAAACTCTATTACCTCAGTCAGAACAAAGGACATTGCTGCTTCTTTATAATCACAGGTGTGTCTGCATGCATTTGCCAATAAAGCAAACTTCCTGTACGGTCTTCTATCACAGAGGTGTAAACAGAAACCATGGCCTCACAGCAAACAAGGTCAAGGTACCCCACTTGTTCTCTCACTTCATGGTGGCGTTGCCTCTTTCTCCTTGATCATCCTCAAATACGTCAGGAATCACAAGAAAGTTGTATTTGCCTTATTTCAAATGAGGCTGGGCTGCTCACAAAGCGCCTGTTTGCATGTGTGTGAGAGTGAGTGAGACCGAAAGAGAGATAGGAAAGTGGATAGAAAGCCCAACAGAAAACCACAGGAAAGGATTTGCAAGCGTACAGTTGCAGTGTGCTTGTGTGCATTTGCACACTGGACCACAATTACCCATCCCCCAAGCTTCAATATGGCACATCAAACTTAGTTTGAATGCTTTTTTTGTTTCTTGTGAAGCAGTTAATACAGTATCTTCTACAGTTCAGCTGAACATTTCAGTGATCTGTTGGATTGTGGAGGACTTTTTCAAACCAAAAAAAAGGCTGAAGCAGAGACAGAAATAGATCCATTAGAAACCAAACAGACAAGATTCAGACCCTGAGTTACTGACTGATTGAGGCAGAATGCAAATGTGCTGCCAATTACTCTCTTGACACTGTTGTATATTAGACTATCAAATACAGAACATAAAGACTCACTGATTACAGCTGTGGTACACTTGAAACAAACAAGTTCATATGACCTGTTGTCCAAACATGTCTGAAGGAAAAATTGCTTGAGCTATTCAGAAGAGTCGCACTAAAAGGCGGTGTCTAGAGAGAAAATGACACAGACCTTCAATTAGTCTCTCCTCAAAGGTCTTTGAGTGCACGAAAAATGACAAAAGTAATCATGTGATGAATGAAAAAGCAACCGTTTAGGAGAGACGTTTAAACCCTGAATACTTTCTCGCTGATCTCTGCATTAGGTGGGCGTGCTTCCTCAGATGCTGTTTGGTAACCAGCGCTTCAAACGAATGACTCCTTTAGGAAAGCAGTACAGAACAGGAATACTCACCATCCTCCAGGTAAGCATAGCGGAGGTTCTCTTGTTTGACTGTGACCCTTTCTGGACATCGTTCCTCGTAGTTTCCTCTACCAGAACCGATCTGACCGCCTGGCTCCACCCGTCCTCCAGCCTTCCCCTGAGCATGACCTTGGATGTATCTTGAAGGTGGTGACTTTCCCAGTGGCAGCGCTGCCTGCACAAAACTCTGATGTCTTGACATCAAACATGCCTCGAATGAATCGCCGACCTGAGGGCATTCGCCCCGTTTGCCCACAGGGGCTCTGGCACTGACACACTGGCTAGGAATGGAGGCAGAGTGGGAAGCGATTGGGGAACCACCGGGAAGGGCGGCACCACAGTTGCCGTAACGTTGGTTTGCAGTGTGGTACAGCACGGGGCTGTTGATCAGAGTGGTGGCTCTGGACTGGTAATAGCCTGATTGGTTGTCCAGCGGATCAGGAGTTAGCGCATGCGCTCTGGGGTCTACGGTGGTCAGATGGTACATAGATGGAGATACATTCCAGGCTTGGAGGTTGCTGTCATGCTCCAGGTGATGGTAGAGCGACTTCATTGACAGGCCAGACAGAGACTGATTATCTGAGTAGCTGTAGGAATTCAACTGGTAGTCGTCCTGTGGTTCTGCTTTGATGGCTAGAATACAAAAAAGATTATTTGATCATGGAAGATGAGAGCGATCAATAATGATACATCATTAGCTCACTGACAGGAGAACAAATACAGAAATAGGATAAAGAGTCTGCATCCACACTAGCATCTCTGAGAGGCTCTACTGTATGTGAGTGAGTGAGAATGAGTGACGATGCTAACATGTTGATGTTTAGCTGGTAATATTTAACAGGTTCGCCATCTTAGTTTAGCCTGTATGCTAACATTTATTACTGACAACTAACCACAGAGCGCAGCTGAGTCTGATGGGAATGGCATTAGTTATCCTGGTAATCTGATAATACACCGAAATACTGGGTGAATTAAAAATGTGGCCAGAGGATAGCGCTATTAAAAGTCAGCGGATCGTCAAAGTTATTAGGCTTCCTCCTCTGGTGGCCATGCACGTCTGCCCTAAATGTGACTTCAATCCATCTAATAGTTGTTGGGATATTTCCGTCTTTATCAATGCGGTGGACCGACACTGCCATTCAAAGAGCCATGCTGCTAGCACAGCTTAAAAACTGTTATAATGACTGATTTTGTTGTGATTTAATTCCACCGATATATATATATACATTTCATGGTAAAGTACCAAAATTTACATTTCTTTCATGTACCAATTTCCCCTCACCCTGCCTCATCTATTCCTCCTTCAGTTAGTGACATTTCCTAAAACGCTTATCATCATCAGTGAAAGTGTTGTTCTGCATTTCAGCTGTAGCCATTACATGTAGGTGGAGAGAGCGTTAGTGAAAACAAAAGCAGTTAGCAGAGTGACAGATTTTCCCGCTTAAAAGCAAGTGAGAGTTGTCTTCCTACATACAAACCTGTGTTGTGGCTACAGTTCACTGCTAACAGCTACTGACTGACTGATTTCTCGTTATTGGGACTGGTTTCTTGTAAGATCAGCGTAAAATGAGAATCATAGACAGACGGTGTATAGCAATTAGATCTAATCTGATTAAAGTGCTTTGATTTCCTGTCTTCTCTAAGTTTGATGTGATCAAAGGATGGATGACTTAGTACCTGTTTGCCACATTAGCAACATTACAACCTGTTTAACGTTTAGACATTAAATGCCATCATTGTAACAGCAAAGGTCCAAAGACACGTGAAGTGCGTTGCGTCAAGTCTGTCAGCAGGATGTTTGTACTAATAGAGGTGAGAATTATATTTTCTCAGACCCACAGTCCTGATTCCCCTCGCTGACCCCAGGGTTTAAGCTGTCGACCTTTCAGTTGCCTCAGACATTCAAGGTACCCCCTCGTCCTCCTGTGATGGCAGAGCTGAGATGGCTGACAGATACATACCTATCACAGGAGTGAAGATGAAGTGCTGAGGCTGACTGCGTTTCTTCTTCCCGTTGATGACGTAGAAGTTGACTTTGGCTGGCTGGGAAATGGTCCGGTCTCGGTATGGAGGGACCTCAAGAAACAGCATGTTCTGGATATGGAGATGAGGCACAAGAGAAAAAGCTTATCACACTTCAAACTGTCATGTCGAAACAGAGAGGCGTAGGCTGCCGCAAATTTCTCTTGTGTGTGTTTCTGATCAGAATCAGTAGCAAAAATAAAATTCTTTTAATAGGATACACATAGAAGCTGGTTGAGGTAAAGGGGTAAGGTCAGTAAAGTATGGTCCTAGGTGTAGTGTTTTGCTTCCTGTTCTGTCTAAATGATCAAATACAGCTAAAAAATCATAGCTTGTGTAAAATGATGCTGCTGCCTCTCTGCATGTGTCAGTATGGAAGTAAACTCACAGCTTGTGTTTTGTCTCTGTCCACGGTGGCCTCCACCTCCCAGATTTGCCGCCCATCTGAAAGCAGAAGGAATACGGTGCACAGACATTAAAGTAGTGGAAGTTTAAAGCAGTAGTTTTAACATGTTGGGAAATACTGATTTGCTTTCATGACAGGGATTAGATGGATTAAGAAAGGTGCAGACAACCTTTGGCAGCTTGTTCCCCACTGCTCCCAGTCTTTGGGCTAAGCTAAGGTGGTTGGATGCGTGAGTGGTATTGATCTTCTCATCAAACTCACGGGAGAAAAGTAACCAGGCACATTTATAATGTTAAACTATTGTTTTTAAAAAGTTTAATTTGTAAAAAATGTAATCTGATGGCGCCAATCCTTCCACAGTACAGAGTGTGAGCACATTTACTGTACACACCAACAGTGGAAAACAAGTTTCTCTTTTATGTCTGGTTTAGTATGTCAATCCCACCTCAGTTTTTACCTGCTGTTTCTGTTTTCTACCCACGCTTTGAAAAAAAACACGAAAAAAAAAAACAAAGCCTCGGCTCTGGGTCTGAATCTTTATCAGTCTGCCAAACCACATCCTGTTGCATAAAACCCCACACCAAGCAACAGGGAGGCTTATATGCAGTCGACTGTGCCCATCCTGCTCTCAAACCATGTAACCAAAGAACGTTGTGTGGGCAGAAGGAGCAGTAAAGGGGTGAGAAATTTCCATGCAAAAATAAATAGAGGTTGTCACCTCCAGTATAACAGTAAAAGTTTAAAACAATGGCTCATTTTGTTAAAAGTTAAAAGTGGGGGCAGAAGGAAGGATGTGCGTCATTGAAAGTCGGTGCCGCCCGGGCAATATGCAAATAATCTCAAAATACAAATACTAAATGAGTAGGTGGATACACTCGAGCAGGATATTAGAGGGCCACATTCATATCTGGGTGTCTATCTTAATTCTATAAACCTGTTTGGAGTCCAAAGCTACAAACACACAACAATCCCAGATCAGCGTAACACACACACCAAGAGGTTTCATGATAATTAGACGCGCAACACGATGTATTAAAAGAGCAGTTCAACATTTTGGGACATAGGCTCGTTGGTTTTCCTGCTAAGAGTTAAGTGAGAAGATTGATACCACTCTCACGTTTGTACGTTAAATATGACGTTACTAACGTTACCGACGTTAGCTTACTAACCTCTAACCTCTCAGGCAAGGCCTCTTTAATTGGGGTGAGGTGAGAGTTCAGATGGCCAAACATCCCATGAGAGGACAATTAGATTACAGTTAGATCAAAAACAGGTATGGGTGCTCACCTTGTGTCTTCTCCGAGAATACCACCTTGGAGTCGGAGGTGAAATTCTGTCCAGTAAGGACCATTTGTTGACCACCAAGCACTGAGCATCGGTCCAGGTCCTGCCTCTCGACTGCAGGGAGCTCCTGAGCTGAGCGCTGGGCTGTGAAAACGGAGAAACACATCTAGTGGGAAAGAATTCCAGGGCAGGTGGCTTCTCAGGCTTTTGATGATTTACCTCTAGAAATTGCAATATTCACTACTACAGCTTGGTGAACATCCATGTTAAAGCCAACAATTGCCTGGTCATTGACTGATGAAATGTGGCATTATAGAAAAATAAAGATAAAACTTCAAGTTCTACAAAACTAGATGTAACGACTTAAGCCAAAGGAAGCAAATTCAACCAATCAAGAATCAAACACTCCTTACAGCATTCAATAGGATCAGAGGCGATTTGAAGAGATATCAGCTGTCCTCCAGGCTGAGGAATGTGGACACGAAACACCAAACGCACGCGTGTGTTTTTTCGTCCAATGTCCGTCTCACCGTTCCTCAGCTCAATGTCGGCATTTCTTAACTTCAGGATTCCAACACAGTCAATCCTGTGAAATATCAGAAAAAAACCCATAAGAAAAACGTGTTCTGAAATCAGGCCGAAGCGCTTCTGTTTCGGTTAGTCGGTTATAACCTGGTTTTGTTCTCACATTTTGACAAAAAATGACGTTTTTGCTACTGTTTTTCAGCGGTTCATCGTACATCAAGTTCATCAAAGCATTTGCTGCTGTAACACCCAGAGTCTGGTAGGTCTTTCTTGGAAAAACTCCCTGGCTCACAGGAAGTGATGCATTTTACATTATGTTTCCGTCTGCAGCAACAGAAACTTGTTGGGAGCAAAAAAAGGCAAAAAAAAGTGATATGGGCAGAATCTCAGACTTTATCAATAGAAAATGCAAAGAAGACAAATGTCACAGTGCAGTCTCTGTGACTCTGGAGTATGAAGGGTAAAAGCACCACAGTTGTGACTGCAGGACTACTTAATAGGCACGAGGTAGTGAACAATGTTTGCACACGTGTGACTGTTGGTTGAAATGTGTCCCACAGTCTCTCTGGGATACTCACATCACTCTCATGTGGTTCTTGGGCTCCAGAGGGATCTCCAACACTTTGGTCCCATTGATCATCCTCTCCATGCTGGGAGTGGTGACGGTTTTCCCGGTGATGCGGTGGACCTGGTAGAAGGCGTGGGGTTTCAGGAGCCTCTCGTCGGCTGTCCCTATGAAGACCTGCAGCCCCAGTGGAGCTGTGCCTTGGTAACCGCGGAGCTAGTACGGGCAACAAAGGCGATTAAATGCCTGCTTCACACTGAATTAAACTAATACCATTAATGTCCATGGCTGCACAATAAATCTCTTTTCTCTGTGGGGATGATTTAACGGGTCACTATCTAACTGGAATGGCAAGAACACTGCTTTGCATAGTCTGTTTGTGCAACAGTGGCAGGAAAAGCAACAGCAGTGGCTCATAAATGTACTCACCAGAGCAAATCAGCCAGAGACATGTACCAATAATTTACCTGATTCATAACTGTTGGTGTATTGTTTAGCACTGGAACAGTGCATGTCCTAATAACTTGTGGGATGACTTGTGGGTGACATGAAGCTCTTTAATTCATTTGCATGGCTGCCGGCTTTACATAAACACAGCATAAACCAGGAAATACCATCCTATATTTACAATCTCTCCTGCTACTTCATCTCTCCTTTACAAAACTGACAGTGACGCGGATGTGAGGTGAGGGTGATCTTTCTCCCTTGCTTGCTTTTTCCTCCTTTGCACACCCCACACCCTCCAGGCACGACACACAAACACACACACACACACAAAAAAAGCACCTGAATTTCCGGGTGCCCTCCGTTCGACGTCTTTACAGCTCCGCGACTGCCCTCTGTCTCATAGTGAGCTCTGTGGTGAGATCTGGGCTGTTGCTGGATAAGAAG
Organism: Pempheris klunzingeri; assembly: GCF_042242105.1. Classification (NCBI taxonomy): domain Eukaryota; kingdom Metazoa; phylum Chordata; class Actinopteri; order Acropomatiformes; family Pempheridae; genus Pempheris; species Pempheris klunzingeri. The sequence continues at coordinate 18,402,083 of NC_092013.1, forward strand.
CTCGTACTGACCAGACTGACCGGGCAACGGCCACTCTAAAAGTGGAAGTGGAGCCACGGAGAGGCCGCTGGAGAAAAGAAACGACACGGCGGAACAATGTAGAGGAGGACAAAAACACATTTCATGGTGTACTTCATAACTGGTCATTTGAGCTTACATTTGAGCCTAATAGAGAGACATGAATTCTCTGTTAGCAATAAAAAGGACAAACAACACACCCCATTGCTCCGTGATGGACTGGGAGAGGAGGAGGCCACACAGCTGGGAGCATATAGAAGGTTTCAGGCTTGACTTCGGCCCCTGCCCTGCCCATCCTCGGCTGCTCAGTGGCCCAGTCATACCCCTCTGCATACACACAGTCCTGTCTCTGGGCCTGCCCATGTGCATCTCGCACCACAGCAGAGGGAATCACTCTGGGTAGACTGGAGCTGAGGCTGCTGAGCATCTCCTCCAGAACTCCAGAGGAGGCCTGAGCTTCGGGCTGGAACTCAGCTTGGGCCTGGTATTGGTGGATGTAGGACCCTTGCTGCTCGTGGGGCGAGGGGATGGGGCTGGGGCTCCGGGAGCGCTGCTTGACAGGAGTGCCTCCCTGACAGGGGTGGGCCTGATCATAGGACCGCTTTCCGTGCGGCGAGGCAGAGCGGGACCGCTGGTGGGGAAGCGACGAGGCGGTGCGTTGGTCCTGAGGCAGGAGAAAGGTCTCATCCGTGACGCTGTTGCGAGGCGAAGCTCCTGGAGAGGAGTGGGCCGAGGAAGTGTGGATGCCCTGGAGGCCCGGGCAGAGGTCCAGGGCGGACAACACCATGCCACAGCTGCCTCCATTAGAGAGCGAGCCGCAAGGTGAAGCCAAAGGAGAGCACGCCTCTGCCGGCCAGCCTGTGGACGAGTTACTGCTGGCAGGGCTCACACACTCCCTGTAGGCCCCCAAAGCTTTGGTGCCGGGGCTCGGCTCCAGGGTCTGAGAGCTGAGAGAGTCACCAGATGGAGTGATCTCAATCCTGGGGCTGGGAGCAGGGATGGTCTCTGGTCTAGATGCCAGCCCCAGAGAGTCAAACACTGCCCCTGACAGGTGCTCTGCGGTGGGGCTGTGAGGGGAGGGGTCCTGAGTGGAGGCCGGCTGGTTGGGGGTGTAGACAGCGTGGTGGTCGACCACCAGCAGGGGAGGTTGGTTGTCATTCTGAAGGAGAGCACCTGAGTCTTCTGTCAATAACCAAAGTGAGGATTAATTATGTAGTTTATTACTGCAAAGTACCCAACCTCTGCTACCATCCTCAGATAACTCCAAGATCCACTCCGGATATGTTACAAGACATAGAAATACTGCTCATGCAGTAAAAGCTTGTATCATATAACTTTTGCACAAAGTGTTCAGTTACGCCATTAAAAATTCATAAACTTACATTTACGGCTCCAGTGAAAAATCCTGTGCACATTTGTACATTCCTCAGTCAATATTTTGTACATTCCTACATAAAAAAAATGTTTAAACAGATTTTTCACAATTTCTATTGTAACTTTTTTTTGTTTCCTATTTAAGATTTCTGACTTGTGAAGTACTTTTTTTGTTTGGTCTTTGTATGATGTTATGCACCATAGGACCAAATACATTTCTATATACATGAAAGTCTGCTTGGCAGCCAATCTGATTCACTTAATCATCTTGTGCATCCAAGCCTTAAACTCAGATTTATGGTCATCACAGAGAAACTTTCCCCTCTCAGCTGCCTCTCTTTGGTGACACTCACTGAAGCTCAAACATCAAGCTCAACAACAAGTGAAGTAACACACTTTGTGACTGCAGGAGGACTTTAAAATGTTAACTGTACTACTATTCCTACTCCTGCAAACTCACCATAAAGCCACCATCTCTACACGCTCATGATAAAATACTGCAAATAAAACATGATGTAATTGGAGAGGAGAGGTTATGTTAAGTCTCTGCCAAAGCAGAATAACTCCTGCATACACACCTTTATCACAGCCCACAGGGAAATCCTCCCCAGGAGGATTATACAGAAACAGGTCAGAGAAGTCATACTCCTCCTGAGTGATGTCCTGTCCCAGACCCTCGGCCAGGCCCAAACCTCCAGAAGTCATCTCCAGCTCTCAATGTAGAAATCCTCCCTCGACGAGTATATCTTTTCTAATAACTTTGAAACCCGCCAACAAAATTAAGCCGTATGCAAATGATGAAAAATGAAAGAAACGATGCGGACGATGTGACAGTTTTTCTCTCCTAAGACACGTTGAAAACACAGGCAGCTGCTCAAATAAACCATCCAGCACCGCGACATGAAAAAACGAGCGGCGACAGACGCTTCCTGTCACTGCTGATGGTGACAAGCAGACAGGAGGAGTGTGTGTGTGTGTGTGTGTGTGTGTGTGTGTGCGTGTGTGCGCGTGTGCGCGTGCACTGAGAGCTTCAGCCTTCAAACGCAGGCCTCATTTCCTCCCGTCAGAGTCACAGTGAACCTGTTATGAAATATAAGGGGAAGCCTAATATGCAGCAGTCTGTTCCCAGCTGGAATATAATCAATATATTTGAGCACAGCTGACGTTGTAATTATTTCTAATTATTATAGTTTCATAACATTATGATTAACTGTTTTTTTTTCATTCTTCTTTCACTGTACCTATTGTGCAATGGAGGAATCTAACCAAGCGGCCTAGTATGTATCTACCGTACTACTGTACACACTTAAGTACAATTTTAAAAGTGTTTCTACATCTCAGAGGGAAATATTATACTTTTTACTCACATTACTACTCTTATCTTTGGTTACCTTACAAATGACAAAGATTTATTTCCAGCAAAATACACAAAGAGCTCATAAAATATGATGTTTTGTTGTAAATGAAACTACCTGACAGCATATAGGTCACAAGTACAGCTGAAACAATTAGCTGATCAATCAGTTAGTTGATTGACAGAATATTAATCGATAACTATTTTGATAATCGTTCAAGTCGTTTTTCATGTGGAAAGATTTTATGGTTCCAGCTTCACAAACGTGAGGAGTTGCTGATTTTCCTTTTATTATTTTAATAATTGGGATTTTAATGTTGTTGGTTGGACAAAACAAGCGCTGTGAAGGCGTCACTTTGGGCTCTGAGGAAATGTGATGCCATTTCTCAGTATTTTCTGGATTTTTACAAACCAGATTAATTCATAAAGAAAGCTGAAGTTGAGGTACATGAATAATCTTCTAATGAAATATATTGTATAATAAACAGTAACAGGGGACATTTTTGTGCTTTGAATACTTTTTAATACATTTTCTTGATTATACTGATTATATTTTCTTACTTAAGTAACATTTGCAATGCAAGACTTTTACTTAGAACTTTTACTTAAGTAAAGGTAAGCGGGAACAAATAAAAGTTGTATTTCGTTTAATTTCTGTGTGGTCATTAGATATGAAATAGACATACAGCTAAAATTAAGTACAACAAAGCAGTACAAGGATAGAAAAATAAACATTTAACTATGTTTATTGTCTAACAACATACAACGTTTATGTACAAGTCAAGTTTTTCTGTATGTTTCTTTAAAAAAATAGATTGCTTTGTACTGTATATACCTGGGTGGTTATGTACAGTATGTGCATGTCTACATGACTATAGAAGTTACATAAGTGACATATTGACTGTCTCTTAATTTGTGTATTAAAAAAAAAATTTAAATTTAAAATGAATATGGTGTTTTAACACATGATTTGTCTAACATAAAAAATACACAAATAAAAAGTCAGTACAAGCAGCTTTTAGCCACTGGGTGGCAGTATTGTACAATTTCCATCCACACATGAGTTCTGGTGCTGTAATTTAAAGGATCAGTTCATCCAATTAAAAAACAAAGCTGTATAAAAACCATGTGGATTTCTGCCTGTACCCCATTCTGTGGTTAAGGAGTCACCTTTAGTGCTTTCCATGCTGCTATATCACTTTCTCTGTATCACTCCCAATGAGGTTGTCTCTGGCTCTATAGCTCAGTGGTTAGAGCACCGGTCTTGTAAACCAGGGGTCATGAGTTCCTCCCTGGGGCCTTACTTCTTAATAATTGGCACATTTGTGACATAACAAGGAATTCAAACTCAGTGTATGACCATATCACTGGAGTTATGTGTAATGCAATGATTTGGTTGGGCTAGTCCTTGATATGATAACAAACCCTTGACAGATATTGATAAGTTCCATGCATATCTGCTCTCTTGATACAATTATCTGTACTTGAGGAGGGAGTTTTACTCACAGAGGAAAAGAATCAGCAGATATCCCACCAAGCCATTGATTAACCCTTGAATGCCAAGTCTGATATATACACCTCTACATCATCAGTGGGATATTTTTTTGTATTTTATCTGTGTTTTATATGTTTTGTTTGTTGAAGATAAACAAACTGTGAGCAATAAATTGCACAAAAATGCCGGATGTAGCAAAAATGATACAAATTAAAACTTTTTATACTTAAAAAGAATTTTTTTTTGTAGTTTGTCAGAAGGTTCAATAAACACTCCAGTTTCAAAAAATTAGAATTTTCTGGCAATTATTACCCATAAAGGGTTAAAAACATAGACGATATATTACTTGTGTCAGTGATAAAAACGAGATCAGAAACAAAGATCACCTTAAATCATCTTGATAATCATCTGGAAGCTGTTTTGCCTTTCATTCAACAGGCTCCATCATTCCTCCTGACTGGTAAAGCCTGTCAGACTGGAGGCATTTTAACCCCCTCTGACTGGTTCACGTGCTGATGTCACCTGAGGTCACGTGAGTCTTCAGGTCCCGTGGCAGTCATGCGTCAGTCATCAGAGTTGCATGAATCAAGGTGTGAAATTGTGTAAAACTGCCAGGGAGGGCACGTCACAACGACTTTCAGACCGTTTGTACGTGCTCAGGGCTGTTTTCAAAAGAGCATCACTCATCCTTAAGATTAACGTAAACGCAGTATTGGAAGAAGTACTCAGACCAGGATCGCAATGTACATTTAGTCCGTTACAGTCTAGTCCATCATTGACTATTATCAGCAAAAAGTAAAAATGCTTCTCCAGCAGCAAGTGAGTGATGTATTATCATATATCACCTTAACAGATTAAAAGCATTGATGCATCAGTGTGTAAGCAGCATTTTATTGTTGTGGCCATAGTTTACTTCTTCTTCTACTTTTCATTTCAATTATAGTAACATGACATATAAGCTCTTAACCTCATAACTCACTTTCTTAACATAAGCAACACTGTTAACTTCAGCATAGAGTAACAGTAGACAATGATATTGTGTAACATGATTTTGAGATTGTAGGATTAGGTCAGTATAGTAACGCTGTATTAAAATACTGCCCCTTTCTGATTATGAACCAAAGGTAGTAGATTATATAAGGTTTAAAGTCGAGATTTCTTTATTTGAATGTTGGATGTAAAAAAAGTAGCAAATTTGAATGTTTCAAGTTAACTGAAAATACCTCATAACTGTACATAATTACAGTACTTAACCCTGTAACCCTGTTTACTTTGTAGATGGAATTTATCACCTACACAAGTGGTTCCCAATCTGGAGATCAGGACCGGCAAAGGGGGCCTCTGAGGGGTCAGAAGATCACTGCAAAAATCTGCTTCCTATCAAGTTATTTTTGCTTGTAACTTGAGTCTGTAAAGAATTTACCAGCACTGTGAGAATTTTTCTGAGACAGTTTGTTGTTCAATTATGATAAATTATAAGTATTTAAGTAATTTTAAGCAAAAATACCAAATATTTCCTAGTTTTAGCTTCTCAAATAAGAGCTTGAAGCTTGATGCTTTTCTTTGTCAAGAGTAATTCTAAAGTTGATATGTTTTGGACTGTTGTTTGGACAAACGAGTCATAATTATCTGCTCTGGGAAACTATGACGACTTTTACTATTTAACTCTAGTTCACTCATTTACACATCAATCACAAAATGCTGGCCTGACCAGCCACAGCAATTTGGGGTTCAGTGTCTAGACATGTGGACTGGACAAATGGGGGATTGAACCATCAACTCTGTGATTAGGGGATGACCCACTAACACCCACGATCCACACCACTCCAATGAATCAATCTGTTTCCAGTATTTCAGATGTCAGCCAGAAAAGAAGGAGTTGTCATCTGCATAGCTGTGGTAGGAAAAGCCATGTGAGTGAAGAACAAAGCCAAGTGACTTGGTGTAAAGAGAAAAGAGGAGAGGACCCAGAACAGAATCCTGAGGGACCTCATGAGGCTACAAGGTTCAGACACATTTATCCTGTAAATGGACCTTCAGGTAGGATGTGAACAGGAACCTGAGACACCCGGTCCTTGGAAAGTGGAGAGGAGAATCTGGTGGGTCACTGTGTAAAAAGATGTGGAGAAGTCCAGAAGGATGATGATGGAGGAGCGGGAGGCTGCTCTAGCAGTGTGGCGTTCCTCTGTGACGCCAAGGAGGGTGGTCTCAGTTGACTGGTGACAGTTTAAGACGAGTCACAAGTCAACAAGGTGGGGAACTCTGGTTCTACAAAGAAAATACATCGTGCCAAACACATGTGACCATTTAGCTTTGTTTAAAGTATTCAATCAAAAGTGTTTCTTTATCTGAAAAGGATTTAGATTTATTTCATGTACAACTGCACAGATTAGCTCAAATTAGTTTATAGTGATTTAAATCCAGCACTGGGCCAACTCTACAGAAAGCAGAGGTAATACAGTAAAGAAAAGAAAAAAACAAAAACAAGAAAAACATGCCTACATTCAGCTAATAAAACAAAGCTTTTTGATACTTGTTTAGTTCGTCAGGCTGTAAAAAATCAGATCACCTTCCTTTAATACGAAGTCTTAGAAATGCACCAGTTTGAGAAATAAACACAATGACAGCAATAACAGTAATAATGGTTTTATATATATATATATATATATATATATATACCTTTTCTTAACAATGTTACAAAGTGCTTCACAAAAAGACAGAATACAACAAAACAAAAATAACAACATATAAAAAATAAAATGAATCAAAATAGAATTCGCTCCTGGACATGGAAGGCAAATGCCTGATAGCCCTTATGCTCTCTAGTCTGGCTCTGGGAATGACTAGAAAGCCACCCACAGCTGATCCGAGAAGGTGTCCAGGCTCATGAGATCATGATTAGGGGCCTGGTGATGTAAGGCCTTGAAGGTCAGCAATAGAATCTTAAAGTCAGAAATGAGGGGAAATCCAATGTAAGGAGGCCAGAGTAGGAGTTATATGAACTCTTTGTTTTTGTAAACAAAAGATGGGGAATTTATAACAGCAACAGAAAAGGTAGACAGATAGAATAAGTTGGCTCAGACCCTTTTAGACCAGGCCAAGTTTCACAGTGTGGGAGAAAGATGGATTGGTGTAAAGCTTAGCAGGACCAGAATGGAGCTTTCACCTTTATTTGCAGCAAGGAGTAAGTCATTTGTCACCTTAGTACAGTACAGTATAGAGCTGAAAGAGAAAATTAGGTTTCTTTAACCTTTTTAACCTTTAAAGTTTCTTTTGCATGTTTAAAATAAGAAGGAAAAATATCAGTGGCCAAAGAGCAGTTAATAATTCTCTTACTCTTCTCCACCTTTCTAATGAAACAATTCAGAGATTTCTTCAGTGTTAGAGGTGGGGGAACTGCTCACGACACAATCAGTGACCTTGAATAAGACTGTGGGAAGATTGTGTGAATTTTAGGAAATGAAACTGGAGAAACAAACTCATTTTGCCTCTTTAGCAGCAGTCTGATAGTTTATTAATGTTAAGACTTGCAAGCTATTAGGCTTTCATAGCCATAGAGTGTGTTCATTGAGCCACGGGGAAGGATAATGTTTTGATAATATATTTATTTCAGTGAATAAAATATGTCTCTAAATAAAACAATGTACAATATTACAATACTATAATTGCACTTTATATACACAATGTATATAAAATAAACATATATGTGACCTAAATATATATATATATATAAATGTTAAGGAAAAGCAAAAAGTAATAGTCTGACATTTACATACACATGTCTGAGGTGAGGATATTACATAAAGATTTTAGGACAGCTGCCTTGGTACAACATTCAATTTGTACATAACTGGCATTTTGGTCAGTCATTAACAGTCATAAGTAATAGTTTTAAATAGGTTTGAGGTATTCATGGTATTATTTACATTTACATTTAGACTATTTTTCCTTTTTTCTATTTACAGAGCAGCAATACAGGGAGTCACTGGACCATCAGGGCCATGGCAACAGAGGTATCGTCTTGCTGTCACTACGTCCAGAAGAGTTGAATATGGAGCCTGAGAGTGGAGGAAAAGAAGAAATAATTAATCAGCGTGTCGCAGTCTGGATGTCCCCTTACAGTGAATAAGAGAGCTAAATTGAAACCAAATTTCCCAAGAAAGACACGTCAGACTTGCAGCAATAGTTTGAGTTAGAAAAGGAGATTGATACCACTCTCATGTGTGTATGGTAAATATGAAGCTACAGCCAGCAGCAGCTAGCTTAGCTTAACCTAGCTTAGTTTAGCTTAGCACAAAGACTGAAAATAAGGGGAAACAGCTAGCCTGGTCCTGTCCAATGAGTCCTATCCAATGACAGACTTTTTCTTGGCTATGACTGGTAACCTTCTGGAGAAATAGTCCAACTCATAACTCCCCAAAAAACAGCAGCCCTAATCCTTCTGGCTGGACCGAGCCAGACAGAGCCAGGCCAGCTGTTTGCTGGGTTTATACTATGCTAAGCTAAGCTAAGCTAAGTGGCTGCTGGGTTTAGCTTCAGATATGAAAGTGGTACCAATCTTCTCACTTCAGTCTTGGCAAGAAAGAATGAGCATATAAACATTGAAATACAAATAGAGAGATTCAAGTTATCTTCTGACCTTATCTCTTGATGAAGGCGACTGGCAGTTCTCTGTTGGGAACCAAAAGTCCTGAATGGATCACATCAAGCGGCTCGTTATCTGTCGCCACAATTTCATAGTCTCTGACCAACTGGAAGAAAGACAAGCAGAATTTGGGTTGATCCAAAACTTAAAGAGAGTCATATGACAGAAAAGTGATATGAGATCCCAGTCTGAACTACCCATTACCCACACTGCTTCCATCTGGCTGGTTCTGTTTGATTGAAACTATGAATTGAATTAAACTTTATCTGATCTTACCCAGCACATGGCCAGCTGCAGCTGCAGCTCTGCCAGCCGTCGGCCGATGCACATCCTCTTTCCAATGCCGAAGGGGACGTGGGCGAAGGGGTTGATGGTGAGATTCTCCCGCAGCCAGCGCTCAGGTTTGAACTGCTTCCCATCGTCAAAGTACTCCTCATTGGAGCCGAGAGCGTGGCTGTTTATCATCAAAACTGTCTGTAAATGAATGAAATTATAAATTAAAGCACTCAAAACTCACAAGTGGCAGCATTTTCCCACCAGTTCCTAAAGAGAAGTGAAACATATAGTACAGTAAATTACAAGAATTAAGTACAATAAAGACTTTGTTACTGAAAGTCTGATCGCTCAATGCAATTTGCTAAATTGCACGTGCTATTAGAGCTGCTCCATTTAGACTTTGTGAGGGTGTTATGTGAGGGTGTTTTTGTTACACGCTTCATTCAGACATAAGTCAAATGTAAATTAATACAGGAATGTAATCTGCTCATGTAAAGTGTATGGGTAACGAGAACTAAGCCACTTACTCCTTTGGGAATGGCGTAATCTCCCAACACAGTGTCTTTGTCCAGGGTCCTGCTGGTGAATGGAACTGATGGCGATAACCTGTAAGAATTTGAAAAAAGCATATGGGAATATGACCTCAGTGAAGCTATAGTATAGCATGACACACTCGTCTAAGCTGTTTAACATGCTCCGATGTTTTTCACAGTGCCAGCTGAGGTGTGATATAATCTCCAGTCAGAGGTCATATACATTCCCTGAGTGATGTGGTTATGGTATTAGCCTTACAAAACATGTTCGACAACTTGTGACTGCATGAGAAGAAGGGAGACAGTGGGCCATATAAGGGCAGGGAAGTGATTTGAACGTGACCGCACGGTGGATTTTAAGCTGGGACCACTGCTTATTGAAGGTCATGCTACATATCTCATGAAGCTTGTTTTTGAGCCAGTCATGTGTGTGAGTTTTTCCTCTAAATCTCCGTGGTACTGGGTGAAATCATGATGCAGCCAGTGAGTCGGATTTGAAACTGCGGACTGTTCAGAAAAACCTAATTTATCGGAAGGCGGTAGGTCATGTATCCACATAGCTATGTCTTGTAATTACTTTTCGTATTATTTCTCATAGTGTGAGCTTTCTTTCATTTTTCCAGTTTGACCCTGTCGTGCTGTACCTCATAGACTCCTTGAGGCACGCCTTGAGGTAGGGCATGCTCTTGATGTGCTCTCCACATGGGTCTTGGTCCGGAGCCACCACCTCTCTAATCTCGTGCAGCAGCTTCCTCTGGGCGCCGGGGTTACGTGACAGGTTGAAAATAGCCCACAGCATACTGTTGGCGGTCTGAGAAACGTAAACACAGCGAGAGAGTGAGAGGGAGAGCGAGGGAGGAAAAGAGGAAAGAGAAGCCAGAGAGGAGATGTCACTTAGTGGGGCAGCTACTCTAAGTGCATTCCTCAGTGGGGTCCTGAAAGGTGCTGAGGAATGTTTGGGGTTCCTCAAAGGCTCCTCAGTTACATCCACACCACATTAATTTTCCGCTTTGAAGCACTGTAACTGTAGCACCTGTTTGTTTTAGAGGCTGCACAGTTTTTTTTTTCCCTTTCCCTACTCGAACGAAAATAGGCGAAAGGTAAAACATTTAAAAGGTTAACCTGTGTTCATAGCATCATGCAGATGTGCTGCAGCTATGTGTGAATCTAAAGAGCATGAAGTGTGAATAAGAATAGAAATAGAAATAGTGTTAAAGCAAATGTTGGATACTGAATAACTGCAATGTGTTTATTTGCTATCTTGGGGAGCTGTAGATGAGATGATTCATATCACTCTCATACAGTATCTGTACGGTATCTTATCTTAGCTTAGCATAAATACAGGAAACAGATAGAAATGTCAAACAATCCCCGTAAATGTGCGTCTTTGTAGTACAAAATACTGCTCACTGTCTCAACTCCGCCGATCTGTAGCTCAGTGATGGCAGCGTACAGCTCCTTCTTGGAGAGGCAGCTCTGGTGTAAGATGTCACCGATTAAGTCATCAGGAGCTCTGTCGGCGTTCCTCTTCAACTTCTTGTCTATGTAGACTTTGGCTGAGGAAACACAAAGCAGCGAAGATTTAATCACATATTCATGCTACGTTTTTTTTTTTTTAAGTTTTCTGTGATACTTTTACATACACCAAATTGTTTGTTCAGCTGTTTAGACTTTTATGGCTGACAACTAGAGCTGACACATCGATTCATCGATTAGTTGACTAACAAAACATTCATATGCAGCAGTTTTAATGAGCGATGAATTGTTTGAGTCACTTGAGTCATCCAGTAAAAATGCTAAATATTTACTTCTCCAATATGAAAATTTGCTTCTTCTCTCTCTGGAGCTTTCATCTTGGATTGTAGGACATTTTCAAGAGCATTTCTTCTGGTGGATTACGTTATGCCAGCATTGAAGTCCTTTTCTCAGGGTTGTCTATGCCCTGTATGATTTATGCCTTGGGTTGTAACACCATGCACATAATGTGTGAAATTGAATTTCTCCCTTTAAATTTGTGCATCTATATGATCTGAATCGTGTGAGGCTATTTTTGTTTAATCGCTGACTGTTTATGTGAGTCAAAATCTTATAAAGGCTTAAGGGTCATTAACATGACACAGAAACAAGAAGTAACTTAATGTCTGACTGCTGCTAAAAATATTCTAAAAAAATGATAAACCTACTGCACTCGCTCTCACACACTCTGCAAGCACTTTTTTTTTCGTGTGAAGTTTGAAGTTATGTGTCTTTGAGTGACAGATTGATCTTCTTCCTCCCTCTATGCCCCCCCTCCCCCCAAAACCTCCTGCTACTACAAATATTTGGCAGATTTCTCCCCCTTAGGTCATGCGGTTTACTACAACTCTGGCCATAATTTACCCAGAGTGCCAAGTACACAAAAAACAGTGAGGCACCCAGTTCAAACCCACCCTCCCTCTGTTCTCCTCTATCTGTCGTCTGACTGGAACTGAGCTCAGCTGGTTTGTACATAACAGAGAGGTGGAGACAGACTTTTTGTGAAATGAGAGTAATCTGTGGAGGGGCTCTGTGGTTGTATTTGTAGTGTAACAAAAATGTGCTTGTACCTGTGCTGAAAATGCGGTCCCATGCGGCGGTGTGGTCCTGCCATGTTTTGGTGTTGAGGCTCTTGTGGAGCTCCACCGGTGTGACCATCATCATGCCAAATGTGCTCATCATCTACAGTGAAAGGCAACGGGGGCAGAACAAAGCAAGGGGGGAAAGGATTAGATGTCAAATCTAATCATCGTCACCCCCAGTGAAAATCTTTGATGCAATCTTTTCCAGGGTCTTGTGTTGTTTCTTGCACCCGCTGCCCTGTGAGACCTTTGTGAGCTTTCACTTATCATCTCCTGACTGTGGGATGTACTGGCCTGGCCCAGTACACCCCAGTAAATACAGTAACCTGCTGCATCACTGGCTGCAGTTCAGTTGATGAACCTGATGAACTGCTATGTCTCTACAGGTTCAGTCAGTCAGTCACAGATCATCGTGACTGTCCCACAGCGCTGCTATGAGAGGAGCAACAACAGGATATACTCACTGTCTTCACAGCTGTGATGAAGTTCATGGCTTCCTCGTTGACTTTCTCCTGCAGCAGACCAAATCTCTTGTCATAGAGGACCAGGCAAATGGCTGAATGACAAGGAAGAGCAAAGAATGAGATTTTGAAACGTATTTACAGGTTCAGAGACACATTTAGGTTGAATAGAATTTGACTAAAGCATGTTTTGCTTTAATATTTCTGCATTCTATATTATCTACAGTGTTTCTGAAGTTAGAGGTCATGAAAATACAACTTAATTAATTAGTTGGTCAATCGACAGAGCAATTATTTTGGAATTCAATTAAGTCATTTTTCAAGCAAAAATGCCAGATATCTCCACAATCCAGCTTCTCATGTAAGGATTTTCCTGCTAAACAAACGCAAATATCTGCACTTCTTTGGGTGATTTTACAGACTAAACAATGCTGGAGACAATAATCAGCAGATTAAATAAGAAAAAAGCTGCTGAACTTACTCTCAAAGGACCATTTATTCAGTTCGAAGTACAAGTCCTCAATTTTCCCATTCACGTTCATTTTTCCAATCCTGCCGACGAAGTCCACCAACACCTGCATGTCCAAACAAAAGCCTGTCAGTCATCCATCACCAATAAACCAACTTTAAATCGGTCTGACTCTTGAATTTTTAAAACTCACCTGATTTATTTTGCGATCGAGCTTCACCACCTCGGTCGGTTTCATGAGTTTCTGCTGGAAGGCGCTCCTCACCCTCTGCCAGTCCTTCCCCTCCCTGCGAAAAGCAACAGTTTGGATTCAGCGCGCTTTCACACAAGGCACTTTTGCGCCACTTCGAGCTGACGAGTTATGAACTTTTCCCGTGTGAATACATGAGAGACGGAGACCCCGCTTACAGGATGAGGAGCCCGTACGCCTCGTCTCTCAGGTCTCTGTATGCTGTCCAGGGTTTGATCTCCAGCCTCTGAGGGTAGCTCCCCTCCTTCCTGTAGAGCGCCTCCAGCAAGCAAGGTGCGCCTATGTGCACAGACTCAAAGGAGCCCAGCTTCAGGCGGAAAATCTTGCCGAATTTCTTATGATAATCAACCTGGAATAGATTTAAAGAGCCATCAATGAGCCGGAGAAATCTGATTTGAGTTGAAATATATCAAGTATGCTTTTTATTCGTTTGAAGTTAAAGTTAGAGTTAAAAAAAAAAAAACATGATTTTTTTTTTTAAAAGATAAAAAGAGATAAATAGAGAAAAAGTGAGTTATTTTACTGTACCAGGGCCTCGTGCTGTCTTGTCAGACCTCCCTTCCGGAGGAGCTCCACCAGGCTGCCGACCAGGGGCCAGTTGGTGGGTCCGGGGATCGCGTCCAGGCTGTGCGCCCTGTACGCAGCGTGAGGGCACGACGCAGCCTCCACAGCATCCTTCTCCTCCAGGACGCACACTGAGGATGTCGGTTTGAAGTGCTGCAGCCCCACAGACTTCTTTTTCAGAAACTCAACAATCTGAGGAACTTTTTGGATCTGCGCCCTCATCCTCGAATTTGTAGATTCGTTTCAAAAGAAAGGCGGAATGATCTGATGTTTAACAGGAGCTCTTCTTTATTATCTGGGGGGTTTCTCGTTTCTTGGAAGTGTCACACCTTCACTCCAATATATATACCCTGAGAGTGTTTATTCCTGCCGTGCACCGAACCAATCAGGGACTGGTCCTGCATGGTGTGGCCGTCGAGCCCACCATTCATTTATGGATCCACGTTGGGAGGATCGTATGACCCCAGCAAGACCGAGGAAGTGCCCTTGCCCGCCCCCTCGCTTTATAAATAAACACACAGGCCACATCGGAGGTGACGCGGTTCGCTTGAACCGTGTTTCAGAACGACCCGCGATTGGAAGGACCGAAACTTTGGCAAAGCAAATACTACCGCCACACTTCTGCACCGTGGGCAAATATTTGACAGATTGCAGGTTGTGTGTTTGCTTTGCTTGTGTTGTGGAGTGTGTGTTCTTTGTAGAGAGGGGAAGGGGGGGTAACAGGGCATTTTAGTGCAAGTGTAATTGTAATTGCACACAATTTGCCCATTAAAAACCATCAAAAAATGCAGAATAAATTCGCTTGAGTTTGAGAAACATTAATGATCCTCGTGAAGATGGCACTTCCCAGAAACGCATCATTCAGCTGAACTTCCAGCTTTCCAGAAGTAGCAGCACAAAACCTTCCAAGTGTAAATGAATATAGAAAAGTAGAAAAGCTGTGAAATCCATCACGTGATACATTTTATTAGTCAGATTATTGATTTCTTACATGAGTTTATTGGTTCTCCTGTGGTAAAATCACATCTCACACACATTTGTTCATTTGCTCTGCCTGAGATTCAGAGCCTGCTGTTTGACACATGGCAACTTATTGTTATTATTACAGTTTCACTCATCATCATCATCATTCTTCATTAAAGGAATAGTGAAAAAAAAAAAAAAAAGTTGGGAAAGACACATATTTGCTCTCTTGCCGAGAGTTAGATGGGGAGATCAATGTCTCTCTCGTGATGGGAGCTGCCAGTCTAGAAAACAGGATGAAACAGCTAACCTGGATCTGTTTAAAGGTAATAAAGCCCACACATTTATATTCATATATTTATATTCATCAACAGCGCATATTGTGTGTGTTTATATTATACATACAAGTATTGATTAGGGAGTTTCAGAGGTGATGGTGGGCAGATTTTGTTACCTTTGGATAAAACCAGACAAGGTCCTGTTTCCAACATTTATGCTAAGCTATATTAACCAGCTGCTGGCGATAGCTCCATGTGCAGCCTACCGACGAGAGAGTGTTCACTTTATAGTAATGGTTCAAATCATACAGGCCTACTTAAGTGATGCTATGTCCTGACAGTAGTAGTAGTAGTAGTAGAGACAGGTAATCTGCCTTTCTCTGATCTCGTGCTTCTAAAAAAAAATCCACTGAGCCTGAACAAAAACAACCAATCAGAGCAGGAACAGTCTCCAACGCAGTGTCAGTAACTGACATGTGAGGGGAATCCAGCTAACACGGTCGCATATCAATTAATGTCCGAAGTGACGGTGAATTAACGTTCTTAATTGATGATCTATTGAGTGAGAACTAATAACATGAAGTCATAGTGACTTGAACATTTGTTAATGGTGAGCAACAGGTATTCATGACATATCCTACAAAAAGCATTAACCCTTTAACCTCCTCACCAAGAAAAAAGCAATGAAAAAATGTATTCTTTATATATTTTATTTCCTTGGGGCACTAATAACGTAAGTAAAACATGTTTTCAATAAGATAGAGTGAGGTTGGTTAAATCATCACATTATCAGTCATGCATTAGTTAAGCTTTATTCAATTATATGATTTGTACCATTTTTATAAAGTGTTACCCATCTTCTGATTGTCTAACTCCGATATGTGAAATGAGCATATTTCTCAAAATGTTGTACTATTATTTCAAGGCTATGCTGGTGCCCACGAACAATATGTTAAAGTTAAAGTGACAAAGCCCCATAAGCCCCTGTTCACTGTTCTGAGTAAGGGTGGGGACTTGAGCCTTATGGGCCAATCACAGGTTTATTTTTGTTTGTTTGTTTAAGAATTTTTATGTATTCTATGTTAATGCAGCATCAGCAATGGGTCTTAGCACATTTACATCACAGAACAAAACTACCACTTATGGAACAAGTGAATATCCAGAACATGTCTGATATAAAAATTACAAGTTGGAACGTCAGGGGACTCAGGAAATTGATTAAATTGAAGCAGGTTATAAACAGGATCGAACTGCTTAAATCCAAAATAAGTTTTCTTCAGGAAACACATTTGACAATGTCTGATGTAAAACTTGTAAAGAACGGATGGCCTGGTCAAGTTGTACATGCATCATATAATAACTATGCCAGAGGGGTACTTATCCTGATCCACAGAAACATACCGTTTCAAATTACTAAAACAATCCAAGATCCTGCTGGTAGGTATGTAATCGCTCAGGGCAATATTTTCTCATTTACAGTAAATCTAGTGAGCATATATGGACCAAATGAAAATAACCCTAAATTTTTTGAAGACCTCTTTCTTACAATATCTACTTTACAAGGATCTTACATAATTGGAGGAGACTTTAATTGCAGTCTAAATCCAACTATAGATCGTTCAACAAGCTCAGACATTTATAAAGCACAAACTAGACAAGTAATAAATCAATATATATCAGATATTAACCTGGTGGAAGTGTGGAGGGAGCAGAGTCCAGGCAAAATAGAATTCTCCTGTCAATCTGGTATACATAAATCACGATCTCGTTTAGATTAGTTTTTGGTCTCAAGAGGACTTTTATCAAGGATCAAAAGATGCCAGTATGATAGCATAGTGATCAGCGACCATGCAGCGATCTGATTAAGTGTCCACATAGAGAAATTTACCCATAATCCCATTAACTGGCGATTTCAAGCAAGATGGTTACAGAATCCTGACTTTGTTTAATTTAGATAACTACTTTGAGTTAAATACAGATCAAACTGCCTCGGTGAGATGGGAAGGGTTTAAAGCATACATTAGAGGTGAAATTCTCAGTTTCACAAGTACAAAGGCCAAAAAACAAAAGAAACAGATGGAAACTCTGGATAAACAGATCAAACTTTTGGAACTAGACCTAACCACTGGCGATGACCAGTTAAAACAAAGTGAACTGTTACGTTTGAGAACTGAGTATAATAAATTATCCTCCGATGCAGCTGCGAGAAATCTGTTGTGGCTAAAGCAATCTTACTATGATCAGGGAGAAAAAGCTGGCAAGCTCCTGGCATGGAGAATTAAGAAAATGTAGAGTGACAGAGCGATTAACAGTATAATCACCTCTTCAGGGAACTTAACAGTAGACCCATCTGAAATCAATGACAGCTTTTGAGAGTTTTATCAAAATCTACATAAGTCAGAATGCCCTCAAGTTCCAGAGGAACGGGAAACATTCTTAGACCAACTTCAATTCCCGACCCTAGCAGAAGATTCAAAAAAGGAATTAGACAGAGATTTAACTATTGAAGAAATATCACAGGCCATCAAAAATATTAGCAGTGGTAAGGCCCCCGGGCCGGATGGATTTACGATTGAATTCTATAAACCTTTTCAAGAAAAATTAATAATCCCACTCTTTAAAATGTATGAAGAAGCTTATCAAAATTGAAGTCTCCCACCCACTCTAAGATTGGCAATGATCACACTGATCTTAAAACTTGGTAAACCGCCCGCAGAATGTTCTTCATTTAGACCAATAAGTCTGATGGGGGTTGATACTGACATACTTTGTAAAGCCTTAGCAAAAAGATTAGACCCCTACATCTCACAATTGGTTCATAACGATCAAAATGGCTTTGTACCAAAATGTCAAGGATTCCACAACATTAGAAGAGTTTTCAATATAATTTATGAGAAATTTGATGCTAAGGATACTGCTTTGTTATCGCTGGATGCCCGTCAGGCCTTCGATAGGATAGAATGGCCATATTTATTTAATGTTCTGCCAAGATTCGGTTTTGGAAGCAACTTTCTTAAATGGATTCAGATTTTGTATACAGGACCCACGGCCAGTATTTTAACAAACAACATAGTTTCAAAACCAATGACATTAGAACGCTCCACACGCCAGGGATGCCCACTATCACCAATGCTATTCATACTGGCTATAGAACCCTTGGCTATGGCAATACGAATACAAACAGACTTGTCTGGTATCCGTTTAGGAGAACAAGAACACAGAGTGGCTCTATATGCTGATGATTTGATAGTTTATATCTTATCTTATCTTATCTTATCTTACCAGCATACCAAGCCTAATGCAACAAATTGAATTATTTGGACGGTTCTCTGGATATACTATAAACGACTCAAAATCTTCTATACTATTTTTAAATGAGGACGAAAGGCTAAAACCAATCATACAAACCCCGTTTATTAATGTATACGAGGGATTTGTGTATCTTGGAATTAAAATTACCCCTGACGTTGAAACCACCGTTGCAAGAAACTTTGACCCTTTGATCAGAGAAGTGAAGGCAACTCTGGATAGATGGATGACAATGCCCATATCAATAATTGGCCGAATAAACATGATTAAGATGAGCGTGTTTCCAAGGTTCTTATACCTCTTTCAGTCACTCCCTCTACCGCCACCAAAACTATTCTTTGATGAAGTAAACAGTATCTTTAATGCGTTCATCTGGAATAACAAAAAGTCCAGGCTGAGACTTCGCTTGCTGTACTTGCCATATGAAAGAGGAGGGCTAAAACTTCCAAACCTGAAATGGTATTACTGGTCTGCGCAGTTACGCTCAGCCATGTTTTACTTTTCAACTGAGACACCCCCAGCCTGGGTAAATATTGAACAAACATCAGTACCAAACCTTGCATTAAAATTGTATTTTTACTCTGCAAATCCCAAACGTTTAAAGAAAATAACAAACAACTCTTTTCTTAAAAATACCATAGATATTTGGTATAGGGCACATCAACATGTTGGTGATCTTCCTCCTATCTCATGTCTTTCCCCTATATGGGGCAACGTGGGCTTCAAGGCAGGAAGAGCAGATGGAGGTTTCAAAATGTGGGCACATAAAGGTGTACAGAAGGTGGCAGACCTCTATGAGGATGGTAGTCTTCTCACATTTGACCAACTATGTCAAACATATGGCATGTAAAACAAGTAAAACATTTCATCATATCAAAATACAAACACATTATATCTGATCACATCTGGAGAGTCTCACACTCCAAAACTTAGAGGAGAAAGGTCAAATTTCTTTATTTTATGCAGCTCTATTGGCACATGATAAGGAAACCACCACTGACAGACTGGATGCATGGAGATCCGATCTTCAAGAGGATATACATGAAGTAGACTGGGAAAGTGCATGTTTAAAAGCCCAAACTCAATCAATCAATACAAGGATGAAACCTCTCCAATATAAATGGTTGATGAGAACTTACATCGCTCCGACGAAACTGAATCGTTGGTCGCCCAACATCCCAGATATCTGCAGCAAATGTCTAGAAGGGAAGGGTACTCTGTTTCACTGTGTTTGGAGCTGTCACAAATTACAGAAGTTCTGGAAATCAGTCATAGAAACTTTGTCTAAGATTGTTGGTGTGAGGGTGCCTCTTCACGCAAGGATGTGTGTGTTGGGTATATTTCCAGAGAACTGTATTTTCACTTCAAGTCAGTCAACACTCATTGACTTTGGACTCCTGCAGGCCAGGAGGTTGATATCTTTATACTGGAAGAAAATGGACGTACCCTCAATACATATGTGGGTGGGGGAGATGGCATCTTGTGTTGTACTGGAACAACTTACTTATATTGTCAGAGGAAGAGGAGGGGATTTTGAGAGAATATGGTCACCTTTAACTGAGTTTCTCAGATGTTACAAGGCCAATTAATTTTGACAGTGGTGCTGAATTGCTGAGCTGTATGCTGTGTGTTTATATTTATTTTTATTTATTTATTTTATGTTTTCATTCTTTCATTCTTTTATTTATTTGGGGGGACTATGTGGCTCTTTGTTTGTTTTATGTTGAGTATATTGTTAATTATTTCATAATATAAAGCCCAATAAAGATATTGTTTTAAAAAAAAGTGACAAAGCCCCCAGGCGGCCATGAGAACAGTGACAGGAGCAGAAGAAGAAGTAAGGTGCGGATACAGAGCGACACAGTTTCATAGGGTGGAGCTTTGGGTCGATGGGTGGATCAACAAAACCTCACACTTTAACACCCGAGAAAGCTTTTTGTTTCCTCGTAACCATAATGATAAACAAAGCGCACATTTTAACTCAAACCATGTTCTGTCCCTAAAACTAAGCAAACCATAACCACAGAGTTATCACATCATACAACACGTTTATTTGTGACAGTTTTGAATGGGACAAACAAGTCATGTCATTCTGCCAACATGGGCGTCAGATCAGAAAACTCTTCTAAGTGTCATTCTAAAGGGCACGGACAACATGAACTATTATTTTGTCAATTAGAGGATTTATTGTTGTTGTTAGTGCAGCTCAAAAGCAATCTGTCATGAGACGCTTCTTTTCTGGTAAATGTCCATCTCTTTCAAACACGCTCCATTTGTAACAGCTGAGCAAACCTCAGTGACGTCGCTACAGTCTCTTATTTTCTCAGAAATTATACAACTGTGTTCACAAGCTGAGTAGGATTTCCCAAAATAAGAAAAATCAGTGAAGTGCTCCTTTAAATATTTCTTCACTTATGCACTGTGAACATTTGGCCGTGGTCTGTAATGCGAGAGTTTAATGGCTGTAAATCATACTCAAATAACTAAAAATGATCAGCTTCAACTCATTTCACTATCACATCAATTAAACTGATGCTTCTACTTCAGAAGCTAAAGGCAGAGCTGAAACAATTAGACGACTAACAGAAAGTTAATCTTTTTTAATGAAAGATTAATTGTTTCATTTTATAAGCATCAAAGCCAAACACCTTCTGGCTCCGACCTCTTACATGTAAAGCTGCTCTCCTTTGTTATGTGTATAATCGGGTTTGGGACTGTTGCTTGGACAAAACTAGAAAAGTAGAAATTTGTTGACGTCAACTTGGGATCTGGAAAAAGTAAATTTCACATGAAATTAATCATCAGATAATAAAAATAACTGTTGCAGCCCTCACGGAATTGAGTAATTTATATTACTAAAGTTAGCATTTATTTAAAGCCAATTATATAGTGATAATATTTTAAAAGTACATTAGTGAGCATCAGACATGAGCATCATGTGGAGATAAAAAAAAAAAAAAAAGTCCCTTCGGTTTTTCCCTTTATTACCTAAAGTACAAAAAACCAGAGTATCAGGTTGTTGAGCAAGAATTTACCTCAGGACTTCAACCTCGCAGGGTCCTTGTCTGTGCTGGCATAGCGAACACGAGGTAACACTGGCAGTGTCACTGACAGCTGGCACCACGCAGGGTGCAAGTCATAGAGAAAACATGTTTTCTCGTGATGTTCTCTGTAGGCAAACAGTACTACGCAATACCCTCCTCTCTGACCTCGCTTATGCGTGTATTTGTACCGTAATAAATGTGTTATGGAGGATGTGTGCTTGTGCTATTTGCTCATCAGAGGTACTTAATCTGCTGGACTTCTTTTTGTTCACATTAGATATCAGCTGAAATATAAACTCTGCTGCATTTGCTGCGTATGAACCAATATGTTTTGTCAGGCAATTTATGGGAAAATTACAGAATTAATTAGGATTAATTAAATTAAATTGATACATAGATGTAATTCAGAAGTAAACATAATGAAAAAAAACAGCTGATTAGTTGGATGAGGGTAAAGGAACATGACACATAGAAGTGACTGAATGTACTCATTCAGGGAACATCACATCATAATTAAATACCTGCACACAGTGTCAGCAGCTCTGTCTTGGGTCCTTATAAAATATGAAATAACAACAACAAAAAATCCCTTATGCCCTCATCTTCAGAGAAAAAAGAATAAATAAGTAAACCAAACAAATAAATGAAAAAAATTGAAAACATTGTCGAGTTATATAAAATATAACTTAAGCAGATTTTTCTGTGCTATTACTACTGGTGCTCCTAGTGCTGGATAGCTGATTTGTTAGACTGGGGCCTCCAGAATTGACTGAATGCCTCGGATTGAAACCCTGATTCTTGACACACTGAACACTCGGCTCTCCCCTTCATCATCCCTTCTTTTAGATATCACTTTGAGTACTGCATGACTCAATTTTCTCTGTTTCTTACACTAGCGAGGGCTCTGTGGTCGGGACGTCAGCAGGCAGAGAGATAAGTGATGAACTGAGATAGGGGGCAGCTGACCCTCTCAGGCAGCAGTGGAGTCATCAGCACGCGGGACAGGCAAACCCAGTGACTCAAACTCACTCATGTCCAAATTGACTGACAGGTCAGTGAGTTCGACGATTGGATTTGAAGCTACTCCGTACGCAGGGGTGAAGGAGGCACGTGTGAAGGAGAAACACGGCATGCACATACACAAAGATGCACATTCATAAAAAATGCACTCATGCACACAGTGAACAGTGAGAGACCCCCATGCTCCTGGAAAAATAATGTAGAGGCCAGAGAGGAGGAGATTAGTTAGGATCCATGGTAGAGATGAAAATGCTTCATACAGTCTAAGCGGTCATATAATGCCACTGACCCAGAATGTGAGGTGCCCCCTTCCTTCAAAGCCCACTCTTACACTAAGAATGAAAATATTTACAACAGAGCACGAGTTAAGTGATATAAGGAGCACCTCTCCACCCCATCCTCCTCCTCTTGCCCTACATCACACCAACTCACCGTGCAGCAGTGTTGCTTTCGCAGAATTCGCAGAGATGCTCCACAATATTATCGCCAGAGCGGGCAAGAGAGTCTCACCGTTAAACAACTTCATGTATCACTCTCAATTTCAATATGTGCTGATTCGCTGCACATTCTGTGTGGCCTTGATAGAGCATTCAAATTCTTGACATCAAGCCAATGTTAATGTCATGACATAAGTATTTGTGACACTGTCAGACAAGGGTTTTATTTATTTGTTGGGTCTCACAATAGCCAATAGATTATTGACTCTGGCCAGAAAGTGGGTCATTCCTATTGATAGAGATGATGGGGAAGGGCTGGAGCTGGTGCTGGAGCTGGTAAAGAAGGAGATATATGTGAACTTGCTGACCTCCTCCTATACACTGAGGCTGCTGTAGCTGCTCAGTATCTGGGTCAGGATTCCCTGGATGGAGGAGGGCCCAGTCGATGTCGAGTTATTTCATTATATAAATGAAAAATTTGCCAGTTTGTGGTGGAAGTTCACCAAAGTTAATGAGTCATTGAGATTCATTCTCAGTACTAAACTTCATAGCAATCTGTCTTATTGTTGGTGAAACATTTCACTCAGATCCATCACCTGGGGAACATGAATGTATTCATATACTCATGGAAACCCACAAGATATTTTCCTCTGGAAACCCTACGTCTGACGTGTTGGGTTATTATTGGGCCGATGTCATGTAGCCTGAACCTGGCAATAGCATTGTCACTGTGAGTATATTAGCGTGCTGACATCAGCATTTAGCTCAAAGCTGTTGCTGTACCTGAACGCAGCGTTGCAGAGCAGCTAGCATGGCTGTAGACTCTTAGTCTTGTTTGAGCTTCACTCAAGATCAATCAGTCAATCTTCACTCTGGCTGCACTAAAAAACTATATGGCCAGTTGTCAAAAACACGTATTGTTTGCTGTATGTAAATGGGCTGCATGTTCACAGGGTAACTGGGTCATGCACACTCTTAGAGAAGCTCGAACCGTCACTGACTGGTCGTCCTTGTGTTTGTTCTGCTGGTTACAGTGCAGAAGCACCTTGAAAGAACAAAGAATATCTGTCCAAAGATAGCAGGCAATGGGATCTGATATGCAGCCAAAGACACTAACTTACTGTATGTGCTGCCCTACTTCTTGCATATATGGAGCCAATAGGTCAACAGGTATGATTGTCTGTGGAATTCAATGACCAGTTAGTGGAAGAGTGCAACAAGTTCAGTAGTATTTGATTAGGTCACTGGTTACAATGAAGTACTTAAAGTATGTGTGATGTTAAGGTATTGGTGATGTTTTCTGTTGGTGTTGTCAACAATTTGACCCAAGTCCCTGACTGAGATGATAAGAATGGCACCTTAATTTCAGTTAATTTAAACTTATCAAAAAAGAAAAGGTGATTTGATCCACACACAATAATAATGAATATAAGTAATTTTAAAAAAGCACATTACACCAGAATTACTCCACGGTAGTTATGTCACAATCTCTGTCATAACCCCAAATCAACTCGTTGATTACATCGTTGGCACACTCTGGTACACTTTGACCTCTCCACTGACCTGGGCCTCAGAAGTAAATTTGTTAAAGTTTTGACCCCTAGATACAGTGTACCCCCACGGCCCCATCAACCCATCGCCCGGCCACTGTTATCTTATCATTATAAACAGACGCTCTGGGTGGATGTCATCATGCACCGATGTCCTGTCAGCCTGCCTGCTGGTGGGCATTCAGAGGAGACCGTGCAAGGCAGAACAGAGATAGATTTGGCGTCCAGTGGACAAACATGTCTCAGATTGCCCCATTTGAGCTTCATGGTGGTTAGTGACTAAAGAGCTGGCCCTTATTGCCGCCCAGCAGAACAATGACCGTTTAAGACAGAACAAACTATGTGCTCTGTAACGGAGCCTGCGTCTCGAACCAACAGAGTGTAAATTGTAAATTAACAAATGCTATTAGTATTGAAGAGTCCAAATTATTTTATATGTTCAAAAAATTCATTGCCCACTGGTTTCCAAACCTTTTTGCCACCCTTCGCAAGTTTTGTTAGGTATGGAAACATAATTGATACATGGATTATATTCCCTTGCACAGCAAGGCCGTATACACGATGGTTTATGTGTGTGTATTATGAAGGGACCACACCTTTCATTTCATTGTGCAACCCTGTGTTGTAAAGTGACAAATAAATGAACCTTGAACCTTTTATGAAATGAGGCAATATCTATAAAAATTTAGAACACTGCAAGGTTTATTAAAGGAGGAGGAGGAGGTGAAATGATGTGCCCTATTTCTTTGGAGTATGTGGCTAATTCCTACACGTTACACCTTTAAATGAATGCTTATTTTACACTAATGTTACTGTCTGTGTCATCTGCTACCAAGACACGGACCTTGCATCAAGGATTCAGCAGCTGGCAGCACCAAACATTGAACAAACAGGTGAAATCTCATCAGTCTGGCAGAATCTTTCCAGAATCTTCAGTTCTGCAACGCTTGGGATGATATTGGGTTAATTTCCCACTGTAGTGCAGTCAGACAACAACAACTACCTCCCAGGTTCTCCTGCATACATGTTCAGGGCACACTTCTGCTACTTCCAGCAGGTGAGAACATCTTGAATGATCCCATGCTGGGCTCAGATGCTGTTTTGCTAGCACAGAGTAGTTGAAGTGCGTTACACGTATTCAACTTGCTGATAAAACCCCCCAACCTCTCTTACTGCTTATGCCCTTGTTTACCACAAGCTGCAATGTGTGTGTGCACTGCAGCTGAGTTCTGGCATCTCTGCCAGTCTCATGCCTTTGATCAAGTTTGCACCACTGTGCACAAACACCACTCTGTCTTGTCTAATTTACCAATGGTCCATCACGTAAAGAAACTGCTTGTAGATGTCGTCCCCGGTGTGGGAGCCAGACATGGCCTTCACATTTAAGACTACCTGTTTCCTTTTGCTAGTCACTGTCTATAAAATGACATGTTAGACTCATTACTGATTCAGCTCCAGGCTGTGGTGTAGTGGGTGCTTTCATTTTCCTCACAGACGTTTGCGTGCACACTGTCCACCAAGTCTGTGCAACTGTGTGCTTAACTTTTAAGGCCATACCTTGACTCTGCTACAGCCATGAAACTGATGAAAGCCCTGGTCAGAAATAACCATGAAGGGCTGGTTGTCAGTAGTAATCATTTCTGTTATTAAAGTGTAAAGTGTTTTTGATCTGGGATCTGAGTTTTGCCATTTTCTTTGAGCATTAAATATCTGTGCTACAGTAGGCTGAGGTGAGTCAGCTCTCACTGCATCTCCTTTTTTCTTTTGTGCTTCTTTACAAGAAGAGACGTGGTTACACTTCTGGTGATCCCAGATGTTTGTGGTGGGGGGGTTTTCTTCCCTATTTCAGCCCCCATGCTCACCAAAATGCAGAAGATATTGCACACGGTGTTATATAACTGCCATAAGGGACTAGATTTCTGTCCAGCCACCTCTATTAAAATGTAATATACATGCTATCTTAGCCAATAATATGTTGTTTTAGGTTTTTTTTTGTTATTTCTATTATTGAAATAGAAAAATACATCATACTTGGGATGACAACATTGTGATAGAGCAGAGATTCTGTTCCCCGAATCCACTACTATTTATCATTAAGCACTTTGCTAAGTTAGCTTGGTGTATTGAGGCACACACACACACACACACACACACACACACACACACACATACACACACATACAGGGAGAGAGACACATATACGAGCACTAAAACATTATGTTAGCCAGATGGCCATAACATTCCTTCCCCAAAATGCTGTTGGCAAGTTGATAGTGTTAACTTTTGAACTCCTCTTAATGTAAGCCCACTGGTTGAATCTCTAACCCATTAGTAAATGCAACCGACTGTAACTAACGTTGGGTATCTGATAACTAAAAGATCAACTGGTTACGGTAACAGATTGTTAACTTGAGATGAGAGGAAGGTTTGTCAATCCTTTGTTGATCCGCTGCTTCTGCTGGCTGGCTATTAACGCTAACTCTGCTGCTAGCAAACCCTTGCACTTTCATGATCGTGTATATGAGCGTTATGTAATGTGCTTGACAACCACACAACAACAATAAAAGACTTTATAATTACTTGCTTATCATCCCACAGTAATCCCAAATGACAAATCTGCTAAATGTTTTACGATCCCAGCTTGTTGGAAGTAGGCCTACGGGTGGGGGCTTTGAACAACCACACTTTTTGCGCCCTGTTAACTAGTTTAGCTGGTTGCTAACAATAGACTTCTCAACTGATTTTATTTGTATTTTACTCTAAAAGTCTGGAATCATTTAATCGTACAAACAGTAAACATTCTTATTGATCTCATTCTTATTGATAGTGGCCAATTAAATATAATGAGCATTGAAGCTGTTTTCTCTTTGGTAATGTTATATCTAGCATTGGCACGTTTCCCGCTTTTCTGCAGAACTTACATCTTCGATCAATGCCGATTATCTCAAAGTGCCAGATATTGGCCCCATTAATTGGCCAACCCATTAGTTGGTACACCACCAATTAGCAGCATAGAAATGTTATTTCTAGGATAAAGAAAAACTTACAATAAATCAAACAGAACCCTAAGAAACAACAACAAAATGATATTCGTCAGAGTTGAATGGTTAGTTATACAATGTAGAAGCCCTGTATCGTATAAACTTGTCTATTATCAGTGATACATCGTTTGAATATAATAAAATCTGGCTGCAGAGAGGGAAAATGATAAAAATAAAAGAAGACATGCAGATTCAAGGAGAAAACCCTAACCCTAGGGTTAACCCTAACCCTAACCCTAACTTAGATTAGAGCCCTGTTTAGATCCACTAAGTCCCCGTTGGTTTGTTTGAAAGTTGGTTCGTGTTGAAGTCAGCACTTATAAAATTGAGCAGAGCTAGTTCAGTAGACAATCTAGGCACTCACACATGACTTACTTCACTCACTGCAACACATCCAATACACACATTGCAGCCCACTTTGCAATAAGGCAGCATGCTGCAGCCAATGTTCATGTGGAGGACCAAAGCATTTGATGAGTGGAGATAGCCAAAAAAGATGGCAGATATGCACAGTTCAGGACCGTGACACCAGAATCCAGGGTTCTGGTCCACACTCTGGTCTGTGGGTATGTTCAGGCAACAAAAGCACTTCAGTATCAACATTTGTGGGACTTGTCAGGCGACTTAATTAAATATTTTCTCTTTATGTTAATAGAAAATGTAATTCACTTACATTTCCCTTAAAATTAATTTGCTGTTGTAAATTAGTTGTATGTAAATGTAATTTCCAGAAGGCAGCTCTGGCTGTCATGTGTATGTCGAATAGTGTGTCCCTTCACCTTGAATAGTTTTCCCGTCGTGCCGCCTTCCTTTATGGTTAGGCGTCACATAGATAATGATTGGTTAGAAGATAAAGTAAGAGGAAACACAAATTAATAGGGAAACAGAATTCGCCACAGCCAGTGCTGTACCTGATGTGGTTTGGGGGTAGACATTTACTGTATTTACTGTTTACTGTACTTTTTGGTGTATGTTTCCACGGAATGACGACATCAAAGCCGCAATGCCAAATAACTTCTCTGTACATAGTGTACATACAAATAAGTTTGTTCCACATGTACTGACTGATTAAACTGATGGGAATATGAGTCACATCCACACCCTGCTCACCCAATAACAGCAGCCATAGAGAGAGAGAGTAACCACTTTTTTGATGTTCTTTATTCATAGTGCGTGTATTAGATGAAATGGTGTCAAGGATAAGAACATAACACCTCCTTGTTGGAGGACAGAGTTGTTGATCACAGAATGATGGACAGTTCAGCACTCATGCAACATCTGTTACAACAATAACCGGAGCCTGTGCGCACACTTCCAGGAAAAGTTGTGGGTTCACTTTTGCACGACATGTGGCATGTGTTAGTTTTCATTCATAAAGAGTGAGTGAGCAAACAGTGGAGCCTCAAACAGAGGCTTTTCAGGAACAGGCAAAGAAATGTGAACACACCCTGCCACTCACTAGGTGAAAAACATTCCTGAGCATACAGTAACAATATCAGGTTTCATTGGGAAGGGAACCAAAGAACCATATTGCTCAATGACATAGTAAACACAAGGAGAGAAACTCAGAAATGGGGATAAAAACCATCAAAACAGGCATGTTGAGACACTGCAAAGTGTGTTTGTGTTTTTTTGTGTGAGAGAGGTGTTCTCATGTGGGAAAAGATAAAGGTAGAACATGTTTCTACAAGTACTTTTACACGAGTTGCGTAAGGCATGTTTTGACCACTCTTCATGAAGATTTACTGTACATATTAGGGCAAATGGGACAGAGATGGAGAGGTGGAAAAGAAAAAAACAATGTAGTCATACTTGCTCACTGCATAGGCATGCATGTCCTCTGTGTCATCAAAAGGTGGTGTTTACTTGTGTGTGTTGCTTAAGGCACCACCAAAGCCCTACCAGCACAGACGATTATACTTTATTTAGTCATGCTAGCGGCTCTGTGGAGGGCAGATCCAGTCTGTTGTTCAAAATATCTCACAGCTATTTGATGGATTGCCATGAAATTTTGTACAGATACTCATGTTGTTCAGAGGAAGAATGCTACTGACTTTGGGGCCATCATCAGGTTCACATTTGTGGTTTTGAGTGAAATGTCTCGACAACTGTTTGGATTGATTGCCATGAAATTTGGCTCTGACGTTTATGTCCCCCCAATGGATGAAATGCAGTGGCGGGCCGTTCATTTTACACCTGGGCCTTCAGTGGCATCCTACCTGAATCAAACCACCTCTTAATACCATCATTATGACACCATCAATATTATACAGAAAGGCAGTATAACAGGACGCTGCATCGCAGACAGGTATCTCATTCTGGAGAATGAATGTCATCACTAAAGCAAGAAACCCAATTAAAAGAAGTCTCCTTTCACTGCAGCCACAGCTGCAAAGGTATCGCTCGTAGTTGCTGACCTGAAAGTGGCGGACTAACCCTTTTCCCGGCTGGGACAGGCTTGCTAGCTTCGGGGTGGGCCAGCATTTCCTCAAAATGTCCAACTTTTCTTGGAAAGTCCGCCTTGAAAATGGCTTTCTAAGTAGATCTGTGACCAAATTAACATCTTCTCCTCCGTCAACCATTGTGGCTTAAAAAAAACTGCTATTAATACTTACGATTACTTTAAAGTTTTAGCTTGTGCAGGTCGCTACAGATAAGAATCGCTAGCTTTGGCTAAGCTCTCTGACCAGCCAATCCGAGGACGTGAAAATACTAACGTCATCGTACGCCTGCTAGAAGGCCCTGGGGTCACCAACTCGAAATCTGATTGGTTAAAGCAACAGTTTCGTTGTGATGTATTTTAAGCTACGGGCGCCTGCACTTTTGATTCTGAAGGCCTCAGGGCAGATTTCTTTGACCCTGGCAACACATGATGGCTGAAATATGATTGGATAAAAGCTCTAATATAGACATACACTGCTGGAAGCCCCCCAGCTCAGAGACACAGAGACACGCTATGAAATGAAGAGCATAGACTATTAGGAATAATCTAAAAAGATTAATGGGAAAATATTAAAACGTAAATCAGTGATTCTGAGTTTAGGCCAGCAGAGAAGGCCTTGCTGGCCCTGACGGCCCACCACTGATGAAATGTAATAACTTAACAGTCCTTAACCTTTCGTCTATTGCCATCATCAGGTCAAAACTTTAATCTGTCCAACACTTTGATATGTGACCAAATGCGTACAAAACTGGAGGCATTCCCATAAGCCTCAGCTGCACTTTGTGTTTAGTGCTAAGTGGCTAATGTTAGCATGCTAACAAGCTAAATTAGCGCTATGAAATTGTAAACATTGAACCTGCTAAACACCAGAATGCTAGGATGCTAACATTAGAATCCAGCATGGCTGTGGTGTTGTTTCCTCCAGTGTTTTCAAACTTAGGTTGTGCTTTTCTGGTCACATGCTTCACACCGTCGCACACATACATGTTTGAAAAGTAACGTGGAAAAATCACACACATTCGTGTAACATGTGTGCAGGTCACCTGTGCGTGACTGTGTATGCGATTCTGCACCAGTCCTCCTCTTATTTTTTCCATGTTCCTGTTTGTCTATCATCTTCATTCGTGTTTACAATGACTGATGTGGTTTCAACCAGCTCATCACTCACACTGGTCGTTACAAAATCTGTCTGGTTTTGGTGCCAGGGCGCAGGCCGTGCCGACGCTGTGTGTTGATGTCGAGAGAAACGAAGCCCCGAGGTCATCCAGCCTGATCAAAAGAGGGTTTTAAAATGCTGTTTAGTATGCCTGGGCAGGGCTAACCGGGTTGTTTTGGAAAGCACAGCAGTACATTAACTTGTGTTTTTTATCTGTGTGAGCCTGTGTGTGTACAAGGTAAGGAGGGCATGGAGACTCTGTTATGAGCTGTGCAACCGAGGTGAGATATTCGTTGGAAAGGAGCCAACTCGTTGAGTTCAGAGGGGTCCTTGTGTACCCTGCTCTGAACTCTTACAACCTCTGTGTGAGTATGTGTGTGTCTGTGAGGGGGTGGGGGGCTGCTGGGGTAAAAGGGGTGAAAGGGGTGGTGGTGGTAAGTAAATGAGTGAATGAGCTAAAAAACATGCACCGGTCGACCTCGCCTGTGCCAACAGGGTGGAAAGTAATCCCAACCCCCCCCACCCCCACCCTACCCCTCATCCACACACACACACACATACACACACACTGCCCACGGTGGCCTCAACAGTATTTGCGTGGATGTGACAGTGATAACATGCAGTACCTCCCGCTTAGAAACACCTCTTACTCTCAATAAACCCACCAGGGGAGAACATATACTGTGTGCCAGAGTTGTTATGATTATTCCTGCCATTTATCTGCTACATAGTAAGACTTCACTCGTACAATGCTCGTATTTTCTTTTATTCTTAGTTATATTACAGGCAAATAAAAAAATATGTACCCCTCCAAACTTCACACACACTAAATGTCACAATAACATGGTAACAAACTATCTTAGTTCATACAGCACCTAAAGCAAATTAAATATATGAAGACACTGCACACATGTAACATATTCAGTGAGTGATGGAAAGAGACAAACAAGTAATAAGAGAAAGAGGGAGTTGTGTTCTGGATACTTTCACCTCTTCAGGCCTTTAAAAATCGAAAGATTTCAAGGACTGAAACGTCTTTAAATGTGCAGCAAGTGGTGGATTAAGGAACAAAGGCTATGGTGCAAATGGCTCTTCGTTCCCTTGTTAAAATCAGTCTATCAACGGGGAGTTGCTTTAGAGCTATAACTCCCACAGAATAATGGTTTCATTTGGAGACCTGTCATCAGTTTACACCTGCGTTTACAACAGAAACTATGTAATGCTTTTGGCTTTCTTTATTTGTGTTTTTCCCCTCATCAAGTCTTGAAAAGGGTCCCATATTACGGGCCGTTTAGCTGATTTTAACATACTTTTGGGGAACATGCAGAGCATGCTTTCATTTAATCTTTTTTTATCTGGTCTCTTGAGGTCCATTATTTATTTTACGAAAGGGTCTGACCAAAATTACAGCACAGTCAGATAAAAACACAATTAAACAACACTCATATATAGGATAGTAACATAGGACTGGGTAGACAAAAAAATAATGAACCTTTAGTTATAATCTTATTAAAACCTGTGAATGGATGAATGAGTTTTTCATTTTGTAAACTGTTCCATGTAGGGAAAGATGCTGGGAACACTAAGGATAATCCACCTAGGAGATCTAATTTGATCACTGTAAGAAACAAGACAAAGAAATTTGAGGTTTAAAAATTGATTTACAAAAAAGAGGACTTTCAGCTTCACTAAGCGCAGGATTCAGACCACTTGAAAGCAAGATTAAAAAGGTGAGACTGAAAGATGTTTCAGTCTTAAGAAGTTGCGTGTCAGGTATTTATGGGCAGTTCAGGCTGTTCCACAGTTTTGGTCCATAATAAGAAAAGGCTGTATGTACTAAACCATTGATGGCCTTGTATACTACCAATACATTTAAGATTAAAGTCCAAAAGGGACCACAAGCAAATGCAAAGATGCTAAAATGGATGTAGAGGACAGGTGTGATAGATGTCATGCTTCTTTGTGATCAGTGTTGTATAGTTTTTGCAACACATCCTCGTACCGCAATGATAGAATAGTTCGATTTCTAATAGTCGCCCTCTATAGCACAGATGGGAACCAGCCTCAAGTAAGCAAAAAAGTAAAGGATAAAGAGGAGTTGGCTATCATGGTGTTGCCGTAAAGGGCATTACCCACATAAACCGTGGTAAGTTGCCAAAAAATGATAATGATAAGGATATTATTTTAAATAAGGACCTTAGATACGACTTGGCACCGAGAGCTATTTCTAGTCCGCTCAGCTCGTAGAACCCTTTGGCTCAGCTATGAGCCAGAAAGCTAACGTTATGCTAGCAAGATACAAAGTCATGTCACTGTCCCCAAATCAATGTCAAGATTTTTTGCAAGCAAATGATGAGCCATGTGTACTGTCGAATGGACTGAACAGTGAATGGGATGTGAGCTGATCTCTTCTGTGATACAAAGGCTCAGTGAGTTCAGAGGGACAGTGTCCTTGCTGCAGCTCGTGTGTTACAGTCTCCATCTGTGGTGTTCAGAGGATGAGGACCTGAAGGAGGACACCCACTGCTGGAAATAAGCTTGTTGCAACAAATTGTATAGAGAGGTGACTGTTGACTGTGTCCCTGTTGCTATGGTTACTCATTTCAGATACAGGATGACATTATGTAGCCAGCTCATTGATTTACATTGATGAACAGACAGTCTCACTCTTATTGCTGAGTAGATGCCATATATCACATTTTAATGGATAGACAATGGATCAGACTGAAGTACTCCCCCCATATGACAGTATAACTAAAGTTGTGTTATGTATGTAACTTAACGGTGCAGTTTGGTTAGGTTTAGGTACCAAAACTATTTGGGTAGGTTTATATTTTGTGTAAAAATAAGTTTGATGATTTGATCAATCCTGTCTTCTACTTCTGTGAAAGTCCCAATCCAATCATGTGAAATCATCCATCCATCCATTGTCTATTCTGCTTATCCTTAAAGGTCGCAGGGGGCTGGAGCCAATCCCAGTTTTGGGTGAGAGGTGGGGTACACCCTGGACTGGTCGCCAGTCAATCACAGGGCTGCCACATAGAGACAGACAACAATTCACGCTCCCAATCACACCTATGGGCAATTTAGAGTCACCAAGAGTGACCAAATTACCTTAGATGCATGTCTTTGGGCTGTGGGAGGAAGCCGGAGAACCTTCTTGCTGTGAGGCAACAGTGCCAACCATTGCACCACCGTGCTGCCCTTCCTATGAAATCAACCAGTGGAAATTAGAAAAGACCAGGAATGAGATGACAGGCATCTTTGAGGAATTCTTTGGGAAATGGCAACATTTTATGACTTATTTCAACCCAGTGGGCTGTCTGAGGAGCAGAAATATAACTATAACACCTCTGTAATAATCTCTGTAATCATAATAAACACTAGGACTACTGTGTATATATTTAGAGGCATGTACAGGCAAACTCATTTTTTAGCCTTTGCATCACGTTATCTCCACTGGAGCGGCCCCTCAGAGGGCATTTCATCATGTTTTCTTCCACAGTGGGCCACCACAGAAGGCACGTTTGCTCTGTTTTTGTAATACAGGGCACCAGCGCTTCAACTCAATAAATTTCTTACCCCCATCCCTCTTTTCTATCTCGATTTTTAACTTTTCTCTCTATCTTGTTTTGCCTTCGTTTCTGTCTTGCCATATTTCATCATTACCCTATTGACAGGGAGTGTCTCTGTGGGGAAAGAGCTAAGACTGTTACCATTGTTCCAGTTTTTTATGAGGCTGGGCGGAGGACGAGGGAGGGGACAGTGGGGATATTGTAAAGTAAATAAAGGAGGAGGAATATTGTACTTTGGAAATACTTTTAGCAATTACAATATGTCAAGGAATATAGTTACGTGATTGGATCTTAGTGATGTCTGTTAAACTGTAATTTGTCAATAAAAAAAAAAGGAAAATGTTGATCTGGAAACTTCATGTGTACAGCGAAGCATGTGTGGTGTTTGCGCGTGTCCAGGCTTACTATGCGTCCATGTCGGATGATTTTTGGGGGCCAGCAGGGCCACAGAGTGACTGACCTCTAAAGAGATGTTATTACACATCAATGAGGCTGCCCATTTGATCATTAACCCCTCGCTGCGTAATCACACCAACATATCTGTGTGTGTGTGTGTGTATGTGTGTGCGCATGTGTGTTTGTACGCCCCTCTCTGTCTCTTTCCATCTCCCCCCCCCCCTTTCCAAACTCTGTTTTTGCTACTGTATTTCATTTGACCGTATTGATTTCTCCCTGAACCACCTCCTCAAGGTCTCCCACTGGAGGACTCTGATCTGCTCTCTGTAGCTGTAAACTTGTTGTGCTCTTTTAAAACTGCGCACAGAAAGTTGAAAAAAAAACAAGCTGTCAGTAGGAAGGAGGCGTTTCACATCTCTGTGGCCTGGCTTTGTGTAATCAGAAGAATATTTAGAGTGGTTTAACTGCTGGTAAAAGTTTCTTGTAAAAGTTGTGAGGTGTAGTTCCTCTTGATAATGCATCAGTGACAGTTATTGGGTGGTAAATATCATTTCACCGTAGCGGAGGTCATTTTCCCCAAAAGAGCTCTGTAAAACTTTAATTGCCTCTGTGCAGAATTAAGTTAAGTCTCTGTTGGTCTGATTTAACTGCTGTCATTTGTGTTCAGTCAAAGTGTGTCGATGATCATACGAAACAAAGTGCGTTACAGAGTTAAAAGTTAATTTTTTTGTATTCAGGGTCAGAAGAAGTGAAAAAACAGGAGCTCGGGAAAAAAGAGGTTACACGGAAGACATTTCATTGATGAAAAAGTCCCAACTCAAGGTCTTTCAAATGTATCACATGGTCTTCATCAGATCGAGTTAGCTCAGCTGAGATGGAGCTATAGATGTTCAAACTTTTATTTATTCTGAAAAATGTGTTGGTGTCAAAGTCTAAACATCTAAAGATCCACTGAGCAAACTGCAACTGCTGATGAGGATTATTATACTGTCAAAAGCTCCAGAACAAGGTAACTTACATAAGATAAAGGGCATTAAAGGCATAAAAGAAACACAAGATAGACAATATAGAAAAATATGTATAAGCAAGTAAGTGGACTTTTAGTTGAAATACGGTCAAGCTCAAAAGCTTTATTATTCATAATCATTTTCTCCACAAGAAAATTGTGAGATTTTAGCATTAAATATTATGAAATATTATAAAAATGTGTTCAGTGTTTTTATTTTTAACTGACAGTATTGTAGATATTGTTTTGCGCCATTCTCTTTGTGTTCTTCTTTGTGATTCATTGAGATAAAAACGATTAACATTAACAATGGAGAACAATAAGTAAATGTACAGTAGCTTCAGAGAGCATTCATAGAAACTTTTTTCATGTTTTGATGGGTAAAAATGCGATTTAAAATAATTTACTTTACTTTCTTTTGGCAATCAATTCTACATACAATTCATACAATGACAAATCAGAAATATATATTTTTTGGAATTACTAACAAATATAAATAAATCACATTTCAACCGTATTACAAGGATAATCAAAGCATAAACACATATTTAAATGTATTTTGCAAATTTGTTAAAAAGGATGAAATCTCCTCTTTACATTAAAAGTATTCAGATCATTTGTATCTGCTGCACAGCTCCAGATTAAGTTTGGGTAGTATTTAAACACTCTAAAATGTGTTTTAGCTTCGTCATCATACCTTGTTATGTGTGGAATTCAAAAACAAAACTAAAACTAGATTGAATGATTTAACAAAAGTACCCTCTTGAGTGTCCTATGGTGGGGGAAGTGCCCTCTGCAGGGGCCCAATGTGCAAGAAAACCTAATAAAATGTCCTCTAAAGTGTTTTTCACGACTTTCTGCACCCTGCGCCCCATTACATGCAGATGTTGCTCTTTTTATTTCTCCCCTACACCTCGAACAGCCTGAGCCCGTTACTGGTCCATCATAAAAAACGAGCAGATCAATACTTCAACACTCTTACTACTACAGAATGAACAAGATTCAGTAATATTAACTCAGACTTAACGTATTCTTACATTACTATTACCATTATTACGAAAAGTCAAGTCATTACTACTAAAAGTCGTTCATTCATGAATACGTTTGTCATCTTTTTTTTCCAGAGATGGAGTAAATACTTGTTGAACTGGCCCTTTTTTTCAAACTGACTAATGCCTTATCAAGCTTTTGGCTCAGAGGGTCACAGGGTCAGAAAAACATTTTGTCCGTGCCGTCCATTTACGGTAAAACAACACAAATGGTAAACCTGGTGACGGGAGGTTTGCAGCAGCATGTGTATTTGTTTGACCTGAGCTGTGTTCTCTATTAACGGCCTGCACAGGAAGTCAGGGTCCTGCGGCCTGCTGCCTGCTGCCTGCTGGAGATCACAGGGGAGATGCCCGTCTGTTTGTCATTAAAGGGCCAATCTGTCAACATGACCTGATTAAATAACTATTACACATTTTGGCAGCAGTGTACTTGTGTGCCTACTAGTGTGTGCGTTTGTACTTGGGCATTTGTCCTTCTGTTTTGTGCAATTGGAGGACTTTTGCCAGGACAACTAGGAGCTTGTTTATGAAGCCATACTCGCTGTTCCATTTGTTGAACACGTGCACACGAGAGTCTGTGAGTGTTTGTCTGTTGGGTAAGATGATGCAGCAGCTGCATAACATTGATGAAAACAACAGCTTCATATCTACCTTCTTTCTTACCCTCTCAATAGTACGTTTTCCTAATTTCATCTGAAGGAGGCAGAATGGAGGCTAAAACTGTTACACATAAAACTTTGCAACAGGAAGTATGTTTTGAGGGGAACATAAAGGAGACTGAACCACATTTTCTATTAACATAACGAGGAAATATTGTCAATTAATGTACCTCATAATTAATAGGAGAACAGGCTGAACTGCGCCCCTGTCTGGTCTGCATACTGTGTTCTGAAAAGGAGACAATGCAAATCAAGAGGGAGCTCTTTCTCTGGGAATAAAGTGCAAATTACAGGAGGGCATTTTGTCAAACAGGATGAACATTCAAAGTGAACCTGAGAACAGAGTCATTACTAGATCTACTATAATTATATGTGATATTTGGGGTGTCATGGTGACCCAGTGGTTCAGATACACACC
The DNA here is from genome assembly GCF_042242105.1 of Pempheris klunzingeri. NCBI lineage: Eukaryota > Metazoa > Chordata > Actinopteri > Acropomatiformes > Pempheridae > Pempheris > Pempheris klunzingeri. The sequence continues at coordinate 18,440,463 of NC_092013.1, forward strand.
AGGACGCTTTGTTCAGTATCATCTCCTGCTCTGCTCCGTGGTCCCCGTCGTGACAGCATGTGGCTGGCATTGTTTTCACTGTGTGTGTGTGTGTGTGTGTGATCATAGCAAAATTTGGTCTCAGAGACATCTATTGCAGTGGGAACTACCATAAAAGCAGTTTTGAGCACTTTGCCGAGTGTTTATATGTCTGTCTGTGGTCAGTTTGGTCAATGTGATAAGGTCAGAATAAACTAAACTAAACAAAAGTAATTGAATAAAGGTGAGTAATTGAGATCAAAATAATGGCAGCTGAAGCACACACACGCGCGCGCGCACACACACACACACACACACATTCACACACACACACACACACGCACACACACAGACACACACACACACACACACACACACACACACACACACACTCACTTTGTGACTTTGTGCCCCTGGCCCACATTTGTTTTAAGTCGTGGGTCACTGTACCCCTGTTTGAATCAAACATTCCCATCCACTAACAAAAGCAGCATTGTTTTTGTAACAGGGTCACAATCATCTGCTGTATAATCACACAAAATCTAGACATTCACACTTAACTTTTACTTGGAGGACCTCTACAGTCCAGATTTATACATGCTGATTCTCAGAGCCCTTCATTCTTTATTTCCTCCTCTGTGGTTCCTGTTAGAGATCTCCTTTGCGCCCTTCCTCTCTCCCCTTATGTACAGCTCCCCTGTGGGAGAGGTGGGTGTCATTCTTTAGCCCGTTTACCTTCACACCCCATCCTAACTAGCATGTAAAAAGTGTTGTCTGAATAGTGCTCGCCACTAGTTTAAAGTCGTAGCAATTTAAGCTAACTTCTGTTTTGTACGCTCATTTTATTTACTTAGATTCTGGAGTGGGTGGCCAAAATAATATGGAGGTACTGCTTTTCTTTGATTTGTCAGAATAAACTGAGTCCCATGAAAAGATCCCAGAGTCACGGCGTCTTTAATAATAATAATAATAATAATAATACATTTTATTTATAGGCGCCTTTCAAGGCACTCAAGGACACCTTACAACACACAGTTAAAAACAAACAGTGAAAAAGCAAGTTAAAAAGTCAAAAAATGTAATGTACTATTTAAATAACACAACACAGAAGCCCATCGGTCACATCTACACATACTAACATAATTTTTTGCCCAAACATCTGTTAACAATCAAAATTATTTGAGGAGAATTGAACCTTTACTTGGATGTCCCTGTCCATGGATGTCCAGGATGGGCCGACATATTAAATCTGCAACAATTCACCGGTTTCATCCAACTCACTTCTCTTTTCATGTGCTCCATTGCACCATGTACATTGATTTGACGTTGCATTGCATCCCACATATTCAATAAACGAATATGTATATATCATTATTTAATTGTACAGTTTTGTCTTCAGAGAATAATGAAAATCTCCTTTTTCCACCTTTGTCTTTCTTAAATTGTGGGTCATCAGTGTAGATAGCAATAGAGTGTTTTTAAGATTTTAAAAGTGTCACATTTATATAACCACTTACAAATATCTCCCAGACAGACAGAGGAATGTCACAGCAATACCCAAACCAAATATTTTTGAAAGTTAACGTCCCATTTGCTTGCAGAAGGACTAGATGAATGGAGCAAGGTCCATCATTATTGATCCACATTGAATCCAAGCGAAGGTACCGAGACCCAGAAAAACAATTGTTTTCCAGCTCTGTGCGAAAGTGTAGTGGATTTGCAGATGCATTAAAAAAAAAATTAACCGAATCAAGCATGTGACACAATGTCTGGAAGTTTTTAAGCAGAGCAGCATTTGCTTTAATTCATGGGTGAGAGTTTGGGTCCACAGACTGTCTGGTTTTGGTGTGTTTACCTGTAAGTCACCTGTGACCAAGTGAGCAGCTTCACTGCTCTGTGGAGTCTGTTATATGATATCTATATTTACTTCATGTAAATCTACATTTATTTCAGGAATTTTAAAACTTTCCTTCTCTATAGATCTCCACGTGGTGCTCTTTTTTCAGTGTTTGGATGCATCTCACAGTGCAATTATTGTCACCATTGTCACTATATGCAAGGTACACATTCAGTTCTTTAAACCCCAAAATTTTTTTATGTGACTGAATGTGTTCTCGAAGTTACATCCTCAGTGCATCAAAATTCTGAAGATTGTGTGCAGCAGATTTGCTCTTCTGCTTGGCATTTAGAATAAATGTAATAAATTCAGAGTTTAAGACAGTGAGTCGACACCAGCCAGGGTCCGAATTGTCTGAGAGAAATAGTTTTCCCACAGAGAAAAGTAGTTGTGGAAAAGCATGCAGACATACACCCACACAGCATGGTAACAGTGAAGGCACAGGTTTGTAAAAATCTATTTTTTAAAGATATAAAGTATCACCCTGATCCCCCTCAGTGAAGATCTAAATTATATCTCAAATATGAAGCATATATAGCGTTTAGTACAGGTAGTGATTAGACAGTCATCTTCCACTTTTATCACTTTTAATTAGTTCATTTATTATTTTTAGTTTAATCACTGTGTGGATTAAACCCTGATCAGCTCTTGGCTGATTCAGTGTTAGAAATTATTGTCGTCACATCCACCTCCAAAGCACCAAAAGTCTGTTATTGCCATTTTTTTTACTCTTGACTAAAAGTTTACGACTGTTCTTAGAAGTGTGTTGACACACCAGCTCACATCCGCAATCCCCCCCCCGCTCTGTTACGGCCGGAGAACATATTGATAAATCATTATTTGAGATTATAAATTGTGGACGTATCCTCCCAATTTAACACAGTTTTCATTAGTGAGAACATAACTTTTGTTTTATCATCTTCTTTCACTTCACAGAATATTTAGCTCACATTATTAGTCACAAAAAGTGCTTTTTTTGTGTGTTTTTATTTGACGTGTACGTTTCATTACGTCATTATTCCCCTGCAAAACTGATTCTTTAGTATAACCTGAATTATTTTTCAGATTTTTCCATGTTTATGCTGCTCACTGGGCACCGGCCATCCTTGATGCTCCCTCTTTGATCCTGTTTCTTGTTTGATTTTTGTTCATTAAATCTTCTGGTGTCCTCATTAGGTAGCTAGAATCTAACTTCTAAGTGCTACATAAATAGCTGTGATCGATCAACGGTGATCAGAAGATGTATGTGTGAGAAAAGAGTGTGAAAGCAGCTCTCCCCTCTCTGGATAATATCACAGTTTACACATGCTGCGTGTTGACTCCCATCTAAGGCCTTTAGCAGCACAAACCTTGATATGTTTGTCCCCACAGCCTCTTTAACAAGTGACACAGATTCAATATTGCCATCTTGTTTGGCTTTTTCACATGTGTTGAACTCAAAGCCTTTGATGGACAGATAGAGCACACAAAAACACTGCCAAGTGTTATAACACAGGCAGGAGTAACTTTACCTCTGGTTTCTCAATCACACTCTTTGCTTTGGAGAGCTGCCAAGTGTCATTCACCTGAAATGTGTGTAGAGATGAACTCAAAACAAGTGTCGTGTTGGGTTTGTGGGTACGGACGGGGGTGTGAAGAAGGGGCTTTTGGAAGATCAGAGAGAAGGACTGGAGATGATCTGAGACTAGAAGAAGACACTTAGACACTAGACACTAGACACTAACAAACTCTTATGAAGGAGAAGATTGGAGAAGTGGAGAAAGTGGAATAAGCATTTCAATCTGTTATTGGTGACGTAAAACACATACAATGAATTTATCAAATGGTCCTGCATGCATCTGGTAAAACGTGATTGGCTGCATTTAAAGGAATAGTTCAATATTTTGGGGAAATAAATGTAATTTCTTATCTACTAAGAGTTAGATTTACATTCATAATCTAATCTAATGTCAATATACTAATCTAATGTCGATATAACTGTTGTGCTGTAAAATCCACGTTTTTTTGACATTGTGATTGATTTGCTATTAATTTAAATGAGAGGGGGGGGGGGAGAGAGAGAGAGAGGGAGAGGGGGGGAGAGAGAGGGAGAGGGAGAGAGAGAGGGGGGGGGGGGTGTTTGCACAGAGAAGCAGCGCTCTGAGGAAATTCGAGTAAGTTGCTGGACGACAGAAGAGAAACTGCAGTATCGATCTCATCACGCTAGTATCGATCCGATACCAATACTCACCTTGGTATCGATATTTAGATCGATACGCCCACCCCTGACAAACGGGAGTTTGCTGACGTGCTTAGCACATTTATCATTAAGTTACTCGGCGAGTGTCATTTTTGCTTTGCTTCATTCACACTAGCTAACATCTCTGTCCGCACACAGCACAATAAAGCTTGTTCTTACCTCCCTCAGCCAGTGGGCACAGCTAGCTGTAGCTCTACATTAGCAGCACGTGACGGTAATTGGCGCTAAACCTGTTTAGCATTAGTTGTAATATCAAAGGTTAAGGAATACATGTATTGCCTTGTCTTAGTGTAGACTTGTCACATCTTATATGCAACTTTGTTTAGACAGCTGCCTGGGTTTGCCATTTTACACTGGTGAATAAGCTAACACAGCACAATGTGTGTGTGAAATAAAAGAGTGACGCTGCTCTTTGATGCAGCTCTGGTACATTTCTTCATAAAATGGTTGGAGATTTGTATTTGTTACAGTCCAGGCTTTAGGCATCATTTTCCTTAAATCTTGTTTTCTAAGCATTTATTTATTAACGCCATACTCAGATAAGCATTTTTTCTTATTGCCAGGATGACTGGAAAGAAGAAGGGAGGTCTCTGTCCGTGTCATAGTGGTGTATCATGGGAGGAGGAGGAGGATCTTTTCAAAGAGCAGCTGGTAAGTAAAACTGAGACCTAATTTTAGACTCTCTGCTACACTCTTTTTAAATGCAACAACCTAAACCACTTACTTTAATTCTGATTAATTTGTACCAGGATGGTGGTGAAGTGATGAAGATCATCATAACCAGAGGTGCCCTCACATGTGACCCAGTCAGGCCAAGCATCGTGCTAGAAGGAACAAAAGTCCTGGAAGATGAAGTGTTGAACTGCTAGTGAGATCAGACCTTCAAACATATCTATTTGATTTGTTTTTCTACAACAATGTCTATTGTATGGTGTTATTTGTTGTACTCTTATAAAATTTGTAATAAATAAGTTTTAAAAATGTAATGTTTCATTTATTCTGACTTTACTAACCTCATTAAAAATTAGTAGAAATAAATGAAATAAAGGGTTTAGAATAACTTATATGAACAAATTTGACAGCTTAATAAAACTTAAACATTTAGTTAAAAATTAAGTTGGTTCAACTCAAAAAAACATGTAGAGAACTAAGCAAATCATGTTGGTTGGACTATACTAATTGAGTTCGTCTAGCTTTATAAGTGTCATGGGATTTACTCAATAATGGGTTCGTTGAGGTAACTTGAAAAGATCCATGCAAGTTGTTACTACATCTTTTTTAAGTTGAGCCGTTATATTTTTTTTTAGAGTGTAAGAACACCTTGTAAAAAAACAATGTGTTGTTGTCACACTTTGTTTTGTTTTTTATACAGGTTGAACAGACAAGATATGACATGTTTTCTAGTGAGATTTAGAGGGAGGAGGATGCTGATATCTGATCTCTGTAGGCTCGTCTATACAAGTGACCCCTTTCACGTTGTCACACAGTTTTCATATTATTATTTGATACATTGACATTATAACATTGATTAAAGCTGCTTTGAGTTGCTGCTTTTCCTTCGGCTTTTCATGAAGCAACAATCATAGTCACTAAACAACTGTAGGCTAAATCCTGATTGGTGCTCAGACATATTTACTCATTGTATTTCCTGTTGTAGAATGGAAAATTTCTCATCTTGCAAATCCCTGGATCTTGTTTTTAGCTGATAGAGGTGAGCAACAGTCTGCATTTCTTCACACGGTCCACATTCAGGCGTCCACTCACCTGCAGGAAGAGGTTTGTCCTGTGGGATGACACACACCTGGAGGATTCATACACCAGGGAACAGCATGGAAATATATTATCTCAGATTACCTGTCAGTATTCATTTCATGTCATTCTGAGCCCAAGCCACAACAAAGTAATACCCTGAAAGGGGTAAAATGCAATTCTGAGGTTGTGTGTGTAGTGTTTAAAACATTTGGCACCTCCCAGTGGTAGAACAGAAAACAGCACACACTGCGACCAACAGTACTTGTGTTTACATGGACATCATTATTCTTTGTTTGCTCATGTTTGTTTTAGGTGCTGAATGGGAAAATAGTGTCAGCAGACTTAACATATGACACTATAAATGATGATCACAATCAAGAGGCACTCAGGTCTTTTACTTGAGGAAAAGTAGCAATACTACAGTGCAGAAATACTCAAGTGAAGTATTAGTGTAAAAGAATACTTCAAAAAGCAAAAATATAAGATCAATACTACCATGTAAAAACTCCCAAAGGACAAATATAAGTCTTATATCCAAATTTTTAGTTAAATGAAACAGTATCTCATATAAGTACTCATTAGTTTTATATGATATTGCTGGATTAATAATACAAATGCATTACTGTGTGAACAGTATTCTATTGTTGCTGGTCATGGGTGAGCTTATTTACATTTTTTCATATCAATCTTTAAACCTCTCAGTGGTTCTACAAAGTATAAGTATAGTGATTTAGCTAGTTCAGTTACTGCTGGTTAATTTGGACCGGACCATCATTCCCACATCGCTGAGAGCTTTGTCACTGACCACAGTAATATCTAAATATCTATCACTGATACTTTACATGACTCCTATTCATGTACTCTAAATACTGAGGTACAACACTGTAGACATAATTCACCTAAATCACAGGCAGACAGAAGCGCTTCAGTGTTTTTATTCTTCAGATAAATGGCGTCCCCTACTGTTCTGTTAGACTGAAATCAACCTTCTTTTCCTTCTCAACTAAATCAGGGCAGTAAAAGGTGAGTGTGAGTGTGAGTGAATGAAGGACAATGAAGATAATTTTAGTGTAAAAAGCCATTGTCATTTACTTTTATGGATAGTGTTGCAGAATCCAAAGTTTAAAACATGGCAGCACACTCACTATATATTGTGTATAGTGTATGTTTAAGGCCCCACACACCCATGGTTCACCCACACAGGCTTTTCCACTCATTTTTACTTGAGTAGACCCCTTCCAGACCATGGCTTTATCTGTAATCACTCCCTGTTCACTATATAGTGCCCTACGTTTACTGTTCCCCACTTTATTTAAGTGTCCTAATTCTGTGGGTATAAATGACTATAAAGTACCATTAATTATTTCACAAAAGAACACATGGGAAATTATGATAAGTGTCCATAATCTCGATTCACTGCTCACTGCTGAGTATCCGTCATATAGAGTGTAGTGAATGACTGAAGTCTAATCAATATGTGTAAACACCATAGACTGTATAAAAGAAGTGGACGTGGCAACCGTGGTGTCAACCGATGGTTTGTGAACCATTGTTTTGAAGCCTCAAGTTTCGCTTTACAGGCATCACCCTCTTGGCTTTTTGGAGCCAGAAGTGAAGTTCGTTCCGAGAAGACCTCCTCTGATTGGTTAGTCTCATCCTGAAGCAAGTCCTGCTCCATCGACTCATTCCCTCTAAATGGGACCATAATTTACTGAAGAAACAACCTGCTGTGTTGAGGAAGACTTGAAACTAGCAACTGAGACCATAAACTCCTTAGGAAAATGTTTACTGACGTAATAAAATGAGAAGTGAGCTCATTTTCTCTTAGACTTCCACACAAGCAGCCTCCTGCTGGACATTCGAAAGAATGCAGGTTCATGTTTCCATCACACGCTGGTGTGGAGGCTCAGGGCTTTAAAAAGATTGCAGTCAGTGCAAATGTGCAAAAAGCAAAACACACAACTGTGTAAAAGCTTTAGTGGTGGTTTTATTTCTTGATAGCATGATTTTGTGTGACAATAATTACATGTGTGATCATTTGTAAAATAAAATCACAGAAGTGTCATTTTTATAAAAAAACATCAAAAGTAGAATAATCAGCAGTCTGTGTATCTTGGTTGAATAAACTAATTATTAAGAGCAACAGTGTGTCTTTACAGTTGGTCTTACATACAGTACAAATGAAAGACTCTTGCTCTTTGTGTTTTTGTTTATGAGACATAGCTGAAAGTTATGATTTCAGCCAAGTGCCATCAATGAAAAGGCTTGAAGTGATAGACGAACATAACAGGAACATCACAGTGACTGATCAGGGTTATTTCAGGCGTTTTTCCATTCTTAAAACAGTGACCCTTGCCAGCGCCACTACCCAAAAGAAGGCCTTTGTTTTGGTGTGTGAGAGGACGAGGCTGAAGCCCAATTTGTTGTACAGGGCCAAGGCAGCTATCTGAGTGGAGCTGGTCTCCAGCACCACCTTAGAGAAGCCTCGCTCTTTACAGAAGTCAACTACAGTCTGAGCCAACCTGAAGCCCAGGCCCATCCGTCTGCACGACGGTGAGATGATCATTCTGAACAGTTCCCCGTGTCTTTCATTCCCACTCTGTTTGGCCACTACAGCCACCATACCCAAGACCTGCGCCTTCCCATCGAGGTCAGCCACAGCCACCCAGAAACAGTCATCCGCTCTGCTCAGATAGTTCCCTGGGATGTCTTGCATGTCCGTCTTCAGTACGTCATTGACATAGGTGGCATACAGCTGATGACAGCAGTAGTAGATGAGGCTCACCCAGACTCCTGGTAACACCACAGCCCCAACCACAGAGCCTAGGAGGTAGCCAGCCACACACAGAGCCAGAGTGATGGCTAGGTAGAGAGGGCTGGTCATGGCGTTGTGAAAACATGGATGGATGTGCTCCTGGATGCCTATGCTGAACAGGGTGAGAACTGTGTCCTTGTCCGAGGGACGGTAGCGGCGGATCACCAGCTGCATGACCAATAGGAACTAGAAGAAACTAAAATAAAGGATTTGCATGTGAAACTTTAGTTTGCATTTTAGCCAAATCTCAAACTATACCCTATTTAGGAATGCAAATAATGATTATTGTCATTATCATTCGTTGTTTTGTCTGTTAAAAGTCATGACATTACAATTTCCCACAACTTGAAGTGGCTTCATCAAAATCCTTGTTTTATTTGACTGTCAGTCCAAAAAAACCAATATATTCAGTTTACTGTTACATAGGACAGAGAAAAGCAGCAAACCTGCATCTGAGCTAGAAATAGTTGTCTTGTTGACTAGTTATTTCAGCTCTACCACTTTTTATATGAAGCTCACCGTGCTGTCAAACCAAGGGCTAAAGGTGAGAATAAAAAAAACACAGATCAGAATCAGCATGTTGACGAGACTGTACGATAATGTAGTAGATGTTTAAGAAAAGAAATGTTGGACGGCCACAAACTGGCAAGGATTAGTTCATTAATGAATCACTTGAATGATCCGCAACAATTTAGGTCATGCATTACCTTTTTAAGTCAGACTGTCAGATGTGAGGATTTGCTGCTTTTCTCTTTGAGATATCATATATTCTTTTATCTTTGGGTTTGAGACAGTTAGATGAAGACCTCACTTTCTTTTGGCAATTTTTAGACTAAACAATTAATCAAAAAATGACCAATCAATCACTGATTTTCATTCAGATAATAATCAGCAGCAGCGTTGAACAGCATGTAATGAGGCTAGTTTATAGTTTAGTTGGACAGGCTGAGCTGTCCCCTCCTGGTGATAGTGATAGTTATACTGGAGTTCTTATCCTTATTATTCTTAACCACACGCTGCCTGGCAGCGTGACGTCACCGCCGTTAGCCTGCTAAGTTAATTAGCAACATTTAAGCCGTTGGGCTTCCTCAAAGTTAGCTAACTTTAGTACGGGCATACAAAAGGGTTAATTAAGTAGCTTATCAGTACCAGGCCCGGCTTTGTAACGCTGTGCTAATTTAATTCACTTCGAAAGTCGTGTTTAACTCATTTGTGCGCTAGCTTCGTTATAGAATCAGCCTTTGTGAAGAGTGACGCTCTTACGCAGTGACAGCGATCCGTGTGGAGCAGCAGCAGCAGCAGCAGCAGCAGCACAGTCCAGCTGACCTGGTTCACTCTCAGCGGCCAAAATGACCAGCAAACACCATGAACTGCTCTAAAAGGAGGCAGGAGAGGGGAAGAGAGGGGAGGAGGGGGGGGAGAGATGGCTGCGCGCAGGGACGCTGCGGGTGGTTGCTCCGCCTTGAGGCGCTTTGTTTGCGTGTGGCTGTGAGCATGTGAGTTGTGTGTGTTTGGGCATATGAACAGCTTCTACAGCCGGCACAAGCTTCCGGAAATAGGAGCAGACTGTTACAGTCGAGTTCATTAACTCCCAAAACATCCCGGCAGACATCGCCAGGAGCCCCGGCGCTCCGTGGACTACCGTCCCAAGGGGGAGGAGACGAAAGCGGCGTAGCGAGAGGAGGAGATGGCTAGCAAGGCTACACAAACCACCGCTTCCTACCGTTTTTCTCGCAAATACAAGATGGATGAGCTGAGACTACAGGTTTCTACTAACAACACTGTGAAGGACTGTTGGCTCCATTCATCTTTCGCAGACACAGCTATCGAGCTAGTAGGCCGCACGCTGCACCGGCGCTACACAGGCAAGAGGGGGGGGGGTCACTTGATACCAACATGTACCCCCCTCAGGAAAAGTGCTCCAACCACATCCAGAACTGTTAAGACCTGCCCCGGAGGTGCGTCCCAGCAGCTGCAGGACTGCTTTGAGACAACAAGCTGGGATGTGTTTGAACATCAGGACCTGGAGCAGGACACGACCGCAGTCTTGATGATTTCAGCCAAGTGCCATCAATGAAAAGGCTTGAACTGATAGACGAACATAACAGGAACATCACAGTAACTGATCAGGGTTATTTCAGGGCTACAGGTGTTTTTCCATTCTTAAAACAGTGACCCTTGCCAGCGCCACTACCCAAAAGAAGGCCTTTGTTTTGGTGTGTGAGAGGACGAGGCTGAAGCCCAATTTGTTGTACAGGGCCACAGCAGCTCTCTGAGTGGAGCTGGTCTCCAGCACCACCTTAGAGAAGCCTCGCTCTTTACAGAAGTCAACTACAGTCTGAGCCAACCTGAAGCCCAGGCCCATCCGTCTGCACGACGGTGAGATGATCATTCTGAACAGTTCCCTGTGTCTTTCATTCCCACTCTGTTTGGCCACTACAGCCACCATACCCAAGACCTGCGCCTTCCCATCGAGGTCTGCCACAGCCACCCAGAAACAGTCATCCGCTCTGCTCAGATAGTTCCCTGGGATGTCTTGCATGTCCGTCCTCAGTACGTCCTTGACGTAGGTGGCATATAGCTGATGACAGCAGTAGTAGACGAGGCTTTGAGACAACAAGCTGGGATGAGTTTGAACATCAGGACATCAGGACCTGGAGCAGGACACGACAGCAGTCTTGGATTACTTCTAGTTCTGCACGGACGTCACCACTGTGGACAGGAGCATCTGGGTTTACTCCAACAAAATCCCTGGATGACAAAACGGGTACGGAGCCTGCTCAGGGAGAGGGACACTGCCTTCAGGTCTGGTGACCACGAGCTGTGCAGCACTGCCGGAGCCAACCTGAAGAGGGGAATTAGAGAGGCAAAGGAGAATAGAGGGCAATGACTGCAGGCAGGTGTGGTGAGGGGTCCAACACATAACAAACTACAGACCTACAGACTACAGGTGGTGGCGAGAAATGGGTCCAGACCCACATCACCTCCAGCCTACACCCGGCTTTGACCCTCACCAGTTCACCTACAGGACTAACAGGTCCATGGAGGACGCCATAGCTACAGTCCTCCACACTGCTCTGTCTCACCTGGAGCAGCAGGGGGGCGACGCACGGCTGCTCTTCGTGGACTTCAGCTCGGCGTTCAACACAATCCTCCCCAACAGATTGGTGTCAAAACTGTCTGACCTGGCTATATCCGACTCCGTCTGCCTCTGGATCAGGGACGTTTTGACAGATCGCTCCCAGAAGGTGAGAGTAGGCCCCCACGTCTCCCCAGCCATCAGCCTCAGCACCAGCTCCCCTCAGGGCATGACTGCACCTCACTACACCCCAGAAAGGGGCTGATTATAAAGCATAATGAAGTTTGCCGATGATACCACCGTGGTGGGGCTCATCACAGGAGGGGATGAATCTGCATACCAGGATGAGGTGGAGCAGCTGTCTGTGTGGTGCATGGAGAATAACCTGATCCTAAACACCACTAAGACAAAGGAGACTATCATAGACTTCAGCAGGAAGAAGACAGACATTCAGCCCCTGTTCATTGGTGGGGATTGTGTGGAAAGGGTCTCCAACTTCTGGTTCTTGGGCGTGCATATCTAGGACAACCTGACCTGGAGTGCCAACACCAGAGCCACCACTTAGGAACAACCACCTCACACAGAAACTGCTTGTGTCCTTCTACCGATGCTCCATAGAGAGCATCCTCACATACTGCATCTGTGTGTGGTTTTCCAGCTGCACAGCTGCAGATAGAAAAGCACTCCAAAGGGTGGTCACCACGGCCCAGAAGATCACCGACTGCCCCTTCTTTCTCTGGAGGAGCTCTACAGTTCCCACTGCCTCAGGAGGGCACAGCACATCCTCAGGGATCCAACCCATCCTGGACACTCGCTTTTGGAACTGTTCCCTTCTGGCAGACGTTTCAGGACATTAAAGGCCAGAACAAACAGACTGAAGAACAGCTTCTATGCAAGAGCCAAAATTGCTCTAAACAATGTATGACTGTGACTGAAGTGAAGTTTTTTTGGGTGTGAATGATATTCATTTTATTTATTTTTTGCACTTTAGTGTACTTTACACCTTTTTTATTCTATTTATTGTGTTCTTCTTTTATACCTTATTATGGCTCCTAAAGGAGGTTGCACCTTTTAATTGTATTGTACTTGTTGCAATGGCAATAAAGACATTCATTCAAAAGGTTAACCTTAACCTTCTATTAACTTTAATTTTTAACAGAGTCTTACTTTCCCGTCCGGTCGAAGTGCAGTGGAGTTACTGTCGCAGTAAAGATAACCGTGTTGATAACTGATGGGGGACAGTGCAAAGAGCTGTAAGCTCTCATGGCTCCACATGTGCAGGGTTAGAAATCACTTTATTTATCCTGGAGGAAACCTCCGCTCACTGTGTGTCCACACACCTCTGTCCAGAAGCCTGAGCCTCCCCGATCTGTGGCACGGGATGCAGTTGTAGGAAGGTGACCACCCCTCCATTAACGATAGGACCACCAGGCTTTCCATTAACTACAATGTTACCTTGGGATGATCTTCAGTTATTGATTTACTCAGAGGCAGTAATCAGAGCGCAAACATGCACACAGGTCTACATGCAGAAGGTGACAATTATTTTGCACAGTGGCGTCAACAGGTGGGGGGCATGAAGGGGCCCCTCATGAATGGTTATTCAAAACAGCTTTTCTGGCAACCATTGCCTGCAAAGTGTTTCAAGAAGGAACAAGGTGAGGAATCTCAATCATTTTTGAGGAGGGAGGTTAAAACTTCAGCATCTCTGTGATGGAATTCACTTTATTTTAGCTTTTTAAGCTGTTAACACTGAGTCACACAAATCATTTCATAAGTAAAATGGAAGTGCTATGTGTAAATGTTAGCTTCCTGTTCCTGTTGGAGCACCTAAAGTATCCTGTAGTAAGGTGTAATCAGAAGAATAACATCTGACTTGACACCAGGATCGACTGGTAATTAATTTGGATTATGCATATCTCTCCTCCAAATCCCGGGGCCCTGAGGTGCAATCAATCCTGTTCCTAAAGGAGATGAATCTGTCTCCATGAGAGAGTACGCAGATGCACCTGGGGATCACCCACTCAGTCCCTTGCTGTATGGAAGAGATGAGGGAATGCAGCTGTGGGAAGCATGAGTGTGTGAATTTAAATTTAGTTCATCTGTGGATGGGCAGCATTTATCGATCTCTTCTACACTGGCGTATTGGATGTGAGGTTCTATCATACTGTTCAGGAGAGGCTCTAATCCCATTCAGGATTATCAGGGTTCAGCTTCTGCTTCCTAAATAAATGAGAGGCAGTTTTATCAGTGTGGTAGAGGAAAATGTACACACGCAGATATCTTGTCCAATGGCCTGTCAAACAAAGGAGGATTAGAGTTTCTTTTCAGCTGATTCTGGAGTTTTCATGTTTTCATGTAAAACCGCAGCACCTACATGACGTGGTTATGATTACACCCTGCTCAACCCACCCTGTTTGAGAAGTAAAAGTTGCCTCTAGATGTCACTTAAGCCAATTTACAAACAAACTATGAACAAAGTCAAAACTGAAATATGGACTCATCAAACTTTTTCACAACCACACCTTTTCCTAAGACTGAATAAATGCTACTGCACTTCTTCTTTCAGTAAGAGAATGACATACAGATCCAAAGTGACACTTGTGTATGTGTGTGAATACATCCTCTATATTTACCTAAAATGTTGGTTGTACATTATGGTTTACGGCAGATGCTATTTGCACACGGATGTCAGCAGCCAACAATGTTATTTGCACTAAAGGGGGAATAGCCAATGTGACTATTTACATCCAGGTGTTTATTCTCCTAAGAGCAGGTCTAGACCAAACTCTGTAATCAAGAGAGAGATGCAACGATTCAGGAATTCAAAATTAAGGATTCAAGAATCCCCACATGAGCAGCATCAGATATTATATAAAAGCAAATAACATCATCAGCGTCATCAGTGACGTTTAGTTTCACACAGTACTTCTGGTGATGTGATTAGTAGTTGAGAGTAAACTACTGACAGGTGCTAGATAGTGAACAGCAGTCAGAATCTTACAGTTAAACTTTTAAGCACATCTTATTGAATTGTCAAGCCTGCCATCTTAAAATGTGTGAATCTTGCAATTCCTATAAATTAAATGACTGCATATAGTAGATTGCAAAAAATGTGTTAGCAGTGCTGATCATGCCAGCAAACAACAGCCAACCAGCATGCCTGCTCGGGCTACAGGTTGTGAAGGGCAGGTGCTTTCTTTCCCTTTGTTCAGACAAAGAGTCAAAGCATCAGGGCTTCAGACTCAACAAGCTTAGTGACACCTGGTGGTCGGTAGAGCTTATAGCAGCTCTTCAAGACAGGCTGAAGCACTGCAACACTAATGATTTTAACAGTTTTCTGCTAGTGTGTGCAAAAAAAAGTTCAAGAAGACTGAGTTCATTAAATCTATAATACTTAAGATCAGAAGTGCTGCATTAAACGTCGTTGTGCAATATTCAGTTATACATTGTCTATATCGCTTTGCCTTAAGGGTCGCAGGGAGGCTGGAGAGAGTCCCAGCTGAGGCGGGGTGCCTTCTGGACTGGATCCCAGTCTGTCACAAGGCCGACACATAGAGGCAGACAACCATTCAGGCTCTCCCTCACACCTATTCACACCTAGAATCACCAATTAACCCAGCCTGCATGTCTTTGGGCTGTGGGAGGAAGTCAGACTATCTTTGTTTTTGCTGAGAGAACTTATCGATGTACGTTCTTGGTTCACTTTAGGCTCAGTGTCACTGCGGGCTTATGTGTTTTTGTGTCTGAAGCTGCAAGTCTTTGATAACCGTCAAACTGAATGAAGCACTCTCTGAGGCAGCAGTGACGTTTGAAGCTTTGGACGTCATCGGTCATGTGCTTTTCTTGACTTGACACAAGCTCTGACACAGTCTGCTGAAAGAGTTAAAGTGGCTTCAGAGCTTTAGTATCACCTGCCTGTCTCTAGGCACTGGACCATCTGCATCTGGTTCATACTTGTGTGGGACTGACTTACGTGGCTGCCAACAACTGCAGACTGATGAATGTGAAATAATCCTACGTTTACAAACCTGACAAGACAAACGAGATGAGATAGAGGATATCCTTCGTCACTGTCTCACACCGCCTGGGACGCTTCACTAGAGCATTGTTAATGTTAGTAACACCTGTGCTTTTCCTACTATGACAAGTCAAAATGTCTGCTGTGGAAAAAGGCCTGTTTGTATGGGGAACGTAAAGGGCAACACTGAGACCTGAACTGTCCCAATGAGATCTACACTTCTTAATATGATTTAACGCTCACAACTATGGCCTCTAAACCACCGCCTCACATTTGTCCAGTGATTCAAATAGAATAAATTAATGAATGGTAATGAAATGGCAGTCTAGTGTGATTATGTCTTTGCATGATGCACCTTCCACCTTTCACTGGATTAACTTGGGAGGACGGCCTTGGGCCTATTATCTGGAATACTACATGACCCCAGGTTTGCTCTTAGACAAATTAATTAAACACAAATTAATTTAGTAACATGCAACAAATAAGTTTAAATAACAAAGGCCTCGAGATTGGTAAAAGGTAAACCCAATATAAAGTGGTTATCTATGGACCTTATAATGTGATCTGATATTGAGCTAACTGGTTGGTAATCCAGCCCTGGCAGCAACCAGTTGCAGATTATTAGGATTAATTTTAAGAATCTTTTACAACTGTTTCCCACTAATCTCTGTTTTTTAAATACATAAACTATCTTTTTTTTTTTAAATACATAAACTATCTCTGTTTTTAAATACATAAACTATCTCTGTTTTTTAAATACATAAACTATCTCTGTTTTTTTAAATACATAAACTATCTGTTTTTTTAAATACATAAACTATCTCTGTTTTTTTAAATACATAAACTATCTGTTTTTTAAAAACATAAACTATCTCTGTTTTTTTTAAATACATAAACTATCTCTGTTTTTTTTAAATACATAAACCATCTCTGTTTTTAAATACATAAACTATCTGTTTTTAAATATTTAAACTATCTCTGTTTTTAAATACATAAACTATCTCTGTTTTTAAATACATAAACTATCTCTGTTTTTAAATACATAAACTATCTCTGTTTTTAAATACATAAACTATCTCTGTTTTTAAATACATAAACTATTGTCGTAGTAAAACAGCACAGCAGCTGCTTCACTGACTGACAGCAGATCTTTAGCTTATTCGGCGGTTGCCTAGCAACGCCAGCTCAGACGTCTAATTAGCTGCGTAGCTTTGAATGGCATCGTTAAGATATTCACATAAATAAGATAATTCGGGATAAAAACAGTAAGTACAATGTATTGTTCACGTGTTACGTGTAGTGAAGCGTGTGATAATAGTAATGAGGTGTGTTTTTGTTTTCCTTAAGGCGGAGGTGAACCCTAGGCTCTAGGACCCAGGTGCGCGGCAGGCTCCAGACACCGGTTGATGAGCTGGTCCAGGCGGCTTCACACATCCAGCTGCCCGACAAAAAGCGGCTGCCCGCCCCGGACAGAGTAGTCGGAGGTAAAGTTACCGGACGGAGGAGGTGGACTACAATAACGAGCGAAGCGAGAGCGTTTTCCCCCGTCTTTGTCCCAGTCACCCCGCTCTCCGTGTGGCAAGACCCAGCCGGCGACAACCATGAGCCAGAGGTTCACCGTCTCCAAGAGCGACGGCGACCGGCGCCCCTCAGACATCCAGGGGGAGGTGAACCAGCTGTTTGAGGGAGACGAGCCCCCGACCAGCAGCGACGCCCAGCAGGGGGAGGATGCTGCTGCTGCTGCCGGTACCGAGGTGGTGGTGGAGCTCAAAGGTAGGGAGACACTTCAGCCGGCTTCATTCACCCTAACGCTGTTTGTTAGCTGTAGCCTACATGCTAGCAGTCCTGGTGACTCCACATTGTCTATGGACAGATGTGTGTGTGACTTGAATTTTTAATGGCCACATGAAGCACCGTCTGACACTGCAAAGCGCGCAAATTCCCCTTTCCCCCCCTGCACAATATTTGTATTGTTACAGGAGCACTGCGCAGAATATTAGAAGTTAAATGTTCATGTCTGTGTTGACAAAGAAAATGGAGTATGCTTTGCTTTTTCGCCACTCAGTCCTTTAATTTTTTTGTATGACTTAGGCATGTTGCTCCCACTGTTGCATATTCAAATGAGTGTTTATTTTTAGCAGTGGTCGCTCTGAAGGGCATCAGTTGATGTTTGGTAACCCCTCAGTTGTAAGGCAGCAGCTTATATGCTCTTCATCTCTCCATCTGGTAGACCTAACTTTAAGTGGCCTGATTCATAAGGCTTTTGTATGATTAATTACATTCAATCAGTCATTCAGGATTTCACACCACTTGAAACCACAGCATGTGATCAATGAAACTACTTGCTTTCCTGGTGTTGAAAAGGAGATGTCAATGTCAAGTACGTTTTATCTTATACTCTACTAGCAAATGATTTTATAAGGGGAGAGCATGGAAAGTGTGTTGTTTCTGTCTCTTTTGTGTCTGAGTTGTATCCCAGGATAGCACACATTTAGTTTGGGTCAAGTCCTGTGCTCATTGTAAGGATGGGTTTGATCAAAGGTGAATAAAAACATAGTTGGTCAAACCTTCATCTCTACTGTTAAGTTATAGCACTTTCCTCCAGTGCCCCGCTGAGTAGTCCCAGCTCTGTCCTCTGGGATCCAGCACCATTGTGGTTCAGTCCTGTCACCGACTCACCTGATTGAAATAATCAAGGTCCTGTCAGTCATTGTCTGAAGGGAACGCAGCAGTGCAGAACAAATGGCGGCGGAAATTCCCATTGGGCCAGGAATGGAAGCCCTTACCATTACCAATGATTAGCATTAGAAAAAGTGCAATCATTCATGTCCAGTCAAGTGCAAATAAAGATTTATCTGCAAATGAATCAATACTATTCATTCTGTGTTTAACATACGAAGGCTCCTACATTAACGACATTTCAGATTAATCGGCCGGGCTCCCTGGGTTCCCATAAATTCCTTTACTGCAGCTCTACATTTGCTGCTCTGGAGGTTCTGTGCTTTGCTCTGATGTCCATGCAGCCCTAGTCAGACATTCAGTCTGACCCTCACTGGCTAAAGGCTGTGACCAGCATTGTTAGAACAGTAATGAACACTATAGATATTTTGTTGTCATTTAGGTCTTTTCTGGAGCTACACCACGATCTTCAGTCCTTACATTTGATTATATATACAGTACTTAACCTGACACTCACTGGATATATTAGATTTCCTCCATTACAACAGCCAGCCTCTGAGGTGAGGAATGAAAGCTTTTAGCTGCTCGGTCCAGCACTCCCCTTGATTGCTGCATGTGGCCACAGAAAGCCTTGGAGGTTCAAAATGTGCCACCATCTCCTCCTGTGCAGCTGAAATAACATAAAAATGCCCGCTCAGCATTTCTCCACTTGAATGCCCCGGTGCATCTCAATCATTCCTCTGAACACAAAGGATGGCTGTCTGGGTTGATGGGAACAAATCTCACCATCTCCTTGTGTTCCCCTTTAGAGATGGGGAACACTTTAGTGTAGGACCTCCCCTCATACATGCGATGCTCTGGCTCAGCTGCAGCCTCGTGGAGACTGGTGTCTCTGCATCCACTTTGCTGGTTGCCATAGCGACACAGTACATTTTCACTAGAGTTGTCTCTCAAATGGTCTTGCAATGGGGTGAAAACACTTCAGATCAAACAAGTACCATTATGAAATCAATCTCTTGCTGGGATGGTGTGATATTTTCTCTCCTGGTTTTGTTCTGTGTGACTTGACATTCCCGTAATAGAACAAAAAGATAACATGGACGAACACCAGATCTGAACACCATAAGTAGGAGGCTAATGATGTACAATGTACTGTATGTGCGACATTTCATATTACTGTATGATAGAAGTGTAAATGAGGACTGAAAGTAGCACTTATTTTGATTGTGAAAGCGTAAAAATGAAAATAACAGATATTTTTTGATAAGGCATTTTTTCATCCCAAATAACTTGAGCTGAATTGTTGCCCCAGAAAAATCAAATTCCGTATCTGCTGCTATTTTCTTTGTTTTGTTACTAAAATGATGAAGGTTATGGTGAAAAATGTCCATCACAATATCCCAGAACTATTATTTGCTGTCCACAAAGATATTAAGTTCAAGCAAAAATCATCACATTTGAAAAGCTGAAACCAGAGATTATTTGGTATTCTATGTTGGAAAAATTACTCAAATGATTCGTCCTTTTGTCAAAATAGTATTTGTTTGTCACTTGACCGAACGATTAATTGTCTATACTAATGGGTGTAGCAATATATATATGGCATCAGTGAGACGTCCATATTGTGCGTCTGTGTGTGTGAGTTGGTTCGGCTGAAACAGAGGGTTTGAGTGAATATTCTGGTTGTTCATACTTAAAGGGGTGTGATGTGTTTGTGCTCAGGTCTGAATCGATGCAATTATGCTATTGTTGGCGTTTTCCTGCTGTGTGATAATTCCATGGTCTACCAAGCCCCCATTTCAGTCTTGTTCTTATTTTAGCTGGTGGACCAGAGCGATTTTAAAAATGTTCCCCTATGGCCTGGACCCATGATCCTGTTTCTATTGATCCAGAGGGAGGTGTGAGCTCAGTCAGCCCGTGTGGTTGACGATGACTTGCTGCAGCAGGAAGGAAGATCCTCGTGTGGCTGTCAAGTGCCCGCTCTGCCCTTGACCTTGCAGCAGTAACGAGCTATATCTTCGTTTGATCAGTTGGACTCGGTGGAGTGGGCCGCAGATGGGCTCATAGTGGGCTGCGTGTTTCTTATCTTTGGCAAAGCAAGGAGGCTTTCAAACTTCCATGTCATTCAGAAACCTCATATTTCCAACATTATTGTTATTATTTGAGCTGGCATTAATCATTATTTTTTGACCACTTGGACGCTGTACAGCAAGCTGTAAACACAGCATTCTCCTACTCATACATAGTTTGACAGGGACAGTTCACACCGATCAGCAGAACAGAAAAAACTGTAAATTAAAAAAAATAAAAATTAAAAAATTTGGATATAGATATGATCAGAGCAACTTTAAGATGTGTAACTTCCTAAATTAAATGTAGTTTTTACATGAGTGAGTAGACCTCCATATGTCTGAACTATTTAGAGCGAATTTGGATGGTCTGCTTTACAGCTCGATCTATTATGGATGCACTCCTCTGCCTGGACTCCTGCGGTTTCCAGCCAAGCTGTGATTGCTCCAACATATTCTGCACGTTGTGTATGAGCAGGAGTGTGTGTGTGTGTGCGTACTTGTGGTTTAGTGTTATTAATGTACCAACTGTAGCTATTGTAGCAGAAGGGCTTGGATTTATAAACACAAACATTTGACATTAATAACTGTAACCCAGTTTGTCTGCAGTGTTTTGGTCCATAAGCACAGAGGCCGACTTGGTCGCGGTTTAATCTGTGCCAGGATGTTCTGTTTCCTTCTAGGCAAATACACTCCAGAGGACATTGACCTAGCATGGGAGCACGGGGATAACAACAACAACCATAATCACACCAACAACACAACCTAATAACCTCATGACAACAGCAAGAACAGATTTGTATTTGTTCTATCTCTGAGGACCATGCATATATCTGCATATGTGCTTGTGTCTTTGCCACTCTATATTCCTGTAATGTATTCTAAGTCTATATACAAGTTAGTGTGTGTGTGTGTGTGTGTGTGAAGGAACAAATTGAATCAAAAAATTCCCATGCACTTCCTTACGCTACAGCGTAAACATTGTATTACTCCATGTTCTTGTTTATGCGGCTCTCTCCCCACCAAACCCAGAGTAGAGATGGGCAGACCTGCTCTGTATTATTAAAGCATTAAAGGATAAGTCTGGCAATATTCTATGTTTTCTTTTCTCCTCTATTGCCAACAAATCCACACAATATTTGAGTCCACCCCTCAGCATTGTCTGACTTCCCTAGTCTGTCTGCAGCCTCAAACCTATTAGTTCCAACTGAAGACATAAACCTTTAAATACAGATCACAACTGTCTTCTTCTTCTTCTTCTTCTTCTTATTATTATTATTATTATCACTGAAATTCGGCTGAAATCCTTATCCAGCAGTGGCTGCCAGCGATTGTGCTCCCATGATAATGTACTGCTGCCTGACCAGACGGTGGATTGTTTGTGTGTTTATTCAGGCATTTCTGCCTCTGCGCTGTAATGAATGCCATGTAAATAATAGACAACCTCTTTGATATAGAGGTGCAGTGCGATGGTGAACACAGATACTGAGTCACAAAGGCCTATTGTGGATGACTCCTATTGTAGGATTAAAATAGTGGGGTGCTGTTTTAGTCACTGCTGGGAAGAGTGTGCACATCTGATTAGGATTTTTATGGAATATTTATGAGCCCTCAGAAAGCCTCGTGTAGTCGCAGCTTTTCTCATCAAAGTAGAAATGCATTACTTGTGTTTTTTTAACTACACATTGGATTTGATGTTGTCGGCCATCTGTTTCCACAGACAGAGATTAGGTTTGAGATGTGAGGTTTTATTTGGAAAACAGCTGGACTCTGTTTATCAGTGGAATTTATAGGAGGCACCAAAAAAAATGTAAACACTTAATGAAAAGAGACTCTGAAGTGTCTAAATCCCCTTTGATCCTCTATGTTCTTGTATATTCGTGTTGACTTTGCACCAATTTACCTGTTTTTCATTGCTGATTGTTTGGCATGTTGTCATGTTTAAACACTGTTCATTTTTTTTCTTTACCTGTAATCCAGGTCCAGGTCATTTGGATTATTTGGAGGTCTGTTAGTTGTCTTGTGTTGCTTTGATAATACACATATTTTGATATGTGTATGTAGCACTTTGGTGCTGGTTGACAAAGCTCTTTTCTAACAGCCAAATACTCCTTATTGGCTTTGACATTCAGTGTAACACTGAAGAATAAACACAACAGTATTGTATGATTATAGGCTGCTACAACCAAAAAGCTTTCATAGCAGTTTAATGGGATTTATGTTTTATATGTGAAGATTGCTTTAGCTTTGGTCAGCCAGAAGAGTTTGAGATGCTCTCTGGTCTCAGCATCGCCCTGCTTGACATTCTTAGTGGCACGATCTTGTCTTGAATCTTTCCCAACTACATTATCAAAGCTGGGCTGGGAATTTGAACACGGGAGCCTGTTAGTTACAGACTGACATACTGATTTTGTAACCTTTAACGCTTGACTGGCTGTACCACCTCTGCAACAACAAAATGGCAACACAGATCTATGAGCACATTATGAATACATGCAGTGTGTGTGTGTGTGTGTGTGTGTGTGTGTGGGTGTGCGTTACATCGATGGTGGGAGGGGTGAGTATGGAGGTGACTGGTTTGTTTTC